>NW_027411654.1:0-314878 GCF_047663935.1 Musca autumnalis | reverse complement strand
AGATAACGCACCTATTGCCTGATATATAATGTGTTTTGTGTAGAGAACCACAATTTCCTCCCATGCTACAAATTGTCTCTATCATGACAGAGAAATTTTCAGTTCAGTTGTCAATTTTTTTTTTATACCTCAGGATTTAGGGTAAAGGGGATACAAACAAAATACGACCAAAGATGTGTCTCATCGAAATATAGGTTATAGACCCCAAGTATATTTGGACGAAATTCGTTTCAGATAATTTGGAGTCTATTTAGCGCTGTCCGTTTCAATGTCTAACTGGCTGGTGCGCACTATAACTCTCGAACGGATCTACCGATTAGAACCAAATAGTGTCCACGATAACTCTCGAACGGATCTACCGATTTTTATACAACGTAATATTTTGCCCAAACTTTGTTTAAGTTCGAAGGTTGGCTATGTCGGCCCATACCTCCCCCAAAAAGGTTAAAAATTGTGTGAACGATAACTGGCGAAGTGAGCAATCGATTTGCTCCTAACTTTCCATATATTATTATTCCTTCCAGATATAGATCGGATAAGACTACATCGGTCCTTAGTATACCTCCCACACAAAATTCGGAAAAGGGAAATTTAAGAGTCCTCTAGAATCGTTTTGAATTTTTTTCAGCAGATTGTACTTGCGCTGCAAATCCGCAAGTTAACTCTCAAGGGGAATTTCTAATTGGTGGAAAGTTTTTACATCGTATTATTTCATCCAGTCATGTGTCAGGTCGGAATATGGACTATATCCGTCTGTCCTTCGAGTACCTCCCACACAAAATTTGGGAAAAGTGCAGTTTGAGGACCCGTATCGGATCTATTTGATTATTATTTTCTTTTTTTTTGAAGAAGGTTCTTTTTACGGTCCGTATTCTGGTCTCTTTCCCGGGGTAAGTCATACTTCCTGAGATAATAGTTCAGAAGTTCCAAAAAACCCTGCCGGCTCCAACTAAAATATTTCAAATATTTCCAAAACTTAAAAATTCATTTGGTATAGCCCCATATTACGATACCTACAGATTCCACGTATTTTGAAGCAAACTCGTGTTAAAAAATAAATATATTTTTATAGGCTGAAGGTATATCACCGTTAGCGCAGCTGACTGATACTATCTTCTTTGGTGTGTAATTGAACATGAGAGGCTATTTAATGTGAATTTCGAATATTTTTTAGAAATATATAATTTATATCTTTTCCACAAACATCCCAGTAAGGACAAGGGAGGCTTTTCTTATATCAATGGATTCATATTAAGTTATTGATATGTCAACTAGTTTTTATCGCCGAGTCCGGACGGTGTGTCCTAAGTTGCCACTTGTAGAGACGATTTTCATGGCTGAAATACTCAGTAAATATCGCCAACATTACTAAGGGGTATTTTGCCACCGTTGACAATTTGATGGGAATCGAACCCGGACATTCAGCGTGCAAGACGGTTGCACATAGCTAATTCCTACAGGTTGTGGTGTAGGGTATCACATGGTCGGCCCGACTATAGCCTTTGCTTACTTGTTTTAGTTTAGAATATTTTATGGTGAAATGTATAAAAAGTTCGATCCGGCCGAACTTAACTTAACGATTTTGTACTTGTTATTCATTCCATTAGTACATTTGTAATAAAATCATTGCCATTCGATATTATTAACAATCATTGTTTTTTCACCTTGTATTAATTTTTTATAAATTAAATATCATCGAGATTGTTTCAATTATTTTAAGCAATTTGTTTTGTATTTTGCTCCCCTCTGGCAGCACTGCTAAATCTTTCTGCCTGCATTAGAATTTAAATGATAGTGATTTGTTTAATCACCTCCCACATACAGTTGCTGTTGGTGAAAGGAAAAAATATTTACAATGACGTTCACATCAAATAGATATACGTAAGTGGGGATATAGGAGTTTCCATGGGCATAACATTACTTTCTTGAAAAAAATTCCTTGAATATACAATAGAGCTTCTGTTAGCCTTTCGTCACACATAAAATAACACCGTGTTTTTCATGGAAATTAGTTGGAGAGCAGCAGGAAAATTACTTATTTTATGGAACCAACCACATCCATTTCTTTCACTTTTTTAGTAGAATCATCTTGACATAATTTAAGGGCACAGACCATGTTAGAAACATTAGAACGGTAGTATACATTTCGTGAATGAAGGACGTAACAGCAACAACATCAGCAGCGGTAGCAACTGCCTTAAAAACGTGGCTCTCAAATGCGTCGGAATGTTAGTACGAGTAATCTTTATATATAAAACTCAATTGTCGTTTGTTGGTAATTGAATCAGTTGAAAACGGCTGGAGCGATTTGGATAATTTTTTGTGGAAATGTTAGTCATAGTCCAGTTAAGGTTTTTATGCAAAGAAAAATTGGCCACGCCCTCTTTTCCATTTTTATCATTTCTACAAGAACTGAAATTGCCAGGGAATGTACAGAGATGTCCCCGCTAAAAATAGGCTAGAAATTGAGTTGAATTTCGGAAAGGGCGGGGAACTTCCCCTATACCCTACGTTTTTAAAAATTTTATATTTACAATAATTACGAATGTTTCTATTTGGAAGTTAATTTGCGAGACAATTGTGGTTGTGTCTCCGACCTTACCTACTTTTTTAGGAACCAAAGACTTGACCATACCCACTTTTTAAAATATGTATGTTACATCTACAAAATTACTGAACCGATTTTCCTGAAAATGTCAGGGAATCTACAGACATATTTTCTTGAATTTTGAAGAGGCATATTTAAAAAAAACGCCTTACCTTTATGAATAAAAATCAAATGCTGTCATAACGCAACTTAGGTTTTTTGGAAAGAAAAAGTTTACCACGCCCCCGAAAACAGGTTACATATTTTATTGAATTCCCTAGGGGCGGGGTACCTCCCTTATGCGATATTTAAAAAAAACGTTATATTTGCAAAAAATTATGTATGTATCGGAATAAAAATTTACGGATTAATCTACAATCTAGGTACTTCTTTGGGCCTATAGGCCCGACCACGCCTGTTTTTTTAATATGTCATAACTCCAATACTACTGAAGGGATTTCCATAAAATTTGTAGCAAAAGCTCAATGTTTGCCGTTGTTATGTATATTTTATGAATTTCGGAAGAGGTGGGGTACCTTCCCCATGCCTTTCTGTTAAACGCTATATGTATAAGCCACACTCATGATTATATCGGTTTCAGCATACATTTTGGTAGGCAATGGAGTTGCGTGCACCCTAGGTACATATTTGGAGACTAAATACCGAACCAGGCCCACTTTTTTAATATGTTATATCTGATGACCACGCCGACTCTTTTCAAAACATTATTTTTCCAAAACTACTGAACCTAATTTTCAGAAAATGTTCAGGAATGTTCCGTGGTCCAAAATGCTATATATTTGTATACGAATTTCGGGGCCTATTATTTTATAATCGCTATATTTGCCAAAGTTATGAGTGTATCAGGTTGCAAATTAGTTTTCGAGACAACGGTGGTTGCGCCCCCGATCAAAAAAAAACTATATATGTACTTAAATGGTGTATTTAAATGGTGAGGTTCAACGGTCCATCAGCCATTAAAAGCTAAAGCATATAAGTCTAAATAAGCGGGAGAATTCGATTTAACCATTTTTTAACTTTTATAATTGGAGCGCTTTAGGATAAAGACAGGGACATGGACGATATTAAATCCTAAAAGGCACAAATTGGCGAAAAATCCGACAAAGTCCGTAACAGAAAAGAAAGGTTACAGACAAAATCTGTTGATAAATTTAAAATCCTTCTCGGTTTGACAATGGACCGAAGAAGTGAGGTAGAAAATACCTATTTTTGAATTGTCCAGCATAAAGTCGATAAAAAGTTGTCATTAAAACTCATTACGACGGGCCAGCAACGCGGACCGGGGTCTGCTAGTAAATTATAAATGTCATGACATCAAATCTACCTAAACATTGCAGATGTTCTACGTAAAGTTTTAGCGTTGTTTTATGGCAGCAACTTTTTTATTAAAAATTGCTTTGCAATGCTAAAAGCATAGTTTTTAAACAAAATAAGTTTTGGAGAAAAATATTTTTAATATTAAGTGAGATGTTTTTTCATTATTATGCAAAATATAATTTCGAAGTTTTTTTTTGTAATTTAAATAACAGCAATTGAAAACGGTAAATATTAATTTTGTTTGTATCAGCCAAGAGTTTCATAAGTTTTGTTATTTGTAGACATAA
Source organism: Musca autumnalis (assembly GCF_047663935.1). Taxonomy (NCBI): domain Eukaryota; kingdom Metazoa; phylum Arthropoda; class Insecta; order Diptera; family Muscidae; genus Musca; species Musca autumnalis. Next base: position 310,666 of record NW_027411654.1, on the reverse strand, counting down.
ATTTTTGCATATTTTTGAAATTTCAACCAATTGTAACAAAGTTATTATATAGAATTATATATGTAGTTCCAATGATAGAAATTGGATGTCATATTGAAAATAATCAATACTACGTATAAAGGCCCAGCCTCTATTGTTTAATATTATTTGCATTATAATTTTCAAATATATGAAAAAATCCGAAGTGAAGTTATTTGTTATGAAAAAAATACGAAAACAATTACAAATGTCTACAACGACGTATTTTCTGTCGAAAAAGGCCCCTGAAAGATGGACTCTGGTATTACAGAAAAAAGGCTTTCCGCGAAGAGAAGATCTTGTCTTCCATTGACAAAAGACTTCCTCACGGTCCTCTATGGACAGAAGAAGGTCTTGTATTCACAGAAGCTTATCTATTATTATTTTCTAGGGACAGAAAGCCTTCTAAAGGTGTTCTATGGCCAGGAAACCAAAGAGCCTTAGAATGCCTTCTGCCCATATCACATCTTTAAAAGGTCTTCCTTTCACAGTAGGTCTTTAGAAAGTCTTTGTTTTCCATGGAAGACCTGTATAACGTCTTCTGTCCATGGAAGACCTATAGAAGGTCTTCCGTCCATATCTATCCTATGTAAGGATGAACATGTAAGGACATGTACCTTTAAAAGGTCTTGTGTCCATGGAAGCCCTTTAGAAGGTCTTCTGCCATAAAATACTTTTAGAAGCTCTTTGATCCATAAAACATCTTTTGAAGGTTGTTTGTCCATAGATGTTCTTCAGAAGATATTCCTCCATAGAAGACCATTTGAAGGTCTTCATTGAAGACCTTTAAAGGTTTCCTGTTTATAGAAGACCTTGTGAAGGTCTTCTATCCGTAGAAGACCTAAAGAAAGTCTACTGTCTATAGATGAATTTCTCCTGTCTACAGAAGAACTTATGAAGCTCTTCTGTTAGTAGAAGAACCTCAAAAGGCCTTTCGTCTATAGAAGAACTTTAGAAGGTCTTCCGTCTCTGGAAGACCTTAAGTAGGTCTTGTATCTATAGAAGACCTCTTGAAGGCCTTCTATCCATGGAAGATCGTTTGAAGATCTTCTGTCAATGGAAAACCTTCCGTAGGTTTTCTCTTTCTGAATGTCGTCCATGGACAGAAAATCTTCAAAAAGTCTTCTATGAACACAATGACTTCCTAAATTCATCTACCCGCAGAAATTTTGTTCTACGGAAAGAAGACCTTCAAAATGACTTCCATGGAAAGAAGACCTTATAAATGTCTTAAATAGTTTAATGATTTTCTAATGGACTTCTATTGAAGGAAAAGACCTCCTAAATGACTTCAATGGACAGAAGACCTGCTAAAGTTTTTCTATTGACAGAGAAACATCTAACCCGGCGTTTACAAATGCCAGTATTGGCAAGACAATAGCAAAAATACAAACTTTTTTCACACATACATTTATAAATTTTTAAATATATATAGAGAAAAGTATGAATGTATTGGTGAAAATGGTTTGTAAATTTGCTATTGTCTTGACAATGCTGTCTGTGTGTAAACGCCTAGTAAAGGTCTTACATGGACAGAAGACCTTATAAATGTTTTCACAAAAAACCCTTCTAACTGTATTCCATTTAAAAATACCTTTAAAATGTGTTTTATAAACATAAGACATTCGAAACATTTTCTATAGACAGAAGATCTTCTTATGGTCTTCCATAAATACCAGAATCTCAAAAGGTCTCATATGGACATAAGGCCTTCTAAAGGCACTTCCAAATATATTCTATGAAAATTAAACATTTTAAAAGTACTTCCAGACCTTCTAGAGAATTTCTTTGGACCAACGAGACCTTCCAGAGATCTCATGTGATCAGAACATCTTCTAAACGAACTTTCAGGGGTTACATATGGGTAACAGAACTTTCAAAGATTTTGCATGTATGGAGATATTATATCGAATAAACCATAACCTATCCAATAAACCAACAATTGTTAAGTCACACTTCCAGAAGCATTGAACAGTAATTACGGTCGCTTGCAAAGGTGACAGATCCGATATTAAATGGAAAGAAAGGTTCAGTGTGGTGAATAATAATTCCCGACTGCAGTCCCTTCCTCACTGCTCTTATTTTTGTTCTCCACCCATAGATAACACGCCAGCCATATTTTTTTTTAACTTAAAAAAAAACAAGTAAGCAAAGGCTATAGTCGGACAGGCCGACCATGTGATACCCTGGCCACATTACATTTTTAATGGTGGCAAAATTCCTGAGAATTTCAGCCATGAAAAACGTCTCTAAAAGTTCTAACTTAGGACACGCCGTTCAATAACTTAATATAAATCCATTAATATAAGAGAAGCCTCCCATGTCCCTGCCTTGGACCATTATCTCAGGAAGTATGGACTTACCCTGGAAAATTTGTACCGTTGAAATGGGACCGTGAAAAGAACCTCCTTCATAAAATTCAAATAAATCCGATACGAGTCCCCAAACAGCACTTTACCCAAATTTTGTGTGGGAGGTACTCGAAGGATGGGACCGTTATAGTCCATATTCCAACCTGAAACATGACTGGGTGAACTATACGATGTGCAAAGTTTGGACCAATCAGAAAATCCCCTTGAGAGTTATCTTGGGTATTTGCCATTTTATTTAGGTTTCTTGTTTGTTTTTCAGTGTTTTTTGGAGCTTTTCGACTATAATCTCAGGAAGTATGGACTTGCTATTGCAATTGAACCATCGTAAAGAGGACGATTCTAGAGGACTCTTAAATTTCACTTTTCCGAATTTTGTGTGGGACTTACCCGAAGGTGTGGACTGATATAGTCTTACCCGATCTATCGATCGATTGCTCACTTCGCCAGTTATCGTTCACACAATTTTTCAAAAAAAATTATGAACTTTTCTGGGGGAAATGTGGACCTATATAGCTTATACCTGAACATAAACTAAGTTTGGGCAAAATATTACGAAGTATAAAATTTGGTTCGAATCGGTAGATCCGTTCGAGAGTTAACGTGCGCACCAGCCAGCTGGGCAGTAAGACAGACAGATGAACGGACAGGGCTAAATCGACTCCAAATTAAAATGCTAACATGTGCCGCGCGTTCACCCATAAGAACGTTAAAAACTTGGGTTTGGGCGTCGGGCTAGTAACCCTCCCCTAGAAAAAACAGCCTACTATGAAAAAACGAAAGAAAATAAAAACAAACCCTGGCTAAATCGATTTCAAATTATCTGAAACGAATTTCATCCAAAAATACTTGGGGTCTAAAACCAATATTTCGATGAGACATATCTTTAGTCGTATTTTGTTTGTATCCCCTTTACCCTAAATCCTGCGGAATAAAATAGGTGGCGAGGCGACCCATGCTGCAATATTTGTATAAAACATTCAATTGGACAACTGAACTGAAAAGTTCTCTGTCATCATAGAGACAATTTGTAGCATGGGAGGAAATTGTGTTTCTCTACACAAAACCCATTATATTAGGCAGTAGGAACGCAGACCCGTTATTGCAATTTGCATCAGGGGAAATGTCAGTAGTTATTTTTCCATATGTAGGCTACTTTGCCGGTATATGCCCTCAAGGAATTAAAATATGGACCAAAAATAAAATTTGAATATTATTCATAAGAAAGTAATAGTCTATGTCACCTGCTCTCTTACATCGTGCAAAATTTCGTGACAATTGAGCTATAATTGCGACCTCTAGCGTGTCTGTGATTACACTACAAACAAAAAACTGGATATATTAGGCTGTAACTCTGTTATCTGATCACGTACATCAACGTAATTTACATCAATGGGTGACGTAGGGGGTGGAAGATACCAAGGAACGGTTCTGACCGGTTTTAACATGGCAAAGCCCAGGATTTATCTTGGTCCCTCTTTCTTCTCAAGTGGACACTGACCTCCCCGTGGTGTCACCTGGGGAACGGGTGTTAAAGGCAGTGAGCTAACATGTGCCGCGCGTTCACCCATAAGAACGTTAAAAACTTGGGTTTGGGCGTCGGGCTAGTAACCCTCCCCTAGAAAAAAAACAGCCTACTATGAAAAACGAAAGAAAAGAAAAACAAACCCTGGTTAAATCGACTCCAAATTATCTGAAACGAATTTCATGCAAAAATACTTGGGGTCTAAAACCAATATTTCGATGAGACATATCTTTAGTCGTATTTTGTTTGTATCCCCTTTACCCTAAACCTGGAATGTTCGCACTCTTTATAGAGAGGGTGCCGTCTTCGCATTGGCAGACGTACTTGAAAAGTACAAGGCCGATATTACTGCCATACAGGAAATACGATGGATTGGAAAGGCGTCACAACAACACCTAAAGGTGACGCACTGTATTATAGCTGCCGTGACGTAAAGCATGAGTTTGGTTGCGGATTCGTAGTAAGTCGGAGACTAAAACATCTGGTATCCAGCTTCACCCCAGTGAATGAAAGGCTTGCTGCAATTCGAATAAAAGCTAAATTCTTCAACATCAGCTTTATTTGCGCTCATGACCAAAAATATATTTTACGAGCGCTTAGAAGAAACATATGACCGTTGCCCTGCCCATGACATTAAAATCATTCTAGGCGATTTTAATGCCAAAATTGGAAATGAGAATATCTTTGGCCCAACAGTCGGGAAATTCAGTGTCCAAAGTGAAACATCTGACAATGGTATGAGGCTGATAGACTTTGCAGCTGCAAAAAACATGGTAGTTAGCAGTACCAGATTTAATCATCTCGATATTCATAAGGGCACCTGGCTGTCTCCAGATCAAAGAACAAGTAATCAAATTGATCATGTTGTGATAGATGGAAGACATTCATCCAGCGTGTTGGATGTACGATCGTTCCGAGGCGCAAACATTGATTCGGACCACTACCTCGTTGCAGCAAAGGTACGTACCTGTCTAAACGTTGCAAATAAAGCACGAACAGACACAACGCGGAAGTTAGACATCGATTGGCTGCAAACACAACAGATAGCCACAGCATATTCCACTCAACTAGCCCAACTGCTTAACGCGAGCACTCCTTGTCCCGATAACATAACAACACAATGGCAAAATATTGCCCACTCCATGCAAACAGCCGCAAAATCCATACTTGGATTCCAGAGACCTCCACAAAGGAATTCATGGTATGACCATGCTACCGAAGAGAAAAATGCGACATATAGAGCTACTTTACAATCAGTAAGTAGCAACGCGTAGCGCACGAGCGAGATATCGGGAGAAAAGGAGAGCTCTAGAGAAGAGAAACGTCTTTTCCGCAAGAAAAAGAGAGAAATGGAAAAGCGGGAGTGTGAAAAAATCGAGATGTACAGGACCCAGAATGAAGTCCGAAAATTTTACCAAAGAGTGAAACACCAAACAGATGGCTTTGGTACAGGCACATCCTCCTGTAGAGACCAGCAAGGTAATCTGGTAACAGATACAGATAGCATGCTCAGGATATGGAAGGAACATTTCTCCAATCTGCTGGTATCCAATAGTAGCGAAGAGGATGATGCCACCGATCAAATCCCAGAAGATGGTATAGAATGTATACCGCCCGGCCAAGATGAGGTAAAAACAGCAATCAACCGGCTGAAAAATAATAAAGCAGCAGGAGCTGATGGCTTACCAGCCGAACTGTTTAAAACCGGAGGCGATGCGCTGATAAGGTGTATGCATCCGCTAGTTGGCACCATCTGGCAGGAAGAACGCGTACCCGACGATTGGAACCTGAGCATCCTATGTCCCGTCCACAAGAAAGGAGATAAGACTGTATGCTTCAACTATAGGGGCATAAGTCTTCTCCCTATTGCCTATAAGATAGTGTCAGGGATATTGTGCGAACGACTAAAGCCAATGGTCAACGAAATAATTGGACCATACCAATGTGGCTTTAGACCTGGCAAGTCCACCATTGACCAGATACTTAGCCTGCGGCAAATCCTAGAGAAGACCCAAGAGATGCAGATCGACACATATCACCTTTTTGTCGATTATAAAGTCCAGTCCACTGCGATCAAAGGTATTCCATGCAATGTCTGAATTTGGTATCCCCGCAAAGCTCATCCGGCTTTGTAGGATGACTTTAACTGATACTAGGTCCTCAGTTAAAATTGGAAAGAACCTCTCCGAAGAAGTTTGTACCAAAAGAGGTTTCAGACAAGGTGACAACCTTTCGTGTGACCTATTCAACATTTTGCTGGAAAAGGTAATACGAGATGCAAATGTCAAAAGAAATGGCACAATTTACACCAATAGCCACATGTTACTTGCTTATGCTGATGACATGGACATCATGGGACGATCAGTAAAAGAAGTAACTGATACCTTTAGGAAGGTCGAAGCAGAATCTGCGAAAGTGGGTCTGGCGGTAAACGGCGAAAAGACCAAATTGATGGCGTCGACGCGCAAAGCGTCCATAGAGTTCGGACCAACTGTGGAAGTTGGTACCTACAATTTTGAGGTAGTTAAAGACTTTGTCTACCTCGGCACTGCCATAAACACAACAAACAACATCAGTTATGAAATAAGAAGAAGAATTGTATTGGCCAACAGATGCTACTATGGTTTGAGTAAGCAATTTAAAAACAAAGCCACATCTCGTAAAAAAAAATAACACTATACAAAACGCTGATACTGCCCGTGCTAATGTATGGCTCCGAAGCATGGGTACTTGCGCAAGCAGATAAGGCAGTGTTTGGTGTGTTTGAGAGGAAAATTCTTCGAAAGATCTACGGGTAGATTTGCGTTGACGGTGAATATCGACGTCGTATGAACCACGAGCTATATAAGCTATACAAAGACATGAATATAGTTAAACGTATCGAGATGCAACGATTGAGAATGAGAATGAGCGATGATGAACCCGCTAAAAAGGCGTATGAATACATGCCACATGGCGGTGCACGCAGAATCGGCAGGCGCGGTATTCCAAAAAGTCATGCGAAAAACAGAGAGGAATGGAGATCTTTTCTTAGTTCGGTCTATGGAACAAATGTTCTGTAGGGGCCAACTAAGTAAGTAGTAAGGAAAGGTCAAGAGATGGTCTTCCAAATATAATTCAAGAGGGAGGTATGTGTCTTTCAGGAGCAAAAATATAAGCTGTATATTAAAAATTTTCACACAAAAGTTATGGTCCATTTAACCCACATAGTGGTGTAGTGTATAAAAAGGATTTCGACATTTTCTATAAAATATTCCGAATAGAATAAATATTTCAATAATTGTCAAATTCGAAATAAAACTCATCAATAATATGTTCTTAAAGTTTTCTCATATTTTTAATTGATGCTGAACAAAAACTCTTTAACGATTCATAATCTTTGTGATTAGTTTTGTTAAGAATATTTTTTCTAGATATTCATTTTTGTTTGACTACAAAAGAAAATTGCATAAGGTGAAAATATATTTCTTCTGCCTTCTTCTTCCTCTTCTTCTGAAAGCGTATAAGAAATGTCAATCACTTTTATGTAAACGTCAATAGCAGCGTCAGTGGTAAAGAAATTGTTGGAGAATGTTGTTATTAAAGCATGTTACATGTCATTCTTCATCAACACTACTGCCGTCAAGGAGTAATCGCTTAAGGAAATGTCGTTGTGCGTGATTGAGAATAGTTTCTTGTCATTAATTTGCTGAGATTTTGATGACATGAAAAAAAGGAGGGCAAAGGATTTAATGAGACTTTTGAGGAGTAGTGGTAAGTAAGTGCTAAATGTAGGTAGAAAGGTGGCGAAGACAAGGAAACAGAAGTTATTACTAAAATTTTTAGGGATAGTTCAAACATATATTTTTTTGGGGACTATACCAGATATCACCTCAATACATGGCTTATTTACAGATCAGGATAATATTCGATATATTCATCCCTATCGGAACCTGCATTTCAATAAATTTAAATCTGCTTTGTTTTGTGGGTGACACCTCAGAAAACTTCATACCAAGTGGGCGTAAGAACAAGGTAACTTCAGGATTTTCTTATTTTAAAGTCAATCGGAACAAGCGTGTTGTATAACCTATCCTAACCTATGTCACACACTTACACTCAGCAATTTTAAGTACCTACACATAATTTTATATCTTCTTCTCTTTTAAATACAACCAACCCCAAAGGCAACCATAAGCATATTTAAATAATATTTTTTTAACACTTCAACCTAAGGCTATTAAATGCAGTCGAACCATATAACAGCCTCATATTATGGTCTGGCTGAATACATGCAATCATTTGCATAAAACACTTAGTGGAAAACAACGTTTTTTTTTGTAAATAGTTTCTACTGCTGTTGATGCCCTGTTGTATATTTAACGTAAATAAAGCTTAAAGCAAATTGTAATGTTCAATCTTCCAGTATTTTTTATTAAAAAATATGGCGAGAAATATTATGTGCTAAAAACGTCAGTGTTTTAGGGTTAGAGTCGCCTGTAAGTTGAATAAACGCAAGATAACACCAAGTCAAGTGGTTAAGAAAAAAATAATAAAAACTAATAAAGTAAAATTTCAATTGCACCATGAATAATGGTCCCCTTTTGTTTATGATGAACGGCATAAGTTTTTTAGGTGGTGTTTTTTATTATGTCTGGAAGGATGGCATAACAAAGTTTCATCGACACTTTTAAAAAAGCTAAAAATTTTCTCTATTTTTTTTAAGAAAGGAAGACGAAAATGTTCTTCTAAATAACTGGGAGTATGTTTAGCAGACTACTAGGGAGAAAAATGGACGTTGGCCTGAAGCGACTCTTTTGGTCCCTAAATGGCACAACAATAAGAGAAGGTGCGAAAACAGAACAATTAAGCTCAGCACCCAGTGGTTAGGAAATCGATTTTCATGGTCAGCTTAAACGCTGAATAGAACTCTTACCGAGGTCTTCAGACAACACCCTCTTTCCCCGGCTAATAATATCTAAGTAAGCTCACTCAGCATTCCTAAAATATCTCGCATTAATATTAAACTCACTTTACTAATGAAATCGAATTAGCTGTTCTTAAGAGCAAACCATGCAAAGTGGCAGGAGCAAAAATGTTCAAAGTAAACCCACATAGAAGCGCTTAAATTCTTCACCCCCCTATTTGAAACGATATTGCAAACTGACAAATTTCCGAGAGAGTGGATGCAAGGAATACTTGCAAAAGTACCAAAAAGGCGCAATCTCAGATTGTAAGAACTGGAGAAGAATCATGTTGTTATATACACCACATAAAGCTTTCTGTCAGTTTATACTCGACCGAATTTCGAGCAAAGTCGAACCCACACTTCGCAAGCAACAAGCTGGATTCAGATTACAATATTCATATTTTGAGCATATTGCATCAATTCGTGTAATTTTTAAACAAATTAACGAATTCAAACAGCCCCTACATCAAGTCTTTGTCGACTTGGAAAAAGCTCAAATCACCTGAAAAATTGGGAAGCTCTTCTCCGTAAAGGTGTACGCAATAAAAATGTAAACATATTAAAAGCGCAATATACTAAATTTCAATGTCGAATTCTTGATAATGGCACATTATCGGAACCAATAGATATTGTGGCCGGCGTTCAACAGGGGATACATTCTATCTCCTCTTAAATTTTTAATTGTGATGCATGTGCTACTCCAGTCGAGTATAGATTTTCCAGCAAACAGAGTATTTCCTGGCGCCCCGCAAACATGGAGTACCTAAACGATTTAAAATATACTGACGACATTGCATATGCAAAGCAAATTAAATTACTTGCAAACCAAGGCAGAGAAATATCAACTACGGATCAATGTTAGTAAGACTAAGGGCCATTATTACATGTATTTTAATATCTGATGGATTTGAAAATGCAAAATAAACTAATTTTGAGGCATTAAAAATATAATTTCCACATTGTTAATGACAAGAAGCTCTTCCTTGAAATTCAATCATCACTTTTAACTTTAAGTTGACCGGAACGCTATAAATCTGTTCGGTAAATCCAAACTATAACAAAAGAAGACTTATAATAATGGGGGTATATCGATGAAGTTAAATGATGTGATGGCAACTTCCATCTTGGCGGCAGGCCAATTGTAGCCAGCTTTGCTTGACTTGGAAATCAAATAACTCCCGATGGTGGCACCCAGGCCGACAACGAAGCCAGACTAGCTTAATATGCCTGCGGAAAACGTGGCGCTCCCGGCAGTTATCAAATTCGACTAAATATCGTATATCCAGGTCAAAAGTAATATTCAAACTTTTATAAGAATGTGAAACGTGGCTAGTATCTACCTGGGCGTCAAATAAATGACAAGGCTTTATTAACCGTTGCTAAAGGCATTACCTTACACATATGGCATGATAATTGGATCTCAAATTCTGAATTACATAGAAGACACAATCAAATCACAATCGAAAAAGAAATGGCTAGTAAAAAATGGAGACTGGTTGAACACACGCTGCGGAAATCCCTAGGCAACATAATTAGACAAGCTTAAGACTGGAAACGACAAGGGCCTCGATGTAGAGGACAGCACAGAGGCTCTTTGCGTAGAATTTTAAGTAATGAAATAAAAGCTATTAACCAGTACCTTAGCTGGTCTTAAGTAAAAGCAATAGCTTAAGACCTCCTAAACGGCGCGAAAGGCTACTCCAAAATGTTTATCCACAATTTATGTTGGAGAAATTTTGTGACCACTTCGAACTTATACTAACAATGTTCCCAAAAAAGTCAAAATGCCTCAAATCTGGTGGTACCGACCGATTCATAATTTTAACCTGATCCAGATTATATATACTTTTTGGGGTCACAAATTGTTATTTCGATGAACTACAAACAGTAAGAACAAACATAATGTACTACTGTATAAAAACAGCGAAAATCCGAGGTTCACTAATGAGTTAACCCGTACGAGTGTCTTAAAATTTTCTCAACGTACTTCCACGTCTTGTGAGGGGCCCAAAAGCCCAAAATTTAAGGTCAATATACAGGTGTAAGTTATCCAATTTTGAATGTTTCCCCAAAAATGCCATTACTTTATCTTCATCTGTTTCCAAGTCATTGAATTTTGAAACAAAGCGACACTATTTTCAAAATTTTTGAAAATATTTAAATGTATTTGAAACTACTGTAGCTTAATCATTCTTATACTACGGTGATGAGTTTGGATGTTCTATATATTTTAAATTTTCCATAATTGGATTTTAATGTTATCCCAAGAAAATAGCTACATCCATCAACATATCACATTTTTGCCACAACAAAATACACATTCGCATTATGAAGGAAAAACTTAAAGTCACCCAAAATTGTTATATTTGATTTGTTTTTAAATTTATATGTCGCTTATGTCCCATTGAACGAAGAAAATGCAAAAATGTTTCCTCCAAAACTAAAAAGCTACAGATAGTAAATCTTGAGATAATTTTTTGCTCAACATTTACTTCAAAAAGTTGATGGTTGATGATAAAATGATGTCATAAATGACAGTGTTGACTGTTGCTATTACTAGTTGTTGCTCCGGGCTGTTAAAAGTAATGTTGAGATGATGACGATAAGGATAAAGGAAAAAAATCTAGACTAAAAATGTCTTAAGATAAATTTTGTTTTGACTTAGTGACCGACAGACAGACTAGGGAGTACTACTTGTGTGATTATACATGTGTATTTTTTTATGCGAGATATTTAGTCTCGTTTTAGTCATTCCCTTGCAGCTATTACTATCATAATTTAGTAGTAGTATTTCGAATATTTTTACAAAACCTTTGGAAAAATCTCCGAGTAAATTCAACAGATTAATGTGGCTATAATGTTAAAAATAACCTCAACCGCGCAAAGCTTATCGTAATATGGACTCTCATTGATGATTTTTTGTTGCAAATAAGTCTGCTATTTCTCCAGAACTCTAAACGTCAAATATATGTAATTCAATCACACAAAAATGTCTCAACAAATTTAAATTACTTCAAATCAGGGGGTACTTTAATATTAGACTATAACTAAATGTGGTTCAATTTTAACGCTGCCAAATTTCCTTTAAATAACTAGAAACCTTTGCTTAAAAAATCAAATAGATTGGATGTATATATATATTTTTGTGTGAGTACTGTGCGACGGTTCCAAACAAATTAGATTTTTAACTATTTATTGGTATGCATAATCCCTAACATCAATTACCGGCATCAACTTCAAAGAAGCAAGGGAGTAGGGGCATCGTGTTCTTTCGTACCAGATTGACCCTAAACCGAAAATCTTTCAACATTTCAACTACAAAACTCACTTTTAAATCTCTTCTGGAAAACACACATTGTAGGGTATTATCTATAGCTACCATTCCAATTTCTCTTTAAACTCCTCTAAAAACAACACAGACACAAATAATGCGTAAACTCCAGACTCACATCCCAGCTCTTTCCAAAATCCTACAAAAGAGCAATTTTTACGTCAAAAATTAACAAAGAAATGACAAGAGCAAAATCATATTCTTATGGCATAAACCCATTCAAAAATACTTGACAAGTAATCTTCTTCAAACATCTTGGCCGACAACACAAACGCAAATAAGCGTACATGTATGTATATGAATAAATGGAGATTGTAAAAATCCATATAAAGTCTGTGACAATTTCATGTGTCGTAGAGTTCTTGGTATGTTGCCTTTGTTTCATTTGAAAGACGTCCCACAAAGATTTGTTGTACATACTGCAGCTCTTAAAGCTTTGTCAGGTTATTAATGAAGTGCATCGTATTAGTATTTGTTTTTGTAAAGTTGTCAATGGATTTCACATATTTCTATACACTTCACACAAATCTGGCTCACAGTAAAGATCAAAGACAAAGGTGGCTGTGAAAGGTTACGATTAAATATATTAAAGATATTGATTAAAATCTTCTGTCAGGAGATGTTGCATCATCTTGACATCTCACCAGATACCATGACATCAAAAATAACCCCTCATCATACTTTTACATATTATGCATACATTACAATATGCATACGGCAAACCTTTCTATCTTAAATCTTATTATGGAAAAGAAATCTTATTATAACTCATTACCTTCATATACCTACATATAAAAAATTTAAATAAATCTTTCAAACATTTCCTTGTTTTTGAAATATACAACCAGAAGTTTGTTGCAACACTTCTAATTTTATAACTGTGTCTAAGTGTTGTCAAACTACCATTAATAATATCTGCACATTCTATTTCACTAGCATTTCGAAGACATCAGGTGAAGTAAACGTTTTTATGCATTATATATTTTTAGCTTCTTACGGAACATATCTGATTTATTATGCTTTAGTGACATTCACAATGATTGGTTTATTTGCGCAACTGTTGAGGGATTTGGTTAAGAAAACACTTGTTAGGTTATTAGAAAAATTAGCTTGCAATTACCCTTAGTGGTAGTTTGAAGTCTTGGTATTCAAAACGATTTGAAGTTTTTCATAATAAGATTTTAAGGAATGCCGGTATATGTACAAATGCATCGATAATAAAACTCTTGCAAATTTCATAAAAAATATATAAATATTTATTTAAATTTGTATAAATAACTTCTCGTATTACTATTAATGTTGACTTTACGAAAAAACACATATTTAATTAAATCCTATTAAATCATCTTTAAAACGTGTTGGACGGTCAGTAGACACTATTGAAACACCTACTCTCACGCAACTTGTGCTCTTTTGTCGGGACATTCTGTCGGATAATAAATTAACACGCATGTCAACTATTCTCACATTAACCCATACAGGGTCATAAATAAAACAGCATATTTTTAATGAAATTTCCTGTTGATTAACACGAATATATGATAATTACTTTGTTGTTTCGCAGTCTCGATGAAACATATTAATTATGTTCAATATCCTTTATTGATAATTTAACCCTCCGTCATGCACATGTTCCGATAGTCACGTACGTAGCGCATGTATCTGGCCAGATAGAGTATGTATTTATACGAAAAATATGCTATTTTAGTGATAATATTATATTCTTGTATTGTTATCACGCCAGGCAGATATATATTTTCACTTTTTTATACCCTCCACCATAGTATGGAGGGTATATTAAGTTTGTTTTTCCGTTTGTAACGCATTGAAATACTCATTTGCGACCCTATAAAGTATATATATTCTTGATCAGGGTAAAATTCTAAGTCGATCTGAGCATGTCCGTCCGTCCGTCCGTCTGTGGTAATCACTCTAGCATCCACAAAAATAGAGATAGGACGCTGAAATTTTGGGAAAGTGCGTCTTTTGTTTGCAGGCAGGTCAAGTTCGATGATGGGCTATATCGGTCCACATTTTGGTATAGGCCCCAAATAACGGTACCCCCCGATTTACGGTATTTTGACGTTTTTAGCTACATTTTCAGACCGATTTGGCTATAATTTGACATTAAGAATTCTTAAGTGTCAACAAACATATATAACAAAACTTGTGGACATAGGTCCACGTTTTGGTATAGCCCCCATATAACGGTACCTCCCGATTTTCAGTAATTTGATGATTTTAGCTACAATATTAAACCGAACAAGCAGTAATTTGACATTTGAAGTTTTTAGTGGTCACAACACCTCTCCATCAAAAATTGTCAACATAGGTCCATGTTCGGATATAGCTCCCATGTAACGGTACCTCCCAATTTTCAGTAATTTGGCAATTTTAGCTAAAATTTTTAACAGAACTAACTCTAATTTGACATTTGAAGGTTGTAGTGGTCACCACACATCTGCATCAACAATTTTCAACATAGCCCCAATATAACGATACTTCCCTATTTTCGGTACTTTGAGGATTTTACTTAAAATGTTTAACCGAACGTAGGTCCATGTTTTTGTATAGCCCCAAAACAAACCTCCCGATTTTCCGTACCTTAGCTTTATTTTTTGGACGAACTTTCTGTAATTTGAAATTTAAAAGTCAACAAAAATTCTGCAACAAAAATTGTTCATTTAAGTTCATATTTTCGTGTAGCCCAGATACCTCCGAACTAGCTGTTAATGACATTTGAAGTTCCCACGTTATGTACCGATTTTCGATATTTTGAGGATTCTAGCTAAATTTTTTAACCGAATTAGGAGCTATTTGACATTAAAGGCTCCCATCAAAAACTGTCAACATAGACCCATGTTTTATTATAACCCCTATATAACAGTACCTCCCAATTTCTAGCCCACCAAAAATTGTTAACAGTTAGATATAGGCACCATAAAAAAGGGCCTCCCGAATGAAGCATTTTATGTACATTATCATTTTAACGTACTCACATAAAGTTGGGGACAGGAATGAATATTTTATTAATTATATTTTATTATTATTTAACTTAATGCTTTTTTACTTGTTGTTCTTAGTACATGCTTAACCCGTTTAAAATATATGAGAAATAAAACAAGAAAAAGTGTATTTTTGTGTTTACTCGTAATGTCAAAAAAATAACAAAAATTGGTATAAAGTTCATTTCAATTAAATTTAGTAGTTATAAAGTAAGTTTTAATTAATTCTTAATTAAAAAAGTCTCACAAAGCTTCAGGTAAGCAAATAAAACATGTATAATCTGATTTCGAATGTTGTAGGCATACCGGATTGGTGCAAAATGTGTGTGTATCTGGTCAGATACATGCGCTACGTATACGATGTATAGATGATCTACATAAATTTAGAAATTTAGACTCAAGCCCCTAGCTAAATCAGAAATATATTTAAATCGCAGTTGAATTCGTAAAATATCTGGCCAGATACATGTGCATGACGGAGGGTTAATTACATTTATTTTTCAACAAGGAAATTAAGTAGTTCAGAAACATATTGTAGATTAAACTACATAAGCGGAAGAATTACTATGAAAACATATGATACTTCTAATACGAGTAATAAGGATTTAGAATGGTTTGAGTTTATTTGCTGAAAGATGTTATAATGTAAAAGAGATTCAAAGGGACGAGTCCACTCTCTGAAAATCATGGTTTTATTTATAAACTAGAAAATAATTTGTCGTTTAGACTCATATAAAACGCTTGCCGTTTAATTTTGTCACCATTTTGAATTTAAATGCAAGCGTTATAGATATTCCATCATGAGGAAGAATATGCTTATTGAGGCTAAGCGCCAAATTATTCTCTATTATTTTCTAGTTTTAAGTGCATTTATAAATACTGAAATTTAATTTTTTAATTATTTTTTATTTTTACTTTTTAGTAAATAAATTTTTTGACAATTGACCAAACCAATTTTTACCATAACCAAAATGCAGATAAAAATCTCGAGTGGTACCGTTATAAGGGGGCTACGCCAAAATCTTACCCATGTCCATAATTTTTGGTGGGGGAGTTTGTGTACATTTGGGAACTTCAAATGCCAGGTTACAGCCAATTCGGACAAAACATGAAGACAAAATCCTCAAAACACCTGAAATCGGGTGGTACCGCTATACGGGGGCTATAGGAAAAATGGACCCATATCGGTTTTGGTTTCATATTCATTTGTTGTTATCCAAATCAGAAAAGTGTGCAAAGTTTCAGTACGATTGGTCAAAAAATCGTTGTTCGATACTAAATAGTTAAGAAACCAACTTTCCGCAAACTATCAACGTTCCCAGTGCTGTTCGCTTGAAGTGCATTGTTATCTGAATTTGCTGTGTGGTGCCTTGAATGTAAAGTGATGTGATTTGTGCATCCACTTGTTCAATGCAAGCCATTTGAGTTATCGGGAAAACCTCAACTATGCTGTTAACAGCACTAAACACTTCATTTGTTAAAAATGCTGTCCGTCCTTCAAATCAGTATACGAGAATCTTTAACAGAGCAAAGTGGTTAAGTGACCTATAGAACGATTTACGACGGCAAAAGAAGAAGAAGAAGCATTCTTCAACAGGAAGATTTTTCGTGTGTGAGAGTGTGTTCACGTTGATTGATCTGTGTCCCGGTTGAGTAAGAATAGAAAACCACATTTGCAATTATTTACTTCGATGTGTTGTTGAGAGCAGCAATTGAAGGTTTATTGAAAACATTAAAATTTAGTTTTTTATTTTGTGTGAAGCAATTCCAGAGGTAGTTAGTTTTTTGTAATTGAGGGAACATGATTCTAAATAATTTTGCTAAAAAATAGATAATTAAAAGTTAATTTTGACAAAAAATTGTAGTAACCTCAGCAGCC
Organism: Musca autumnalis; assembly: GCF_047663935.1. Lineage (NCBI taxonomy): Eukaryota > Metazoa > Arthropoda > Insecta > Diptera > Muscidae > Musca > Musca autumnalis. The sequence continues at coordinate 293,591 of NW_027411654.1, read as the reverse complement.
AGGCCATAAGTTCAACTAGGCGACAGGTATTAGGAGGCTCCGTTTTAAAACTAGCCGTGATCGGCTGACACTCCTGCATTAGGGTTTAGGGTAAAGCTGACAAACTTTCGATAGTCGGACTATCGTTTTATCACTGTCGCATAGCTTTGTTTATATCGGATTAGGAAGCAATTGTGTTTTACATAATTCGCGACAGATTAACCAAATAACTGGTTTTGGTGGCTGACGTAACCTCTGTTTTACCACAGTAATTAAAACGATTGTCGGACTATCGATAGTTGTTGTCGATAGTTTGCCAGCTCTAGCTTAGGGTATAAGATCGCTAGTTGGTTAACGTTTAGGTAGCTTACAACTTGTTTCATTTAAGATCATTTAAATTACAAATGATTGAAATGGTGGCCTTAAGCCCCCGCATCACGCCTCTCCAACAGAAAACAGCCTAGGTATGAAATATACTGCCAAAGTAGTTTCCGAACACTAGCATCTCTGGTAGCATATTATTTAATTTGTTTTATTAGCCACATAAAATTTTAAGACTGATGAAGCGCTGCACAGAGGGGAAACATAGGCCTAAAGTTGCTCAAAACTCAAAATATGAAAATCGTTTTTTTATGAAAAAAAGTTGATAAACGGCAACCAGACTCTTTTCTACATTTGCTATAACCATCCTCGACTTTCTAAGATTAACCAATCCGATGCAGCAGTCGATTGAACACAGCCATACTGAAAACAAAAAGTAAATTTTCGAAAACTAAGAAATTAGGTGAACATTAAAATGACATTATTTTCGCGGAAATTCTTAGTTTTCAAGATTTATTGTTTTTGTACAGTCTCCGAACAAGATTAGCATTTAAAATTTTCAGATTGATTTTACATCTTTGCTCTTTAATAATGGTAATACATATCCTCTTTATGACCATTTTTTATGATAATTTTTAAGATTACTACAATTTCAATAGTGAAAAAGTCTATTTCTCCGTCGTTTCCCGACCATAGTTTCTTCTAATGTTTTATGCGCTTGAGTCCGAAAAAATCTAATTTTTCTCAACTAAAATATGAAATATTTTTATATGGAATTGCAAGGTTTACTCACACTAAATTTTGTTCCGCCATATAACCGGGACTCTTATTTATCATACTACACTAACACCTATCAAATATTTTTGCATTATTCAGAAATATTCACTGCTTTTCTCATGTGAATTGAGAAAAATTTAATTTAAGTAAGTTTCAAAAAATAAAATTTGGAATGAAATATATGTATATGGGACTATATATACATCTGTACCAATTTGTTTGAAAATTGGCTCAATGTTTTTCAGGCTGGTTCAGGTTGCATGTGTCAAATTTCAGTGATTTTGGTGCATTTTTATCTCATATCAGATGCGAATATATATGGAAGCTGCATCCAAATCTGGACCGATTTTCATTATTTTCTATAGGATTAATCCTTGTACAGAAGAAATGCTTTGTGCAAAATTTTATATCAATCCGACTATAAATGAGCTTTCCAGGGCTTTTGATCAAATTTTAACACAAATTTCCCCTCTGTGCGCTGGAACGACTAGAAAAAAAACATTTCCGATTTGTTAAAAAATAAATATAATGTATTTTAGTTATTTTTTTCTCAAAGCAAATAGCAAAACACAAACTCCAGTCTCATAACATTAATAAACAAAAGAGCCCTTCCACATATGTCAATGAAAAAGTAATGATGTACAGAAAGTAATGATGAAGTTAAGCCAATGGGGGAATACTCCAGACTTAAGCAATCATGAGAATTAATAACTCTAAAACATGTATTACTTTGGTAATTTCATGTGAAAAAATTTTTTACTTTAGTCCATTTTCGTTCGGAAAATAAATCTATAAATTTTATCTTTAAAACAGGTGTAAAGGACATTATAATAGATGAAGAACAAGAATATAAACAATTTACTGTAGCTGTACAAGTAATTTTACTGCAACTAACAGAAAAAATCCCGGAAAGGATGAAACAACTAACAAAAAAAAATAATTTTAGCAAAACAAAAAAAGGATGTGATGTAGATAGCCCTTATTGCGGCAAAGGAAAAAGGAATTACCAAAGAGTATGCTTTAAATTTTTTTTTGACAGTAAACACCCTTGAGTTCATTCTACATATTTAACTTTGTTGATTTTTATACCCTCCACCATAGTATGGAGGGTATATTAAGTTTGTTTTTCTGTTTGTAACACATCGAACTAATCATTTGCGACCATATAAAGTATATATATTCTTGATCAGGATAAAATTCTAAGACGAACTAGCCATGTCCGTCTGCCGGTCTGTTGTAATCACTCTAGCGTTCGCAATATTTGAGCGCGCTAAATTTTTGCACTCGAGTGTTTTTTCCATAGGCAGGTCAAGTTCGAAGATGGGCTATATCGGACCACTTTTTGGTATAGCCCCCATCTAACGGTACCTCCCGATTTTCGGTATTTTGGGGATTTCAGCTAAATTTTTTGCCACAACTACCTGTAATTTCACGTTTAGGGTTCCCATTGGTCACAAAATATGTCCGCTAAAACCGTGAACATAGGCCCATGTTTTGGTTTAGCCCCCATATAACAGTACCTCCCGATTTTCGGTATTTTGAGGATTTTAGCTACAAATTTTGACCGAACTACCTGTAATTTGACAGTTGAGGTTCCTAGTAATCACAAAATATCTTCACCTGAAATTGCCAACGCAGGTCCATGTTTTTGGTATAGCCCCCATATAACGGTATCTGCCGATTTTTGGTATTTTGAGAATTTTAACTAACATTTTTTACCGAACTACAGCTAGTTGGCTTTTGAGGTTCCACAAAATATCTCCACTAAAACCGTCAACATAGGTCTATGTTTTGGTATAGCCCCCATATAACGGTACCTTTCGATTTTCGGTATTTTGTGGATTTCAACTATACTTTTTGACCAAACTACCAACAATTGAAAATTTTAGGTTCCCAGTGGTCACAACACATCTCTACCAAAAACTGTCAACATAGGTCCTTGTTTTAGTATAGCCCCCATATAACGGTACCTCCCGACTTTCGGTATTTTGAAGATTTTAGTTGCAATTTTTGACCGAACTACCTGTAATTTGAGAGTTGAGGTTCCTAGTAATCACAAAATATCTCCACCTAATACTCTCAACATATTTTTGGTATTTGAGGAAGTTAGCTAACATTTTTCACCGAACTATCTATAATTTAACAGTTGAGGTTACTAGTGATGCAAAATATCTCCACTAAACACTATTAACGGAGGACCATGTTTTTGGTATAGCCCCCATATAACGGTACCGATTTTCGGTATTTTGAGGATTTTAGCTACAAATTTTGACCGAACTACCTGTAATTTTACAGTTGAGGTTCCTAGTAATCACAAAATATCTTCACCTGAAATTGCCAACGCAGGTCCATGTTTTTGGTATAGCCCCCATATAACGGTATCTGCCGATTTTTGGTATTTTGAGAATTTTAACTAACATTTTTTACCGAACTACAGCTAGTTGGCTTTTGAGGTTCCACAAAATATCTCCGCTAAAACCGTGAACATAGGCCCATGTTTTGGTTTAGCCCCCATATAACGGTACTTCCCGACTTTCGGTATTTTGAAGATTTTAGTTGCAATTTTTGACCGAACTACCTGTAATTTGAGAGTTGAGGTTCCTAGTAATCACAAAATATCTCCACCTAATACTCTCAACATATTTTTGGTATTTGAGGAAGTTAGCTAACATTTTTCACCGAACTATCTATAATTTAACAGTTGAGGTTACTAGTGATGCAAAATATCTCCACTAAACACTATTAACGGAGGACCATGTTTTTGGTATAGCCCCCATATAACGGTACCGATTTTCGGTATTTTGAGGATTTTAGCTACAATTTTTTACCGAACTACCTTTAATTTTACAGTTGGGGTTCCCAGTGGTCACACAACATCTCGCCAAAAACTGCCAGTATAGGTCCATGTTTTTGAGTCTCTCAATGGTTACACATAGGTCCACACTTTAATTTAGACCCATATAAGGTTTCCGACCGATTGAATATATTTTTTATGATTTTTTTACCTTATTTAGGTATCAGTGGTCACAAAATATCTCCGCCTAAAATTGTGGACAGGAAAGAAAATAATTATTCAGTTTTACTTCAGAATATTTTATGGTGGAGGGTATAAAAAGTACGGCCCGACCGAACTTAGCACTTTTTTTACTTGTTTCATATCATTTAATTCTTTAAACTTTGATAGCTACTTCTTTTTCGATTTACCTTAATATTTCTTCAGTATGTGACTTGTTTACTTTTTGATAAGTTATTTTGATATTTCTTCCTTGATTTTCAACTCTGGAAATCCTCAAGGAGCAAAAAGAAAACAAAAACTATACCACAGGTACTAAATAACAATAACAACTGTATGCACGATGATGATATTTCGTATTATGTCCATCACACAGTTCTTTTTGGTATTTCTCATTTTATTACACTGTGAACCAAAATTTTGGGGGGTGGAAAATTCCTTGTGGGGGTGATAGCCCTTGATGAGTATATTCAGAACCCCAAAGGGCAGATCCGCCGTGAGTCGAACTTTTGTGTTATGGCGTGATGGATTTTTCACTGGATACCCTATAAGCCGTCAGAAACTAGCGGTATATCTTTGTTCGCAGTTATTCTAGCTTATTTTTAATATGACATGTCTGCATTCAAATCTAATGGGGATCTTTTTCGTAGAACATTTCGATCTTCTAACTCGCTTCCTTCCATGTCCTTTTCGTCCTTTATTTTAAGAGCCGCTATAAAAGTACCACAAGATGACGTTTTTCAGCTTCGAAATGTTCTGCAAAAATGTCGGCCAGACAATTTTAGGTGCGGTTCTGATTGACAACTAATCGATTTTGTCGCGTTTTCATAGTCATTTTTTACATTAAATCTGTTTGCTTAGAAAAAACTGTGTTTTGTGTTTTTGTATGTTCTGCAACGAATATACAAAAAACAAAATATTGTCTTTTTCTGAACAAAAACATGGTAAATGCAAAAAACGACCACGAAAACGCGACAAAATTGATTTGTTGTCAATGAGAGCCGTACCTAAAATTTTTTGGCCGACATTTTTGCAGAACATTTCGAAGCTGAAAAACGTCATCTTGTGGTACTTTTATAGCGGCTCTTAAAATAAAGGACGAAAAGGACATGGAAGGAAGTGAGTTAGAAGATCGAAATGTTCTGCATTTGAATGCAGACATGTCATCTTAAAAATAAGCTAGAATAACTGCGAACAAAGATATACCGCTAGTTTCTGACGTCTTATAGGGTATCCAGTGAAAAATTCATCACGCCATAATTCAAAAGTTCGACTCACGGCGGATCTGCCCTTTGGGGTTCTGAATATACTCATCAAGGGCTTTCACCCCCACAAGGAATTTTCCACCCCCCAGACCTCGAGCTCCATTTTGTTGCACAGTGTTATCATCCATTTCATCCCCATGTCTCGTCAGAAGTTAAAACACTACACAAATCAAATTCCAAAATAACCACAGGAAGAAAGTTTATCAAGAATGACAGATATATGACATAGTTTTGCTAAAGGAGTTCCGCAAACAGGTTTTCAAAAAATCATATATAGGAATGAAGAACTCACGATTCTGATTTATTTGATATATGTGTCGTGAATGTAGCCTACTCAGCTGCAGAGAAATCTGTATCCAAATACGAAAATTTTGTGCGAACAAATTTCTAAAAATCATATATTTCGGGTCTAATTTGTACAATTGGCATTTGATTTACTCGTGCTTGATTGCAAATTTTGGATTTTTACGTTGCCGATCTAATAAATCATTACTCGTTAAAATCCATCTACTAAAACGCGAGATAGGAGAAATTCCAAGGTAGTAAAATCACCTAATATTGTTTTTGAAAACATCGCGCATTTTATCGCGTATTCTGTCGGCCGCTTGCACTGCTATGAAAAAACTAGTTCAGCATCTTCCTTTTTGCGGAAACGGAGATTTAAAAACTTCACGGATAAGGGAACTACATTCATTTTTATACCAAAAATAGTGTGTGATGCTACATCCACGGTTCTTGATTGATCGCCTTCAAATTGATATATATCGATGTAGATTTTCATGGTGGACACTGAAATCGGATGCGGACAAAAATTGTATGCACTTTGCGCAAATTAGCGATATTTTATAGGTTTTTTAATGCTAAAATGCAGCCGATGCTACATCTTAGAGTCCAAATTATTTTTCGAAAAATATATACAAATTATATGATATGGTCTTGCTGTACATGAAAATCACATGCGGACAAAACGATTTTGATAATTACGCGATTTACACATATTTTAATAATGCATATTATTTGAACTCTATTTCCGTTTAAGAAGTCTAATGATTTATTTCAGCAACCCGATAACTTTCCTCAATGGGAAACCTTCTATGTGAATGTAGATAAAGCAAAATCCGCCCATTTTCTTGGGAGTTTCAAGAAAAATAAAAGAAGTACTCCTATAGAATTTTCCAATATTTTCAACTCTAGAATGCATGTGAAAACTATTATTCCAAACCACAAATATGTGCTTATTTTGGCTATAATATCCTAACTACTATCCCGATGATTATAAGTTTGGTCTCATTTGATTCCCCGTGAAGACTTTCTTTAAAACTGTTACTTTTTTGTAATTTTTGACGGGTAAATGGACCTATATTTTCAAAAAATTCGGATTACATTTAAAATTTTTCCAATTTTTTGTAAATTCCGCGAATGCTGGGTAACATTTTACAAATATTATGAAATCTACTTAATGATGTCACTTCGTGATAACTTTTTAGTGACAATTGTGCTCAATAAACTAATTATCGTTTTTATAATAATTTTTTCTTAAAAGCAGAAGTAAAACCGCGATAACATTTGTCCGCAACAACCAAAAATTTGCTCGCGAGCGGATTTGTGCTGGGGAATATTTTTCTTAGCCTAAAGAAAAAAATAAATTTTTTGGAAATGGAATATGAAATAATTGGCAACATTTCCCATATACATATATATGGTTTTCTCATGTTTGGTGTGACAAAATATTTTGTCACCAAAAAGAATGCAAAAGTATAGCACAAGAAAATAATTTTTTTGTATTGTAACAGTTAGTTTAGGTTATAGGATGTGTAGCAACATACGGTTTATTGTTTATACATAAAATTAACAATGTTCCGGAAACAGGAAGAAAAATTTAACGAGTCATTACTCTCGATAGATGTAACACCACCCGTCAAATCAGTGGTCGCCGTATATTTTACTACATTTCGACCATTATCTCAAGCATGGACTTGTCCACGAAAAACATAATATCGCTGTAAACATCGATATTTTCGTTCATTTGTCATCTCCATTCATTGAGAAATAAAAATGGCGGAAATGTCTATGCTTTTACCGACATTTTGCACAAAAACAATTGTTTTTATTTAATAAAAATATACAAATACACAATTTACTTTTCCGAAAAATGTGTACGTGTGACTACTGACTTACCTTTCTCACATCCACAACACCTCCACAAAGCCGGTTATTTTCTATTCATTTCATTAGATTTCAGGTTAGGGATTTCTAATCGATAGACAAAACTATCTATCTTATTGAATTTAAAAAATTATCGAAATTATCTATTGTACCATCCATTTTTTTCCAGCTCTACCATAGATTGTTTTTACAGATTTCGAGCCATTTTCTCTGGAAGTGTGGGTTTTCTCATGAAAAAACTTATACCGTGTTAAAAGGGGCTTGACAACAACATTTTGAAAAATTCCGAGTGCAAGTCTTGAACTACCCTGTTTCTGAATTTTGTTGACATTTTGTGTGGGAAGTTGAACCTATTCGAACCTGATCTATGTCTGTTAGAAAAAATACATTGTGCGCAACATTTTGGCGACAATTTTTAAACTTTTGTGTTGGAGGTACCTGATGGAGTTGGCCAAAATGGCTCATCTTCGAACGTGATCTAAATTTGGATAAAATATTACGAGGCCTTAAGTTTGGACCGAATGTGCGCCTATTCCCGCAAGTTTTGGTCAAGAAAAAAATCAAGCGGTAAGTTAGTTATATGAGGACTATACAAAAACATGGACCGACATCGCATATCTGCGAACTTGATCTGCCTGCTGGCCAAGAATGCGAGCCCTCCACAGTTTGGTGGTGGGTATAAAAAATCAATAGCTGTGGATAAAAAAATTCTTCTGATGCCTTTCAGCAGCCAATTTCCCTTATTCGATCTCTAGATGATAATTAGCAACTTTGAAGTACTTAAAAGTTGCTGCCTTACAAAAGTCAGTCTGAGTGTCATATAACTGAAGATAATGAATGGTTTGGAGACTTTGCAACCTAATCTCTTTCTACCCTCCCCGCTATTTGTTTCTGCTGTAACTTCCGGTAGTCCTCAGGAGGGTCGGCGTTAGTAAAGCATTCCCTTTATTTTAACTCTGACAGCTTTAGGGGATCCAGACATAACATGATATGGTACTTTTTAACTGTAGTAGAAAAATTTATAGTTTTCCACTGGCACCGTCTGAATCAAACCACAGGCTGTGATAAACGTACCAAAAAGGAAAATTACTTTTGGATATAGTCTTCAATCTCAGGAAGATGAATATGTGGAATGTGTCGCTGCCATCCCTCGCAGATGGAATTGTCTGGTCCTTCCACAGTTCATTTATCAGCACTGTAGAGTAGGGTTAGTCATTTTTTCATTTTTTTTAGAATATCAAAAATCTGTGGAAATAGCATGTAGGGCAGGCAAAAATAATAAGAATTGCGTTTTTACTTTTTCGAAATTGTGAAGAAACGTTCCGCACAAAATGCAATTACTTTAGCTAAAAACAAACTTTTTTAGTTTACTTTTTTTTAAATTTTTAAATTTGAGAATTTTTTTTCTGCAATAGTTGTTCTTAGAAATAATTTTTTTTAGTTGGTTTTAGTGCACAGATTTCAAATATGCAATTTGATCAAAAATCTGTCATTTAGTTTTTAAGCTACAAACTTTTGTTAGAGCAACTCGTTTAAAATTTTTAAAACTGGGAAATGAAACCGAGTTGCAAATTTTAAAATCGATGTAGCTTAAAAACTAAATGACAGATTTTTGATCAAATTGCATATTTGAAATCGGTGCACTAAAACCAGCTAAAAAAAATTATTTCCAAGAATAACTATTGCAGAAAAAAATTTCTCAAATTTAAAAATTAAAAAAAAGTAAACTAAAAAAAGTTTGTTTTTAGCTAAAGTAATTGCATTTTGTGCGGAACGTTTTTTCACAATTTCGAAAAAGTAAAAACGCAATTCTGCTTGTTTTTGAATGCCCTATATGCTATTTCCACAGATTTTGAATCTAAAAAAAATGACTAACCCTACTGTAGAGTCGCTCAAATTGAAATTATTGGTTTATAGCCAATAAAACTCAAGTTGTGTGGTTGTGTTTGTCGAAATTCAGGCAGCATGGAGGGATTCAAAAGTTCAGGCCGGAAGTATTTACTGCTTATTTTATTTAATGACTTATACTTATTTTGATTGACCTTATAACTTTTGCAGACTGGTGATGTAACCTAGGAAAGGTCCAAACATATCGACACCTCCAAATTATAGTATGCTAAGTCTAAAAAGTGAGTTTTGCAGGAGAAGCTCTCAAAGTGTGGACATTTTTCTGAACTTCAGTACTATGCTAAGTCAATATTTGTTTATAACTTCTGTTCGGATTGACCGATCATTACCAAAATTAGTTAAAGGACCAAAAAAGTTAAAGGACTTTCGACACCTCCAAATAATAGTTTGCTAATTCTGAACAGTGAGTTTTGCAGGACAAGCTCTAAAAGTTTGGAAATTTCTTTGACCTTCAGTACTATGCTAAGTAAATATTTGTTTATAACTTCGGTTCGGATTGTCCGATTATTACCAAAATTTGACAGAATTTAAATTAAAGTACGTTTAATATAAAAATGTAAAGAACTCGAAAACATGCTAAGTCGACTTAGCATACTATTGTTTGGAGGCGTCGATATGATGACCGAATTTAATTCAGAACGATGTAAACACTGAACATCAGCAATCAAATCTTAGTTGAGGTTGTCAATAGAAATGGCATTGGATAGGTCACACACGCAAAAACATTTCTCGACAAGCACTTCCTTGGTACACCAAGGGAAGAGGACAAGTATCGCGCAACAGATTTCGTTATAAATGTGTAGTTGATGCCCTATGCTCCGCAGGGTGTCGAGGATAACAGAAGAAGATGTGAACCTGGTTAGCATGACTAAAAAAGAAAGGTCCATCGGACACGGCCGATAATTTAATTGTGTTTCTCCATAACCTTTTAAAAAATTAAGTTTTATGCAACTTAAATGCTGTTTCCGTATTATTGTTGATCATGGATCCTCCCAACTCAGCCCAGGACTGGCATTTCGTTGCCAGTTTAAGTACTGGTAACATGTAATAAAAATGTATTGACATTGTCCTTCAACCCTGGAGTAATACTAATTCAACTATTTTTGAATTCTTTTGAGATTTTCTTGTAAACTTATTGCAGCAGCATTTTTTTAAATAAATCATGATCTTAAGCCTCGTAGCATTTTAATATGTCATTTCTTTGAACCCTATACCACCCTCTTTACAGTTCGTGATTTATTTTCCTAAAATAATGTTTAAGAAAGTCTGTCAGAGCTGCAGAAATGCTGGCGCTGCTGTTGACCACAAAGTAAATTTCATATATATATATATGTATATATATATATATATATATATATATATATATATATATATATATATATATATATATATATATATATCATACATTTGGATTATCACACTGAGTAAATGAATGAATGATGTTCTTGACCCCAAAAACACGTGTCAAAGCTACACAGTCCGACGAAATTAATAGTCTGCTCCTGCTTCCTATGGAGATTTTGCAATTAATATTAAATTTAAAATGTACACCATAATTAGACTTGATTAATGTTCGTTTACCCAAATTTCTATGGTATTGAAATATTAAGAGCGTCTAGCCAAAATGGCATTTAATTTTGTATAAAAGAAATATTACATTTAAATAAAATTTTGTGTTATGTTTCTCAACAATAGACCAAAAGTTGTAGCTCACTTTGCCTCGCCAATTCCTAATTATTCATTTAGTTCATTTGAGACAGAAATCTTGGGATGAGATTGAGTTATTGCGAAGCCACATATTTGTGTTTTGCTCAAAGCAAACTAAAATTTTACCAAGCCTTTAACTAACTCTTTCTACAACGACGACTACCAGCATCAGCAACATCTTCCTCTTCATCATTATCCTTGCATTCATTCTCAACAACATTTCATGCTTCGTTAGTCTTAAATAAAAATAGAAATTTTTCCTTTGACGCCTCTATAGCTGATATACCATCCACTTGGTAACGTTTATTCTTGTTTTACGTGCAGGGGATATAAGCGACAACAACATCAACAACGACTAGAAAGGATATGCTGCCTGCTGTCTTAGGGGAAGCATGAAGCTATTTCCTTGTTTCATTTTGTGTGTGTGCGTATGAATATTTTTTCGCCCACGTTGTTTCATTTTTCTTTCCGAAACTTAAAACGCTATTTTGAGTTTAACCAATACTTTTATTCAACTTTAAGACTTTTGACCAATAAAATGTCCCGTAAACCTAAGAAAAATCTAAATTTAATTTTTGGGCCAAATTTTAAATTCTCGGGGCATATTCCACCAAATTACGAAAACGAAACATGAAAATCAACTCTTGACCTCTCCTTTGATGCAAATTACATGAATGTAGCAGTTAGATAAAGATTGTCGCAGGATTTCCAGCCATTGCTGTGTTTTTGAGCCTATGGCTATCCACGAAGAACTGTGGGTTACATCGGCCTAATAAATCCGTTCTAAATATGTAGTTAAAAAATTTCAAGTGGAAGTTAGCAGGTCAGGTAGTTTTTTTGGTTACGAATGCATTATTCAAAGCTATTATTATTCTTGTTTCACATAAAACGTTTGCCGCAAGTTGACATAAAAGTAGGAGATAAAGTTACTTTAGTAATATTATATTGATTTATGAAATTTTCGTTAAGCTGAAGCTAACTATATCACTATCCATCACCGTTCCCTTTTCAGTAATAGCTTCACAATTGTTCAAATTAATTTCAGCAAAAATGTGTACTTTTCCAATTACTCGAAAAATAATTCCACTCGTATAGAAAAACTTTAATAAGTCCCAATTTACATTGGGCGAGTTTACTTGCGGCAATTGTCATTTTGTAGGAGAGAGAGGTGAGGCATATGGTAACCCTTTGCCTCTCAGCACCCTCTCTCACCTACAAACTGACAATTGCCGCAAGTAAACTCGCCTAATGTAAATTGGGACTAAGTATACATATAGGTCCATTTTCACATAGCTATCATTAAATGAACATCTTGATTTGTACGTATGTAGCATCGATATTATGGCAGTTTTACCCAAAGTTGTAAAAATGTTTATATTTTATTTTAATGGAAAATCTTTAATGCCGTCTATATTGATTTGTAAAGAACAATATTGACTGATTTCCGTGAACCAACGATGTCATTCGGTTGTTGTTGTTGCTCTATCTTAACAACAATTCGTAGCACGTGCAATCGCCCGTGATTGATAGGACAATTTCGCATTCTGGCGCTGCTGCTGTTATAAAAAAACGACCCACGAAGATTACATGTATAACAAAAACAACAATACTTTTAGATTCTTTGTAAATTAAGCTAAACATGATTAATGATAAAAACAACAAACGATCCAGAGGCATAGCATATTACCAGAATCTTTGCGGAAACAAAAACAAAAGAAAATGAAATATAAATTTCAAGCTTAAGATGAGGGTTAGAGCATTTAAAGCAGTGGCAAAGCTAATATATTTTGTCGGTTAAACTGAACATTTAACATTTAATTATTTATCAAAAACCAAACCCAACAGCAAATATGTGGGTAATCATTTTATGCGGAAATGAGGATTTAATGGGACGCTTAATGCAGGGGAGTTTTTTTCTTATGGAAATAGAATTTGTGGAGAATTAATGTGTTTAAAGTATGAAAGAGTACTTCGATAAATCGGTTCAAAACAAAATGTGCCCGCATTACTTATGCTTAAGTTTTTAGATTTTATGTGAACTATAGCTTCTCTTTCATCTGCATCTGGAGACGAAACCTGTTAGCTTTCGACTAACTCCAAACCCACAGCCAAATTCATATCGGTTTTGTTCCGCCCCCACATGAACCAAAATTCGGATTATTTTGGTCCATGTGGGGACGGAGGAACCCAGGGACCAATATGTATGTGCTTAGTTTGCCACAGCCGCATACGCACATCTCAAGCTTCGGCAATAGATGTTGAGAGTGGGTGCATCTCAGGGTTGCTTCGGAATCGTACATTTAATAAACGACGACAAGGACTATGTTGAGTCATCGTCATCGGAATTCGAGACTCACCTCCAGTCCCCTCCCATCAGAACTCTATTATGCAATTTAATTGCAATTCGCGGCGGTGCAGGAAACCAAGCTCAACAACGACTGCAGATTACAGCGTTTTGATAGTTACAACGTGCTGAGGAAGAATAGCAACAGAAGTAGAAGTGGTGGACTAACTATCATCTTGCCCCAGTGTGTTCAATAGAGACGTATCACGCTTGAGACTGTATCCATCAGCAGACCACCAGACTTCATCACCTCTAAACGCCGTCTTTCATCAATAATGGGAAATCTAACTGGGCCAGTTTCAGAGAGATTACCAATCACCGCTACAGAGAACTGTCCAACCTTTCTGATGGGCACCAGATGGGACTTTAGTAAGTCCATATTTCCAGAGGCTTCGGGACTAGAAAATAAGCGTGACGAGCTTCGCCGAGACAACTTCAGAGACCCCTAGAGAGTTACATTGAGAATTATGAGGTCGGTGGTTGGTGAGCAGAAGCAGAGTGATTGAATGGGAGCCGAAATAAATGAATTGTTTGCTAAGGTTAAGTCAGACCTAACCTACAAACCGCATTGTCGCTCGTAGCAGTGGTAGTGGTAGTGATGCTTGACTTATCAAAATCGTTTGAAAGTGTCAAGCACTCCACACTAGGTTTGGTAATCTAACGTCTGAGAAATGTCAAACTAACGTGTGAAATTACGTATACTCAGTTTTCCATGCAAATGATCGGTGCCCATTGAACTATATGGTGAACTAGGTCGTTGAATTGAACTAGATTGGCACAACTTTTATGCACACTGTTTGAGGGCATCCTCCAGACAAGGTTGTAACTTTGAACGATCTGTCATTCGTGGATTTTGGGGACGCCGGTCATACGTGGAATTCAAGAATAGAAATTCGAAACCCCATAGATTACAACAGGGGGTGCTCCAATGTGAGTGATATCTTAGGAACTCTTTAACAGCTATACCTTGCCTGTATTCCACCGCTCCTCGTTACATATGCTGATGGTTGGGATCTTGGAATCGGTTACCTTCCCTATTGCCATTTGTGAAAGTCTTAGCTAATATTTAACCGATCGTAATACATTTTCCGCCATGTTAACCACATTGACTGCGGAAAGCATTAACTACCCCAAAATTCTAGGAATCACATTTGATAGTATGCGCAGGTTGTCCGCAGATGCCACAGCTATTTGCAACTAGGTGAGATATAGGTCCTCAAGTACCTACCCGGCAGCACTTGAGATGATGATAACTCCTAGACTCTCCACAAATTCACAGAAACCCCTACTTGGAGAGGGTATTATAAGTTGGTTTTGGTCCAAAAAAATCTAACGCATCCTTCTAATGGTCGTAGACCAGCAAAGTGCACCATCACAATGACGACCGACCGTAAACCTGCAGTGCACGTTTGCGTCGTGTGTACGTGTGTTCGTCTTCCTATATTCATGAGCATAGGCGATGCACGATGTTGTCGTAGACAAATGAGACCACCAAACCTCATTTTCAAGGTCAAAATCGCCAAGGTCAAACCCCTAGAAATAGTTATAAAAGATGATGAAGATGAGGTTTGGTGGATTTCATTTGTCCAGGATTGATGTTCTTTATGACAAGAGCAACAACTTTGCCTCCATGAGCAAATTTAAATTCTTCGCGGTTTAGGAGATATGCGCCTGCCAAAATGCTCACTTTTGACTTAATTTTTCAAGGATATTTTTGATGTCCTTTTTATCCTGGAATGCAATAATTTATAATTAGTATATAAAGCCTATACTCTCCTCTTTAATATGACACCAATACTAATACAAGTATTTAAAATATTTTTTTGAAAAATGTTGACCTTTGAAATTTTTTTGACCCATAAAAGGTCAAAACGATGAGAAAACGAAAAATTAAAAATACCATTATACTCCATTTTGCCTATAGTTTCAAACGTATATAGTCCGGTTCAAGTCTAACAAATTTTTTTCAAAATTGTCGGACGGTGTAGTTTGACAAATGAGTCCATGTCTTCATATATATGCCCCATATAACTGTACCAATTTACGGTATGTTGAGAATTTGAGGTACATTTTTTGACCAAACTACCTATAATTTGACACTGAAAATTCCCCGCGTTCACGAGATGTCTCCACCAAAATTGTCAACATAGGTCCAGGTTTTGGTAAAACTCCCATATAACGACCTCTCCCAATTTAAGGTATTTGGATGATTTTAACTACAGTTTTGACCGAACTACCTCTTATTTACAGTTAAGATTCCCAGTGCTCACGAAATTTCGCGACAAATAATGTTCAGCATATTATGGTGTACCTCTAAATTAGAGTATTATTGAGGTTATTTTTTTGGCGGAGCTATCTGTAAGGTTCCCAGTGGAACCACCAACAATTGTGAAAATAGGTCCACGTTTTGGTAGAGCCCCCATATAACGGTATGTCACGATTTTCGATATTTTTGACTGAACTATCCGAACATTTTCCGTCAAAAATTTTCAACATAGGTTCATGTGTTGGTATAGCGTGCATATAACGGTCCTCCCGAAGTTAAGTATTTTCAGAAATTGTTCTACATTTGTTGACCGAACAGCCAGTAGTTTCACTTTTGAGGTTCCAAGTGGTCACAAAATTTCTCCAACAATTTTAAACTTAGTCCACACTTTGATGTAACTCCCATATAAAAGTAATTAAAGATTTGGGGTATCCGTGGTCGAAGAACATCTCCACCTAAAATTGTGAACATGAAAGAAAATTAATTATTCTATTTTAGTTCAGAGTATTTTTTGGTGTAGGGTATATAAAGTTTGACCTGACCGAACTTAGCGATTTTTTACTTGTTATGATTTTATTGATACAGAATTGAAATTAAGTGATTTACTTTGCCCGTGATGACATTGAGTAAATTACGTTCGCGGATGACTGTAGGCTCATGGCGTCAGGTCCCACCGTTGATAACATTCGTGTCAGGCTAACCCCTCTATCATTGATTTTGTTGCGAGGAATATGTGTCCACCACATGTAAAACTAAAATGAAGCTCCGTCTGAATGTGGAGTTCGATGGGTCAATAATTCCGACCACAATCTACCCCAAAGTCCTGGGGGTCACATTCGATAGCATGTATAAGTGGACCGCGCGCTATATGCGATAAGATGAGAAGTAGGAACAAGTTCCATATCCCACCCAATAGGTCGGTCTGTGGTAAGCTATACGGCGCAACTTCGTATAGTGATGGTGAACACTAACAATTTTGATGCAACAATATATATTTTAATTGACATTTAATTTCATTTAAATGCCGTTCGTCCAACTTTAGTTCGAATTTCAAAAAAAAAAAATACCTTGTCGCATCCTCGAGTCAACATTTTAAATTTCAATCCACGTTTCATTACAACCGTACGGGTAGTTTAAAAATTGTATCCACGTTTTCCAACCGAAGTAGTTGTAATTTCGGAATTTGTGATATCAAAATGTATTTCCTCATTTCCAACACCAGCTCAATACCTCTGCCGTCAGCGACCTCCATACCTAATTTCGAAATTTGTATGCATTTAAGAAAACCCCTTATCTAAATACTAACACAGAACCTATTTTTCAGGATTTTAGCTCGATGCGTTGACCAAATCCAAATTTTATCACGTTAAGTATAATTTAGTACTTTTGGTACACATAAGAACGAATTTCAAAGTTTACTTAAATCCTCTACTCCAACAGTAATCTTAATTCCAAAATTCAGTACCTTTAGTACTTTTTCGTTACATAATAGTGAGTATTTCCCATATCATTTCAGCCATTTCCGAAACATCCTCCTAAAATTCCAAAAAATTCCTGCCAACCCCTCTACACAATAACAAATTATATCAAATTCTATACCATTAAGTACTTTTCATAGTAAGTATTTCCAAAACCATCACCATATCTTAACCCCACATACCAACAGTGACTCTAAGAACAAAGTTTAGAATTCCACCCGCTCCTGCACCCGATACAACATTTACACCTCTTTAGTACTTTTCGTAAATATACCAATGTTACACACCAATACTCACCCTATCTCCAAAACTGCAGATTACAGTTCCGTCCCTACTCCCAACAACAAATTAAGAACCATTTAGTACTTTTCGTAAACTTATGGTACGTATTTTGTCAACCACATGCCTCAAACCTACACTGACAATTATACAAAATAACAACAGTAATCTTGATTACATTTAGTACTCTTCGTACCCATAAGTACGATTTTCCAAAACTACCTCAATTATTCACTTTAACAGTAACTTTAATTCTAAATACAGAATTCCAGCTCTCTCTGTCCAACCATATCTATATTGTATGAAATTTAATACTTTTCGTAACCATAAATACGAATTTTACAAAACTCCCTCAATCCTACAGGCCAATTGTTATCTAAATTTCAAATTTCAGGATTCCAGCACTATCCGTTCAGCCAAACTCAAATTGTACCAAATTTAGTGCCATTTAGTACTTTTCATACCCATAAGTACGAATTTCCAAACTTCCTCAATCCTACACTCCAACTGTAATCTTAATTCCAAATTTCAGGATACCAGCTCTATTCGTTCACCCGAATCCGAATTGTACTACATTTAGTACAATTTAGTACTTTCCGTACCCATAAGTACGAATATCCAAAACAATCTCAATCCTACACTCCAACAGTAATCTTAATTCTAACTTTCAGGATTCCAGCGCTATTCTCTCACCCAAATCCGAATTGTACTAAATTTAGTACCATTTAGTATTTTTCGTACACATCAGTACAAACTTCACAAACCATTTCCTTTTATAATCACCACTTCCTAACCTTCATTTCCATAACAATTTCCAAGTTTCTAGTTAAATCCGTTAAAAATATACAATTGGTACTAAATTTAGTAATTTCAGAATTCTAGCTCTTCCCGTTTGCCTAATACAAAGGGTACCATAATTAGTACCTTTTAGTACTTTTCGTACCCTTCTAGCTCGAGTTTCCAAAAACCCGGCCTTATCTCAGCCCTACACACCAACAGCAACCCACTGTCAAAATTTCAGCTTTCTAGCTTCAGCGGTTTCGTCTGGGCGACGATATGCCAGTCAGTCACTCACTCAGTCATCACTAAGTTCTTTTATATGTATAGATTCTTCCTCTTACAGCTTCCCATAACTCTTCCCTAGAAAGTATTCTTATCTTTTCAACAACAATGCCTAGAAATGAATTCATTAAATTCAAATTCTACTAAACTCCTGTACACGCTTAAGAAGGATTTCCGTTTTAATTGCCCTAAATAATGCATTCATTTAATTAGCTTCTTTACGTGGTGGTTGGTAAGCTTTTTAGTAGTAGGTGCACCACAGCCGGTAACAATATAGATTATACTTTCAAGTGCTTAAAAATCAATTAATTGCAGTTTCTTAAGTTGTTTCACTTTTTCTTATTCTTGCTAAATTAACAAATGCTACATAGGAATGGTAAAGTTTATCTTTTGCTCGTTTGTCATTTCGTTACTTTAGTTTAAAATCTACATGCATAGATATTCCCCTTGGTGTAATTAACCCAATTTATAATAGCTTGGCAAATATGACTAGCAAACTCACGCACACACAGGCAATGTAAAATGCATTACTGAAATGATTCAATACCCCTTACACCCCTTCTTCTACGAGTGAAAGAAAACATAAAGAAAGTGAATCATAGTATTAAAATATACAAATGTTCTCATATGGGTTAAAATATTATGCAAAACATACTTTCGACATTCTACTCAAATTTCATTCATTATACCCTACACTACTAAGTGGAAAGGATATTATAAGTTTGTTTTGGGAAAAATTTATGTAAAACCATGAAATATTGGTCCTTGACTCCCAATGTGGTATACCAATCTTCATATCTCGACGAGATAAAGCGATTTTGAGATGTGTGTCCGTCCGTCCGTCTGTACATTATAAATTGTAATCAAACTCCAGGCCGCAATTACGAAATTTTGCTGTACGTCGGGTTGAGACCAGAATAGGTAAATATTGTTATTGGCGATGATCGTGAAATATTTAGCGGGTGAAATGGACAAAAACCAAATTTTTAACAGATTTTGTAGCTGCTCTGTAGGTCGCAATAATAGTCCGATCGCCTCGAAATTTTAAATAAGGTAAGAGTATATTACGAAGAAAAATTTTGCAATTTGAAATGGTCATCAGATAAAACCAAAAATTTTGTGTAAAAATTGTGAACATTTTATATATACAGATTATATCTTTAATCCTGGAAGACACATTCCGGGCAAGTAAGCTATGTTTGGAAAAGGAACTCTTGACCTTTCTATTGATGCCATTTAGGTTGATCTACATGATTAGGTAACAGAGTTACAGCCCAATATATCCAGTTATTTGTTTGTAGTATAATAATAAACACGCTAGAAGTCGCAATTATACCTCACTAGTCACGAAATTTTGCAAGAGGTAAGAGTTTACGTCGAAAAAGATGACTGCAATTTTGGATAATGATCTGATTATATTTAGCGGGTGAAATGGACCATTAATTTTGTATAAAAAATATAAAAATTTTATTTTTCCTCCACATTTGAATTCTTGGAGGGTAAAGTAGCCTACATATGGAAAAAGAACTACTGACTTTTCCATTGATGCAATGTCTGCTAGACAACGGGTCTGCTGCCTAATATATTGGCTTTTTGTAGAGAACCTCCCATGCTACAAATTTTTCTTATCATGACAGAGAAAGTCCAGTTTTTGCATTATTGTAAATTACGTGGAGTCATAGCGTATTAATTGTCCAATTGGATTTTTTATACATATATTGCAGCATGGGGTGACTTCGCCACCTTTTTTCAAAATGTTCTCGATGTCGCTACCGTTAAAGTTTTTTTTGAAGTTTTTTTTTTTGTTTTTCAAAATAGTCAGGCTTAATCCCATAGTCGTTGTTTTAATATTTTATTAAAACAACTTTAATTTATTAGTGGGAAAAAATTGGCGATGTTTTTCCAAGGGGTAAGGCAGGGATTACTATAGTTTCAGATCTCGCCACAGATCTTCATCAGTTCCCTTATTTCTTGTTTTTCAACAAGAAACTTTTTATACCCAAGTGTCAATTGCTAGCTCAAATAGATACTTGCGCAAAGAAACACTCTGATCGAGAATTTCTTTGGCACTACCTAAACTCTAGCAACTTCACTTGCAAACAAAACCAAACTTTTCCCACTGCTATGCGTTCGTCGATTCTCGACGAAAAAGCACATAACTAATTTGTTGGTATTGCATACTACAGCAATAAACAACATTTTGACGGTGCCCGGTCTCACAATTAGGAGGGTTGGCGTTTTTTGTTTGGGATGACGACTTCTATTTTGTTGTTCAAAATAGTCAGGCTTAATCCCATAGTCGTTGTTTTAATATTTTATTAAAACAACTTTAATTTATTAGTGGGAAAAAATTGGCGATGTTTACCAAGGGGTAAGGCAGGGAATACTATAGTTTCAGATCTCGCCACAGATCTTCATCAGTTCCCTTAATTCTTGTTTTTCAACAAGAAACTTTTTATACCCAAGTGTCAATTGCTAGCTCAAATAGATACGTGCGCAAAGAAACAACGACTATGGGATTAAGCCTGACTTTTTTGAAAAACAAAATAGAAGTCGTCATCCCAAACAAAAAACGCCAACCCTCCTAATTGTGAGACCGGGCACCGTCAAAATGTTGTTTATTGCTGTAGTATGCAATACCAACAAATTAGTTATGTGCTTTTTCGTCGAGAATCGACGAACGCATAGCAGTGGGAAAAATTTGGTTGTGTTTGCAAGTGAAGTTGCTAGAGTTTAGGTAGTGCCAAAGAAATTCTCGATCAGAGTGTTTCTTTGCGCACGTATCTATTTGAGCTAGCAATTGACACTTGGGTATAAAAAGTTTCTTGTTGAAAAACAAGAAATAAGGGAACTGATGAAGATCTGTGGCGAGATCTGAAACTATAGTATTCCCTGCCTTACCCCTTGGTAAACATCGCCAATTTTTTCCCACTAATAAATTAAAGTTGTTTTAATAAAATATTAAAACAACGACTATGGGATTAAGCCTGACTATTTTGAAAAACAAAATAGAAGTCGTCATCCCAAACAAAAAACGCCAACCCTCCTAGTTTTTTTTTTTGAAGTATTAATTTTGGTTAAGGCAAAGGCAACCAATTTAACCAACCGATGTTAATAAAATCTATCAAGAACCGTGTACACTCACATCCAATTTTTGGGATAAATCGGATAGAGCTTCCATAACGCTAAACTTTTTAAAACTTTGTTTCCTCAAAACGCGAGTGGTGTGTCGGTTTCTTAACTGAAAAATAAACGATCCAAAGAAAACCCATATTAATCAGCGATATTTTCCAACACATTTTTCGATTTTTTTTTTTAATTTTTGTAGTTGCCGTTTCCGCCTTTCTAGTGGATGAATTTTATTTTTGGTCCATATTTTAATTCCTGGTGGGCATATAGGCAAAGTAGCCTACATGTGGAAAAAGAACTACTGACCTTCCCCTGATGCAAATTGAAAATAATGTGTCTGCTACATAACGGGCCTACTACCTATTATATAATGGGTTTTGTGTAGAGAACCAGATTTTCCTCCGATGCTACAAATTTGCAAATTATATCAATGTTGCGGTTAGATAACGAAGCGCTGTCTAACATATAAATGGGTTTCTTTATTGTTTTGGTTTGCTTGTAACGAACTACATTTAGTTGCTATGCTACAAAATGTTGACTGGTATATAAAGTTTTACGTCTGAATTAAGCTTTTTCTTAAACTTGTAAAGAATTCCAATTCCAGAAGATATTTTTACTTGATTTTTTGAATATGGTTACCCTGGGACATGTTTCTACATAAACATATGCCAAGATATGTAACTGACTCTTATTCCTCAATTAAATGTCCATCTATATGAGTTCTAAAAATCAAATCGTGTTTTGGAAAATACGGACTGAATCTGGCAATGGCAATTTTACCGGAGTTTGGTACGAGTTTATTTAACTTCAAATACTCTACAAGAATTGCGGCATCATATATTATTTGTGCTTGCAAAACAAGTGGATAGCTATAGTTATAAAACAAAGCTATATCGTCTGCAAACATAAATAGTTTCCCTTTAAATGGAATATTTTTTAAATCATTAATAAATATATTAAATAAAACAGGACCAAGCACGCTCCCTTGAGGAACAACAAATTTCAATTCAATTCAATTCAATTTATTTAACTTGTAATTCAAAGCCAACCGGCCCATCAGTGTAAATTACAAAATGCATAAGAATTGCTTAACCAATTAAAAAGGAAAAACTACTCGAAAAATATAATGTAAGACCAAGAAACTAAAAACTAATATAAAAATATGCATACCAATAATATATACAGATTTACTTTGAAGCTACTCCAAAACAATTTCATTCAATATGCAACATCAAAATTGTCAAAATTTGACAAGAAGGTTTTTGCTTTTCTTTTCACTTTTTTGGACAAACTGCTCTCTGTTTACTAAAAAGTTTTGAAAAACATCAATGTTTTACATGTGCAGTCAATATTTTCTAACTTCTTAATCAAAATTTTGTGGTCTACAAAATTAAATGTTTTAGTTAAGTCATATACAACACTGGTAACTCCCTTAAACCCTTTATCTAAGCCTTCATAAATAGTATCAGTAACCGTTACTAAGGCTTCTTGTGTAACTGAACCTTTTTAAAAAACCATAATGATCTTGAAATAGAATAATGTTTTCATCTAGGTATAAAGATAATTGTTCACAAATGATTTTTTTGAAGCTTTTATCGACGGTAGAAAGGACTGATATTGGCCTAAAATCTCCTACTTTATTTGACCCACGAATTTTGGGAATTGGAGTCATTTTATGGCTTTTTAGTTCAGCTGGGTATAATGAATCCTGAATCATTTTGTTGAATATTGAATATATTCGGACAGATATTAATGATTGTTTTACTAAAAACATTTGCTTTGTAATGTTGTTGTAACCTAGTGCTTTGCAATGATTCAGGAAAAGGAACTCTTGAGCTTTCTATTGATGCCAATTGTGTTGATCTACATGATTAGATAAGAGTGTTACAGCCCAATATATCTAGTTATTTGTTTCTAGTATATTCATAAACAAGCTAGAGGTCGCAATTATAGTTCAATAGTCACGAAATTTTGAACGAGGTAAGAGTTTAGATCGAAGAAGATGCCTGCAATTTTGGATAGTGATCTGATATTAGTGGACCATTACTTTTGTATAAAAAATATAACAATTTTATTTTTCGTCCACATTTGAATTCTTGGAAGGTAAAGTAGCCTACATATGGAAAAAGAAGTCCCCTGATGCAATGTCTGCTAGACAGCGGGCCTGCTGCTTAATATAACGGAATTTTTGTAGGGAACCCCATTTTCCTCCCACGTTACAAATTGTCCCTATCATGACAGAGAAAGTCCAGTTTTTGCATTATTGAATTTTTTATACATATATTGCAGCATGGGGTCGCTTCGCCACATTTTTTCGAAATGTTCTCGATGTCGCTACCGTTAAAGTTTTTTGAGGTATTAATTTTGGTGAAGGCAAAGGCAGCCAATTTTAACCAACCGATTTTAATTAAAATTTTGAAGAAACGTGAATGTACGCTCACAACCAATTTTTGGGATAGTGATTTGCAATGATTCAGATCAAGCACAACGTTTTCTACTTTTTCTTTGTTGATCCTCAAAAGGGAAAAGTAGTTGAAACTTTAGTTAGTATGTTAAATACATTAATATCATCACTAGGGTTATACATTTTTTGCAATTTTTGCAAATGTCAAAAATACTACCTCATAGCCGTGTAGAATATGAAAAACTACTATAAAATACAATGTCATTTTTTCTTTATTGCGAAAGAAGTTTCCGCACCAAATGCATTGAAGTTCAGTAATGCATTATCTTATTTTATTTGTTATAATGACATATACGCTTTTCGTAATAACTTATTAATAGTTTTAAACTAATTTAAAATCAATATCAAACCATTCTGGACCAATTTATTATCAAATCGCAATATTTCAGAGCATTTAATGCACCTTTGACAATATTGAAATTTTTTGTTTTTCTTTATAAACTCGCGAATTTTATGTTTATATTTATTGTACCTATCGGACAAGAGAATATGTGGTCATTTGCAACGTATTCGCGAAAGTTACAGACTGTTTTTAATGACATTGCCTGTGAGAATCATAATTGTTTTCTATAAATATTTATTCAAACAAAGCAAAATTTAAATAGAAAAAATATCCAAGGGGCTTTAGTAATAGCACTCGGTTCGGAAACTTTTTTCACCGAATCGAACTAAAACACGCGTTTTCGTTATCAGGACAATATTCCGCACATGGTACTGACGTGGTATTTTTTTGGTTATAGCCCTAATCATCACGTCTACTTGTTACAATTCGACTTCGACTGTTTCGTATTACTTATGAAAAGTATTTGTTGAAATGTTCAGCCCTAACAATGTCATCAGTTAAAACAGTATCATTTGCTATCACCAGAGTGTTTTGCCTTTCTATATTTTTAACCAATTGACCGTTTAAGGAGGACCATAGCTTTTTACTTTCCCCCACTATATTTTTATTCATTATGGGCGTAGTAATTACTCATTAGTGTCTTGTTACATAATTTTATAATAGTGTTTATTCTTCGTATTCTATCTCGCAGAAAACTATTATTCTTATCTTTCCTCCTCTTTTTTAATAATTATTAAATTATTATTTATTCTTATAACTAGTTTTTCTGACATCCAAGGCATATTTTTTTCCCTCACGTCAATGACATTTGTGGTAGTGGTTCCACTAAGACATTCAGCCGACGACAGAGTATTATGTAAGAGTTTATATTGAGTAGAAGAATCTAAACAATCATCGTAAATTCCTAACTGTTCCAGTTTTATTGGAAATATTGCTGTAAATACAATCTATACTAGTACCAGTTGATGGTCCGATTACAAAGTTATGACAGGAAAACATGCATGTATTCAGCGAAACTATTAGTTAGCCTCATATTCTCACTTGTATTTGTCAAGAGATCTATATCACTGTGCGACACGAAAATTATTAACGTTGTTGGCGTTTTTTATTGTTGGACTGCAGAATTTTACATCTTTGTGTTTATTTCAGCTCGAGTCCATATTTTGTTGCAATTCAATTGTTTGAATAACAACAAAATATTTTAAAGTGGATATGAAATTGATTAGTTGCGGGCGAAGGGTAGGGAATACTATAGTTTCAGTTGTCACCAAACAACTTCATCAGTTCCCTTTTTCGCCGACTCTGTATCGATAAACAGGTCAATAAAGCCATCTAGCAAATTAAATAAAATGAGAAATTTGCTGTATGGCCCTAAAGCTGTTTACCCTACAATTTGAGTCGAACTAAAGAATTTCATATCCACCACTGTTTTTATGTCGTCTTTGCTTCTCAAAGAATACGAACATAGGAGTGTTGCTTCAATAAGCGGGGGTAAAAACAACAAGAAAGTTGTTTTTGCATTACGCATTGAAAATAAATATTTAGAAATGGTATCTCTGGAAATTGAATATGTCAAAAATAAAGAAAAAAAAAAACAAGAAAATAAAACGTATATAAAACGTATATTTCGCGAAAAATTAACATTTTTTTGAAATAGGAATGAAATCAAGCTATTGCTGGGGACGGATTGATTTGTATGGAGCCGATGACGTACTTGGAGATGTAATCTGTTTCAATAAATGGTGACGAATACGATGAATAACAAATATTGCAAAAAACTTCAACGATTCCACCATTCATTTCTTCTAGTGCAGGAAAAAGGTCATGGCGCGGTCAAAGTTCTTATATATAGCAAAGAAGGTTAAATGCAGATAGTAATTGTTTGCAATATCAATCTTTTCATACTTAGATGTTGGCAGAATTTGTAACGTGACAATATGATCACGTACATAATACAACAACTACTATCAAGAAACCCCTTTACAGTCATTGGTAAACAGCGCCTTGACAACACTCCACCATACATTGTCTCTACGTGACACTAGTGGTATAACAGGCCACACACTGGAAAATTTAATTCCAGTGTATTTTTGCAACCATCGTAGTCAGTGCTTAGGGCGAATAATTCGCATTCACTTCATGCCTCGAGTCACTCATATATTTCAGAGTTGGTTGCTGATGGGGAGCTGGCTACTGCAGGGAGTTAGCTACACGGGTTGGAACTAAATATTGTTCTAAATCCGCCAACGTACACTTTGGTGTTACCGAGTTGGGAATACTTTTGGAAGCTACCCATTAAATTGTGGTAGCTAATAAATTGCACTGGACCTTCGGGTTTTTCAGTTCTACAGGGCCTTCGGGTCATCTGTTCCATTCGGCACTGGACCTTCGGGTTTTTCAGTTCTACAGGGCCTTCGGGTCATCTGTTCCATTCGGCACTGGACCTTCGGGTTTTTCAGTTCTACAGGGCTTCCGAGTCATCTGTTCCATTCGGCACTGGACCTTCGGGTTTTTCAGTTCTACAGGGCCTTCGGGTCATCTGTTCCATTCGGCACTGGACCTTCGGGTTTTTCAGTTCTACAGGGCCTTCGGGTCATCTGTTCCATTCGGCACTGGACCTTCGGGTTTTCAGTTCTACAGGGCCTTCGGGTCATCTGTTCCACTGTTTGAGTAATAGTAGTAGACTGTAGAAACTAGACCGTAATCCTAGACTAACACCCGAGCGACGAATTTATCGCGTCAATATCCGAACGCCGTACATATCGTCTTCCCGAACACCGATACCCGAGCGTCAACACCCGAAGCCGTGTTCCCGAACATCAACCGCCGAACCCATCGTGTTCCCGAACATTAACAGCCGAACATAACTTCTTCCCGAGCAGCCGAATACCGAATACATCGTATTCCCGATCATCTGCAGCCGAACACCAAATACATCGTCTTCCCGATCATCTGCAGCCGAACACCGAATTCATCGTCTACCGATCATCTGCAGCCGAAAACCGAATACATCGTCTTCCCGATCATCTGCGGCCGAACACCTAATTCATCATCTTCCCGATCATCTGCAGCCGAACACCGAATTCATCGTCTCCCGATCATCTGCAGCCGAAAACCGAATACATCGTCTTCCCGATCATCTACAGCCGAACACCGAATACATCATTCACACCCGAACACAAACAACTCCATTTTCCCCGAAGAATAACCCGTTAAATCAACACGAGCTCCTCAACTGCCAAACCCCAGCGAGTCTGCATAATACTTACGCAAACTATTAATCCAAATATATACCCATTGAATTCATTCTTATCGCATTTAAACACAAGTAGATTGTAAATTAGTATTTAATCAATAAATCCCCGATTTAGCCCCCAGGAAAGGGAGAATACTAGTCTTTTCATTTCGTAAGGTTTAGTGGGTCCTTATGGAGACCCTGGACGCGACTGAAGTTACCCCAGCCGACGAGAAAACCACGTTACAAATTTAATGCTGCGAGCAGTGTAAGCGCCAGAATGATCACAGAAGACATCAAATTCGAATTCGCTTATAACAACGGTCAAGAGTGCGACGTAATTCGGTCGTTATAAGTGCTATTATAAGGGCCGGGCAGGCATTTTTGACTTTTAGATTTCATCGTTATTACCCATTTGTCGTTAAAAGAGACTGTCCCAATCGCGAAGTAATCTTATGTCTGTGGCAGGTTGTCTCCTAAAATTGTTTCCAAAGAGAAATATTGCATAAGTTGTTCAAATGCCATTTTTCAATTACAACAAATCGTCGACAATTTAACAGCACAAAATTTATTGCTGTTTATTTAACGACAACATTTAAATTAACAATGAGTAGAGTTGATAAAAATGTTTCGGAATACCAAAGTCGATAAAAATATGGTTAAAATTTTTATACCCTATACCACAATGTGGAAAAGGGTATTATAAGTTTGTTTTGGTAAAAATTCATGTAACACAGCGAAATATTCGTCGGAGACCCCCAATGTGGTATACCAATCTTCATATCTCGACGAGATAAAGCGATTTTGAGATGTGCGTCTGTCCGTCCGTCCGTCTGTCCATTATAAATTGTAAACACGCTCCAGGCCGCAATTATGGACCGATCGTCACGAAATAGATCCCTATTCTTATTGGTGATGATCGTGAA
This sequence comes from Musca autumnalis, assembly GCF_047663935.1. NCBI lineage: Eukaryota > Metazoa > Arthropoda > Insecta > Diptera > Muscidae > Musca > Musca autumnalis. The sequence goes on along the minus strand of NW_027411654.1, from coordinate 264,929 downwards.
ATATTTAGCGGGTGAAATGGACCAAAAACATAATATTTATCCAATTTTCTAGCAGCTCTGTAGATCTCAATAATAGTCCGATCGGATAATATTTAGAGGGTTAAATGGACCAAAACTTTTGTGTGAAAATTGTGAAAATTTGTAATATACAGCTTATATCTTAATTCATGGAAGTGACATTCCCGACAAGTGAGATATACTTGAAAGTGGAACGCTTGACCTTTCAATTGATGCCAATTATGTTGGTGTGCAGGATCAGATAACAGAGTTACAGCCCAATATATTCCGTTATTTGTTTGTAGTGTAATAATAAACTCGCTAGAAGTCGTAATTATACATGAATATTCACGAAATTTTGCACCGGGTAAGAGTATAGGTCGAAAAAGATGCCTACAATTTTGAATGATGATCTGATATTCTTTAGCGGGTGAAATGAACCATTACTTTTGTATGAAAAATATACAAATTTTATTGTTGGTTGATATTTTAATTCCTTGAGGACATATATATTTCGCAAAGTAGCCTACATATGGAAAAAAACTACTGACCTTTCCTCTGATGTAAATTGCAATAAAGTGTTTGCTAGATAACGGGCCTACTGCCTAATATATAATGGGTTCTGTGTAGAGAACCACATTTTTATCCCATGCTACATATTGTCTCTCCAAAAGTTTATGTAACACCACGAAATATTCGTCCTAGACCCCTTATTTGGTATGCCGAAATTCATATCTCGACGAGATAAAGCGATTTAGCGATGTGTGTCTGTCCATTAAAAATTGTAATCAAGCTTAAGGCAGCAATTATGGACCGAATGTAACGAACTTTTTAAGGAGGTTGGGTTCGGGCCAGAATAGAAATGATTAGTTTTTGGTGATGATCGTGAAATGTTCAGGGGATGAAATGGACCAAAATCAAAATTTTAACCAATTTTGTAGCGGCTCTGTACGTCAAAATAATAACCCGCAAAATTTTAAACAAAGTTTGAGTTTATGATGAAGAAGAAGCGTACAAACCAACGTGAAGATCAGATAATACTTAGCGGGTTAAATGGACTGAAACTTTTGTGTGAAATTGGTAAAAATTAATTCTAACATTATAGTTGACCCATTTCTAAAGGACAATATGCTATCGTTGGGTCTATACCCAACCAATACAACTAATCCAACACATTTTTCGGCAACAGTAGACACACTACTTGACATATTTTTTGTTAATAATCTAAATAACGTCCTGTTGTATGATCAGCTCTCTGCTTCATGTTTTTCGAAGCATGACCTCATTTTTATGACCTACAATGTAAGGATACACACACAGGAAGAAACTTGCTACTTTAGGGATTACAGAAACTTGGACCTCTGTGACCTAGCAAACAAATTTTCCCAAATAAACTGGAGTGAACTGTACACTATCAGTAGCGTCGATCGCCAACTCGAGTTTCTTCAAAACAACCTTCTTTACCTGTATAATGCAACGGTTCCAATTAAGAAAAAGCGTATTATTTCCAATGCTAAGCCCTGGTTTAATTCCTATATAAAGTCTTGTATAAAAGAAAGAGATAACGCTTACTTTAGGTGGAAACGTTTTAAAACCGTGGAATTATATGAAGAGTTTAAAATAGCACGAAGAAGAGTGAATGTAAATATTAGTGCTGCCAAGACAGAATACTATCTTAATAGATTTAGCTCAGCCATTAATTCCAAAAGTAAATGGAGGATTATAAATGATATTGGAATTGGAAAATCGAATGGCTTTGGTCACTGTCACGATGATCCCGATGAACTTAACAAAATTTTTACTAACATTCCGACATCACGGGCAGATCTCACATACTATGGCTCACATGTTAACTTTTCTAGTGATGGAGCTTTTGAGTTTCGGTGTGTTACTATTGCCGAAGTATTAGATTGCTGCGCTGTAGTAAAATCTAACGCCGTTGGACCTGACGGTATTGACCCCAAATTTCTACGCATACTTCTCCCCTGGATCATCGTTTATATTACTTATTTTTTTAATCAAATCCTAACTACTAGCACCTTTCCATCAACATGGAGGCATGCTAAAGTGGTTCCAATTCCCAAAGCCAATAACGAATTCCGACCCATTGCAATTTTATGTTACCTTTCTAAGATATTTGAGAAAATTTTACACAAACAAATAACGGAGTACCTACATCGCGAATCGTTGTTAACTGGCTTGCAATCAGGTTTCCGTGCGGGTCACAGTTGCATTACAGCCTTGGCAGAAGTTTCGGAGTCAATAAGAAGTGATATTGACGACAATATGGAATCCTTCCTCGTCCTTCTCGACCATTCAAAGGCTTTTGATACCGTCGATCACCAAAATCTGCTTCTCAAACTTCGCAAATTTTTCCACTTTTCTTTGACGTCGACAAAGCTTATAAATTCTTACTTAATGAATCGCTCACAATCGGTATACATAGGAAACAAAAAATCTGAGTCTCTGCCAGTTCTCAAAGGAGTTCCACAGGGTTCCATAATTGGCCCGCTTCTTTTCTCTATGTACTCCAATGACCTTCCTCTACATTTATCCAACTGTCGAATTCATATGTACGCAGATGACGTACAACTTTTTTTGAGTTGCCACATAATTAACATGAATCAGTGCATTCAAAAAATAAACGACGACTTACTCCAGGTTCACGAATGGGCCAATGCTAATGGACTATTATTAAACCCGAAAAAATCAAAATGTTTAGTAATACACAAGAATAAGCGTATATCCTTCCAAGACATAGGCATCTTTGTAAATCATGAAAAGATTGAACTCGTTACAAGTGCTAAAAATTTAGGAGTAACATTCAACAGTTCTCTTTCATGGGAAAATCATGTTAATGTAGTCGTTGGCCAAACATTTGCTAAACTTCGTGCTTTATGGTTGTCTCATTCTTATACCCCCATTAGTATTCGTTGCCTCTTGGCCAAATCATACCTAGTGCCTGGGCTGTTGTACGGTTGCGAACTATTTGCATATTGTGATTCGCTAAGTCGAGACAAATTAAATGTGGCTTTCAACAGCATCATAGGATACGTCTATGGTTTAACTAGAACACAACATATCTCACATCTTACAAAGTCTCTTTATGGATTCAGCCTTAATACCCTAATGAAAATTAGGTCCTTGCAGTTTTTGCACAAAATTATTACTACACATTCACCTAACTATCTTTACCAAAGGATTTCATTCAGTAGATCATATAGAGGGAGAACCATCAAACCCAAAAGAAGAAAAAGTCTCGTCTCAAAATGGCATTTTTTTATTGGCGCTACACGTCTTTGGAACACTCTTCCACATGATTTACAACGCATCAACAAGGCATCCACTTTTAAACATAAACTGGAACATTTTTTTCTAAACACATTATTATAACGTTCTATTTCTAATTATATTTTTTTATTCCCTATTGACTTCTCACACAAATCTGTAACTTTTTACTTTGAACATCCCTTAGGTTGTGATTTTAAAAATTAACTTCAAAAACAGCATTATTTAATTTATACACTCAAAATATGTTCATATAAATTTATCTTTGTACAAGCTTTAGTTTAAGTTGGACGTGATATTATTATAATTATAATCCTGAACTGTAATTTATAAGACCTTGTCTTGTTGTTCAGGCATATATAAATAAATAAATAAATAAATTCCAATAACGTAGCGGCTAAACAACGTAAGTAGTAGTACTACATAAGTGGGTTTCATTACATTTTAGGTGGTGTGGACTAAATTTTCCTTTGCTGCTACAAAAATGTCTTTGTCATGCTAGATAACTTTTTGGTTTTGGTGATAAGTATTATACATTACATCACTGATATTTGATAATTAAATTTTCACAATCATTGAAAAGAAGTTCCGTGGAGAGCGATTGTCCAGGGATAGTGGTATAGGGTATCCCATGGTCGGCTCCGTCCGACTATAGACTTTTCTTACTTGTTTTTAAAAAAAATTGTGTGTATGCACAAAATAAAGAAAATAAAACCTAATGTTTCCAGTATCGACGCTGTATGTATGTGATATATCTCTGGTATGTTATCGTGTATATCAACTTATGTATGTATGACCGGACGGAAAAATATGTCGCAATCATATAAAATTATTTCAGTGGAAAACTTGTGCCCAGGAGAAGTGGTGCAGGGTATCACATGGTGGCCCGTCCGGCTATAGACCTCTCTTACTTGTTTGTTTTTGTTTATAAGAAAATTTTATATCATTTTTCTTCTTTAAATATGTACTTTTTCAATTTTCTTTTTTAGTGTTTTCTTAACCCTGGAACCTATCTCCGAACTTTTTATGGGTTTCCATAGAAAATCTTAATTCGTTTTGCGTCGTTTCTTTTTGAGTCGTGTTTTTTGGAACCTACCTACGACGCGAGGTCTTGGTGTATATAGCATAGAAAATTTACCAGTTTGTATACGGATACATTTAAAAATTTTTTACTCCTACGGAAATATTTGCCTACACAAAAAACGGCAATTATTAATAGATGACTGATGTATTAGCGTGTATGAAGATCTAATTTTTTTTCAACGTACATTTTCGTCTTTTGGAAATGTATTTTTTCTACCAAATTAAATTTTGTCTGCCCAAAGTAGTGGTGTAGGATTGTCGGTATATATGTAATTTGAAAGTTTGTAGACGTAGAAACGTATAATCGTTACAATACTCGAAAATCGAATTGTTTATGTTTCTTTTTTCCAAAGTACAACATTTTTTATTAGCCTGGATCTCGAAACGTTTATATTGCTAAACAAAATACAAGTATAACAAACATTCACCATATCACATAAATTTTATTTGCACACAAAAAATTCAACGAATGAGAGTAACTCACAAACGAACAACAAAATATGTTCAGGAAATATAAATTTGCTGCCAATACGTAGGTATGTAGTTTTTTTCGTTAGTGAGTAAATAAATAATTGGTATTTGTGCATAAATGTTTTTCTGTCTGCTTCAACATTCTGGTTCCTTGAACTGCCATATAAATTCCCGTTGACTGCAATTGCATCTACATATATTTTACATATGGACATTGTCCGGACTGATATATAGTATTTATGTACTTGCCTGCTAGTAGCCAAATGAATGTCTGTTCACAACTTTGAAAGATTGATGAAGTGTTAAATGCAGAAACATTTGATGGTCACAAGTGGCCAATGTAATTTAAATAAACTCCATGGCAAATTGATTGCAATTCTAAATTCCGAGCACATTTTGAAAAATTGTTTTTTACTAGTTTTCAGTTGCAGAAAACGTTATGGGAAGAATATTAAAAAATTCACAATTTTTTGAAATATGAAACTTAATATCAAATATGAGGAAATATTTGCTTGAGAATTGATTACATTTAACATATTTTAAATGCTGTTCTTTCCTTAAAGTTCACTTTATGTGTGTGTTGTTTAATCTTCTAGTTGCTATAAATGCGTACGAATTTTTGTCACTCAAACATCAAAAAAATCTAAAATAAATACATATTCTTTATCCAAAATAATTTTTCCGTAAGAACCTTTTTGAATGAAAGAAACAATATTTTATGGTTAGGTTATTCCAATGAATTTCCAGGAACACTTTTTGGATTATCGATTAATCTCTTGTAAGCGTATATCTTCAACATCATCAGTATCAATTGTCAACATCAATAATCACATACAGACACAGATTCATGCATCATCTCTTCAAACGAAATTCAGTCGAATGCAAGTAATGCCACAAACTGATTGATTTATTGCCAACGATTTGTAGCATTGTATTTAACTTGTGATTTGACGTTCAGAGTATTTGGCTCGCTTGTTTTTTGTTTTCCTCATTCACATTGTATTATTGATTCGTTTACGATTTTGTTTTTATACCCTTCATCATAAGATGGGGGTATATTAAGTTTGTCATTCCGTTTGTAGCTACTCGAAATAATCTTGATCAGCGTGCAATTCTACATCGATACACCCATGTCCGTCCGTCTGTCCGACTGTGGAAACACTCTAGCGTCCGAACGGATTGAAGTAGGTGGATGAAATTTTGGTAAAATCTATTATATGTACGTAGGACTTTTGGTATTGAAGGCGGGCTATATAGGTCCCCATACAAAGTGGCGAGTGACGCGTCGTCGTTTTAAGGAATTTTTATGATATTTGTCCCATTTTACCACCGAATTGGTTGTAATTTAGTATTTTGTGTCTCCAGAGGCTAAACAAAATTTCTACCAAAGTTTGTTTATATAGATCCGCGTTTTGGTATAGCCCCCATATAACGCCCCATATATGGTACGCGTCACTTTATCATATTGTGAATGTATTAGTTCCATTTGACCACATTATCGGTTATAACGTTGTATTTTGTGTCTCCAGAGGCTAAGAAACATTCCTACCATAAAATGTTTATATAGGTCCATGTTTTGATATAGCCTCCATAGGACGATATCTCCCGATTTTCGGTATTTTGAATGTTTTAGCCTCGTTATCACACCGAAATGGCTGAAATTTGGTATTCAGTCTTCGTTGAGGGAATAAAACTTTCCCCCAGAAATTTGTAGGTATAGGTCCACGCCTTCACATAGCCCCCATAGAACGGTTCCTCCCGATTTTCGGAATTTTGAAGGTTGTGGCCACATTAATCCACCGAAATGGCTCAAATTTGGTATTTGGTCTCCAATTGGGGTATTAAACGCATATGAAATGTGTCGGTGTAGGTCTACGTCTTCATATAGCCCCCATAGAACCGTACCTCCCGATTTTTGAAAGTTGTGACCTCAATATCCCACCGAAATGACTGAAATTTGGTAGTTAGTCGTCGTTGGGGGTATACAACTTTCCAGCTGAAATTTGTCGGTATAGGTCCACATTTTCATATAGCCCCCACCGAACGATACCTCCTGATTTTCGGTTTTTCGAATGTTGTGACCTCAATACCCCACCGAAATGACTGAAATATGGTAGTAAGTCTTCGTTAAGGGTATACAACTTTCCACCTGAAATTTATCGGTATAGGTCCACGCCCTCATATAGCCCCCATAGGACGATATATCTTTCCACCTGAAATTTGTCGGTATAGGTCCACGCCCTCATATAACCCCCATAGGACGAAGGTTCCTACCAAAATGGCTGAAATTTGATATTTCTCTTCTCCTTTGGGATGCAAAATTTTCTCCCAGAAATTTATCGGTATCGGTCCACGTTTTGATGTACACCCATGGAACGATACATCCTAACACCAAAATGGCAAAAATTTGGTACATAGTCTTCGTTGAGGGTATAAAACTTTCCACCTGAAATTGGTCGGTATAGGTCAACGTCTTCATATAGTTCCCATAGAACGGTACCGCCCGATTTTCGGTACTTGGAAGGCGTAGTTGCTTAAAGCTTGAAATGAAAATCTGCCGTCTGGGGGTGTAGAATTTCAGAAAGGTAGAGGTTAAGCAGTTGCGGAGATATCGCCATGGGGTACTCCCTGTTTCCACAGGTCAATGGACTTCTTTCTTCCACAAACGACTGGCGTCAACACAACTCCCTTTGTCTTCGAACAAATTGGCATGAACGAGGGTATTGAAAGGTCAACCGGTCACATGGTTCTGGTTCAGTCTAAACACGTGCAATGGTATAACTGTTTATATCAACAAAACAGATATATCATATACATAACAGATATAATATGATATAAATGTGGGAATGAGTGTAACAGTTATGATATTGTTTGGGTTGTGTATACTCACAATAACATAACTGTTAGAAACAGTTCTGTGTTGTATATGAACGAGTGAGAACTTTATTTGTTTTTTCGTTCTCAAATATCTGTTGTACAACAGATATTTTTCAAATACTACAGATACCAACAGATACTATAGGTGTAACAGACATGTGTGAATAAGTTCTAAGGAAAAATTCATAAAAAACATTTTTATTATTTAGGGGATAAAAAAATATTAAAGACATGAACTCTTACAACTGAACGCACCAATTTGAATGTTTTTCTGGTTTCAGTGATTGGAATGTACGAGGGCTACTAGAAAAGTTTCCGACCTAATAATGAAAACGCGAATATTTATCCAAAATAGTTTTATTATATTGCAAATAGTTTTCAGAGAGGTGCAAAAAATGACACCCAATTTTTTTTCGGAATTAGTTTTTTTTTTGTATTTATTAATTAACTATTAATATTATTATAATTTTTTATTTATTGTACTATGGATATTTATGAAATTAGTCGTATTATGTACATTAATCACAAAAACATTCGATTGTATACAAGTAAATGACTAAAAATTGACTTTGGAAGTGAATGCTATAACATTCACGTCATCCTACGTCACCATGAAAATGAATCTATAGCATTCACGTCCCCGAACGTGTTTAATTGGTATGGTACTGATTAAAAAGAGAGGGAGATAGACAGAGTAACATATTTGCTTTCCTATGGTTAGTTTAACAAATATTTACATATTATATGTGCCTAAAACATCCCGGAAGGGAGAAGTCATACTTCTTCCATATCAATGAATGCACAGCGATTCATATTGGCACAATAATATGGGACCTACTTTTATCGCCGAGTCCGAACGGAGTATCTTACGACACAACTTGTAAATAAGTTTTCATGGAAGGGAAAAGGAATACTTCTCCCATATCAAGTCCGAGCCCGAACGGAGTATCTTACGACACAAATTGTAAATAAGTTTTCATGGCTGAAATACTCAGGCCACCACCGCCGAAAATGTTGTTGTTCTGGTCGGGGATTGACCTTAAGAGAATAATACCTTCAAAAGCCCTTAAAACGACGCGTCACTTTGTAAGGTAGGGGTTGTTCCAAGCAGAATGGACCTACAATACATTTACCGAAGTATTATCCACCTACATACTTCGGACATTAAAGTCATTTCCACAGAAGTACAGTCATGGGGCTATATCGGTGTACAAGCAGGCTGATAAAGAATATATACACTTTATATGATCTTAAATTATTATTTCGAGGAGTTACAAACAGAATGACAAACATAATATACCCTCCATAACAAATTAAACGATTTTGTTATTCCTAATGGTTTTCATAATGCAGAATTTTTTAATTGGTCCATGGAATGATTCTAAAGAAATTCGGAATTCACATTTTTGATTTGGTTTGTAGTACTCGGTCCAGTAACACCATGTCTAACCAGATTTTGTATCCTGACTTTCGGGTCAAATAAGTTATAGGTGCTTTATATGTGCATATCATTATTATTTGACTTTTAGGAACGCGATATCTTATAGAGAATTTTACGGTCGTTGTCTTTTGCTTTAGTCACTTTTTGGTAAGGCTCACAGTTTTTGAGATATATATAAAAAAAAAACAAAAATATGACCTATGACCTATGACCATGAATAAGTTTCTTCGCACGCATGGGATCAACAGAGATTTTTAGGACCTCATTTGTAATGACAAATCCTACTTTTCCACCAAAATTCAGCTCTGTGAGAATTTTTCTTTTTCAATTCCTATTTTGTTTGGGCTACATACAATAAATACTTATTGTATCACACCAATATCCATTTATATCAGTTTGTACAAACCAGATATAAACAAATATGTTCCCTTTTTTCTGTCTATACCAACTCATATCATACCTGTTTGAAAAAGTATCAGTATCAACTTGTAACTGAAACTACATTCTACATATCCATACTCACTCAATGTTGAAAAATGTCGGAACTGATATATTCAGTTGTATCCATGCAGGTGTTTAGTTCAGTCCGTCCTCTGGTGTGTAATGCTGTTCTGGTTGGAGTAGGGCTTCGGGAAACATTGCTACTGGCGTCGGCACCTTGGAACCTTGGGGGACCATGGTTTGATATAATTACGGGTATTCGACCAGCAGGTATGTAGCGAAAGGCTACAACTATGATTATGTCCCCAAAAGTTCTCTCACCCGCGAGAAGCTTGCTCACTGAAACAGTGTTTGGTATATACTCTGAATCATTGCCCATCCGTTATTCCATTGGTCATAGATTGAAGAAATTTCTGGGTTATTGTTGATTTGTTGCTCAATGGTTAATTCTGGAATAAGAAATTAAACAGGGTAATGAGATCTATAGTGAAAGCATCTATATCGCATCTATTTTGTAGTCGGTGTATTATTGTGCTCTCCATGGGGCACCTGCAAAGTAGATGCTCGTATCTATCTCATCTGCAACCCTACAGTAGTTGACGCTACGGTAATCCCATTTTGAAATAATCCCAGTGATCCGTGACAACTGTGGCCTCCAGAATTATGGGGGTCGGAATTTGGTTGCCATCGACCAAATTGTGACAAGTACTTAACAGTACTAAAGGCTTTTAATAAGTCAATCGCCACCATCACTGTATTATCACACGGCTTGTTCTGATTGAGTCCCTGACAGATATGTGAGAAGATGATGTTCAGCGCTGTTGTAGTGCTGTGCTGCTAACAAAAACCTGTTGATGGTCTGCAACTGGAAAGGTTTTTCTGAGGCTGGAAAGATGAAAAGCCTTAGGTACTTTTCCAGTGCGACAGCTGCAGTACCGAGACCAGCATGCCCATTTTCTAGACTTTGCTACTGGTAGAGAACTTTGGTGTCTACATGCAGGTAGAGACCTTTGGTATGAAACTGAACTACCGGCTCATCCATTTTATTCAGCAGTTTACAAAGAGGAGAAAAGCCTCAAGAGACTTCGCAAAGGAAGTTCCACACCTGAATGCTAACACTATTTCCTTAGTACATTTTAACCATTACAACGCTGTGAGTTGGAGTTCTTATTGAGCATAATTTCCTGCGCCGGCGGGACCTCGACATTTTTCTGACCCCTATATTACACGATTTTTTCGATCTAGCAACAATATTGACGTTGGTCAATATTTTTTCGTATAACCCCCATGCAAAGATAACACTGCTCAACAAAATTGAAAAAGTTGAATGTTTCAGACGAAGTTGCAGTTGTTTCTAGATGAAATCGGCGAGTTATTTTCAAATCCGGTGCCGGGTTTTCTCCATCAGCTCTTGTTTTTGAGATATAGCTCAAAATCGGTTTTTACGAGTTTAACCCAGACTTTCGTTATTTTCGGATACAAACAAATATTTTTTTGTGGGTTTTTCGACATTAATATATTAAGGAGATGTTGTACGCTTGATACAAATCGTTTTTGAAATAGTTATGGTGAGCAAATATCAAAAAATATAGAAAATATACGACGGACCTTGTAAAAATTGGATAAAAGTTCACGATTTGGTTTAGCCCCACGCAAAAGTTTCACAAGATTCTTGGTATGGTGCATGGTTTTCCTACTTATACAAAGAGCACACCATTACTCTACCAAAATTTTTGGACATAAGTCCACCTTTGGATAATGCAATAACTCCCTATTTCAGATTTTGAACCATTTTGCCTGTATTTCTCCAATTAAGGAGCTTTAATTTGGCATTAATGGTTAATAGCTACCAGAATATTTACGAACTAAACATTTAGACTTACATAGTTCAAGGGTACTTATAATGGTACGCACTGACTTCAAGCATTTTGAAATATTCATTTTATCTAAAAATTTTTTTGTGTACTTAATCTTGACAAACAATTCACACTTCTAAATCAAATGCTTTTCAAATGCTAAATTTGAAACACTAATCACTTGAGTTTGCCTGTAATTTACTGCTTAACACTTTTGTTGCAAATGACATGCTGCACTTGATTTCTATGGAAACATTTACCGCATTTATATCTTTTTTCTAACACCCTCTCTCTCTCTCTCTTTCCATATTTCTCACTACAAATTTGTGTAATACTTGCACAATGTGTCGCCTTCCATTTGCAACGAAAAAGAAGTCGTTTCTTTCTTACTGTCATTACTATGGGTACTTGAATTCATAGCACACAAAAACTGACTTCACACACACAAATTACTTCACATCAGAGGTAACAACATCACATGCATACAAATCACAATATGATTGATTTCGAAACCCCTTAAAAAAATATAGGAGATAAAGCAAAAAACAAAGACCAAGGAAATATGTAACTCCAATCTGCATACGAATTGCAAAGCACAAAAGCTGTGTGTGTAAAGTAAATGGTTCAACATTGTTAGGTGAAAGGACAAAACAGATCCTTTGTGTACCTAAAATATTGACACAAAATTGTGTATGAAAAAAGAAACTTTCTTTGCATTTGAATTCTCGAAATATACGCACCCAACAAAAGAAAATAATGTAAAACGAAAAACCAACACAACACATTATCTTTTGTTGTTTCTTATGTTCGGAAGCACAAATGACCCAGTATAGTCATACAAATATATCACAAAATATACAATTAGATTTTGATGTCAACGGAGGGGAATTCATTATGACCTGCTGCCCTTCGAATGTATCAATTCCAGCATCGTGACCTATACATGCAGAGGTATATCAATAAGGCACGATACATTAAATCTATGCTTTGTTTCGAGATGGAGTAACAATTGTGTACCGAACCAAATAAACCGAAAACTATTATTTCTAATAATATCCGTTTGTTGGCTTTGATAGTCTGTTTTAATCCACCCTTCCAAAGAGATTAAAAAATTGTCGAAATTGTTTCAGATTCATTTAAATACAAATATAATACAGTTTTACCATTTTCATCCTTTTTTTAAGAAACGAAGCTTCTTCTTATTGTGTAAAAATACTTGTGTTCAAAATCTTCGTCAGATTAAGAGCTAACTGCGGTTTTTATTTATTTTGTACCAAAAAGACCCTGAATTGTAAATATGTATTTTCAGGAATTCCTTTTGTTGTACTTTTTTGAAAAGTGACATAAAAAATGCTATTGTATTGTTTTGTTGGCCTACAGGCATTGTTCCCGATAAATCGAAAAACAAATCTTGAATACAAATTGTATTCGTAACGTAATGTAAGTATACTATTGGGGAGCCTTCTTTTTTGAGTATATTTGTAATGCAAGGAGAACTGTAACTAAATTTGGGAAGCTGTAAGCTGGGTATGACAAATAAAACCCTTGTTATTTTAAAATGATTTCTATAGATCACAAGAAGATGTGGGACCATCAATCTGGAACGATAAAAATTAAAAAAGGCTGCATAACATACATACACATACATACATGTATGTACTCTTAATCATTATACAGGCGTAGATAAATCAAAGGATTTATACCTTCATAAACATAATAGTTCCACGCCACAAGCTTGGACTTTGTAAGAATATTTTGAAAACCATTAAGACCACAAGGCGTCAATCTACCCATAGAAATACAGAACGATTGTTTGATGAATATATGGTCAACATAGATTACCCTATAGAAAAGTGGTTATGTTTTCAATTTGATATACATTCAAACGTCATACACTTTCGAAGTAATAACAGAAATTGGAAGCACAATATCATTTTGTACATATCTCACTTGTTCCCTGCAGTATATTCCAGGAAACCATTTATTTATATATGTATGTACATTAGGGTTATGACTTTTTACAACGTCACATCCCTGTATCATAGTGTGATGAGTTTCTATATCTTCTTCTTTATTTGCTAATTCGATTTTCGAATGTAAGCGACCATACAATTATATCGAGGTACATTTCATTTACTTATTTATATACATATTAAATTTGATATTATTTAGTACTATATATTTATAAATTATTAACAATTATCTCAAAAGTGTTTCTATTTCTTGCCGCATTTAGAAGGTTTGCCGAATTATTATATTTTGTCCATTCTTCTATGTTCTTTAGCCAGGTCATCTCTTTTCGGCCTCTGGTACGCCGACCTTCAACTGTTGCTTTCAGGATTTTTTGTAATAATCTATATTTTACATTTCTCATGATGTGTCCCAGATATGAGGTTTTTCGTTTTTTGATTGTAGCTATGAGTTCTCTTCTTTGATTCATTTTTGTCAATACTTCGGCATTTGTCACGTGCGCAGTCCATGGTATTTTTAAAACTCTGCGGTAGACCCACATTTCGAAGGCTTCCAATCGTCGTATATCAGCAGCTTTAATAGTCCACGTCTCCACGGCATGCAGTAGAACTGACCAGATATAGCATTTTATAAACCTTGCTTTTGTTTCGATGTTTATGTCATGATTGACAAGGATTTTCTTATATTTAAAGAATGCATCTCTTGCCATCTCTATCCGACATCGTATTTCCTTCGAGCAATCCCATTGGTCATTAATAAGTACACCCAGGTATTTGAAAGTATGTACTCTCTCGACATTATGTATGTACTCTCATGCATTATTTATTTTTAATTTAGCTTCATTATGTTGATTTTTCTTACTAACAATCATTAGCTTTGTTTTGTTAGTATTAATTTTTAGTCCATATGATTCGCTACATAAGGTGAGTTGGGTTAATAATATTTGGAGTCCTGATATACTATCAGCGATTATAGTAGTATCATCTGCATATCTAATGTTGTTTATAAAGGTGCCGTTTATTTGTATTCCTTCCCGGATATTTGTAGTGGATTCTTGGAAAATTCTCTCTGAGTATAGTTTCTATATAAGATTACATAAAGTCTTAATTATAATGTGATTCGGTAAAAAAACCTCACACACAAAATAATTTTAAAATTTGAATTTATCGGAATTATGGACAATCTTTTGAAGTCACTGTAAGCAGATATATAATAGGAAATAAAATTTAGAGCATCATGAGATAACAGAAGTAGAGAGCAATTTAGCATGATGATCAGATAATATTTAGCGGGTTAAACAGGCCTGAACTTTTGTGTGAAAATTTGTAAAGTTTTTAGTGAAATGACTAAATTTATTCCTGGAAACTATGTTAAACCATTTTAAGTTATATTTAAGAGGGGAACGCTTGACCTTTCCATTAATGCTAATTATGTTGATGTACGTGGTCAAATAACAGAGTTACAGCCTAGTACATACAGGGATCCCTCAGTTTTAATTGTGGATAGTGTAACCTTAATCACGCTAGAGGTCGCAGTTATAGTTCAATACTGACAAAAGTTTGCTCGATGTAATAGTTTCGGTCAAGGATAGTGCCAATAGTTGTTGATAATGATCGGATAGTATTTAGCGTGTAAAATTGGCCATAAGTTTTGTGGGAAAAATATTTAAATTTAATTTTTAATCAGTAATTTAAATAATGGAGGCATATTCGGACAACTTACGAAAACTAAACTTGAAAACCTACTCTTGACTTCTCACTTTATGCAAGTTATATCAATATAGCAGTTAGATATAGAAAAATCTAATCATAACATTAGGGTTATATATATGCATAAAAGTTCTCACAAATAAATTCCCTACAATTTCCTTTATGCATTAATGTAGCTCGCCAACATTTATTCACATTTAAACCCGCCCTCAGCCCTTGCATTTCATTAAGGGTTAGATTCATTTATTCATAATTACATGTAAAATATTACAACATCATTTATGTCATGATGTCTCTTTGGCATAAGATCCCAAAAGCCCCTTTCATTTCATACGTTTTATGTGAAACATTAAATACATTAATGTTAACGCAATTAATTACAACAAAAATGACGAAAAAATAATGAAATGATGACAGTTACAATAATTTTCACATTGTTGGTGTATTTTTTTCAAACACAGTTAACCAGATTTAAGTGAATATCATTCACATTTTAGTTGTAATAAATCCTTCATCCAGTCAGCCATTCATTCACTTGCTCACTACGTAAATAAACATATATGACAGTTACAGACCTGGAAATAATAAGGTTAAATGAACTACAGCAACAACAATAATTTGTAATAATCATTCATGGTCGGTTTGTCGTTGTGTCTTTTCAGGATAGCAGGAAAACGAAAGTCAATGCATCAGTGACATGAGCAAAAATATATGTAGACGTATGTAAATTGTGATATATATTGTTATTACAAATGTCATCAACAATGACACATGTTACCACCATCTTCATAATCATACGGAACTAAAGTCAAATGCATTGATTGTCATTAAAATAATAAGGGGCCGATGTGAATTCACTAATATTGCGAAAATAGGGCTTTATGAACTTTTGTAGAATTGAATGTTGTTTTAGTTTAATTGTTTACCACTGCAAATAGTTAATTATGTTACCATATTTTTTGTACCATTAACACAGCACAATGAACACCAACATTACAACAATCCCCTAAATTAAACGCAATTTTGTACTACATTTTCATTATTTGCAATCACATTTTTTTGATGCTGTGATTCAGGGAGCAAAATTAAACCAAAAGTTTTAGATTGCAATATTAAAGTTTAAGAGAAACAAAACCATAACAACCAACGACAACAACATACCATTATTATACTGTAACAACAATAACAAAACATTTCTTTTGTTTTACGAAATTAACTCTTGGAACAAAAACACAAGGAAGGAATATAGCTCCGATCATTATGGAACTTAAATTAAATTTCCATAATACATAAAATGAATGTTGGGGTTGTTTTATGCAAATTGCCAATTGCAAAAGTTGCATCCAACAGTTCTCTAGTGACGGTAATTCCACTTCCTCCGGTCGACATCTTTGTAATAAAAGTTGAACAAAAGTGATTATTGTTGGTTTTTTTTGCTGAAATGTATATGCAACAATAACCATAATGTATAAAAATAATTAATTCATATTGAAACAATATTAGTAATTTAAGAAACTCTCTGTAAGTGTGTTTCTTTTTTAGGTCACAGTTCTCAAATATGCCAGTAGATAGTGTAACACTCTACGTGCATTCAACATATAATAAATGTTTTAAAATTGTAGTTTGCTGCTAGGCCATGCTTACACAACATTTAAAAACTATGCCGAAGAGCTATTGTCGAATTAAACCAACTGTATATCATTGAGCTAATATGAATCGGGGTGCACTCATTGATATGAGAGAAGTCTCCCTTGTCCCTTATGGGATGTTTGTGGAACAATTATTATCATTATTATATTACCCAATACCCCTACTCAGCAAAATAATCGATGCCAAAAGTGCAGTTCTTAAGAAACGGTCTTATGATAAGGTTCCTTGGAAGCACCATTTATTTCAGAAAGGGTCCGTTGATCTTTATGCACATATCTTGCACTAATCCACGATAATAGCTCTATTGATGACAGGCTATATATTAAAAAATTAATATAAAAATCCTGGAAATATACTAATATTCCAAACCATGGCATAATAAAAATCTGTTAACAAAGGCAATGTACATGACTTATCCCTCAAAGACCAATAACGGATCACGTGCATATACTTGCATACATACATACCTAACCAGCAAAATTTGAAGGAAGGGGTTCCATGCGATGACGTGATTTCATGGCATCTTTCGAATTGGTTCAAACGAAGTCGTGAAAGATCCGATCTTTTCATTATCATTTGAACCAATGCAAAGGAAGTCGTGAGAAATCCTATCTTTTCATCAGCTTTTGAACCCATGCAAACGAAGTCGTGAAAGATCCGATCTTTTCATCAGCATTTGAACCCATTCAATCGATCCAATAGAGATTAATTTTGTGGTTTTATTTATAAAATTTTTTCTAAATATATAAGATTAATTATTTACAATAGGCTTGATGTTGTCGGAGACTCGAAATCACAACAAACGTTGTTAAAACTCTCGTCGTAATGATAATGTCATTGCAAAGGGTTGGTGAAATTACATGACAAAGCATTGGTGGAAATGACATGTCAAAGCATTAGTGAAAATGACATGTCAAAGCATTGGTGTAAATGACATGCTTTGGATCCAAAAATGAATAGCATCTTTTGGGGTCCACGCTCATATAAAATTCATCGATGAAGATGCTAAAAAGATGACATGCCAGCTCACTTGCACCCATTTGAATGGCATCTTTGGCATCGAACATTTTTCTGGATACGTACATATACTATCAAATTTACAGTGTCAAAGTAGAACAGTTGGTCTGAATCGCATTTTATTGAAACAAAAAGTAGAAGACCTGAGTACACATATCGCTGACAAATGCACAGAGAAAGTGAAAATAACAAGGCCCCATTTCCAGGTCTTGTTGCAAATATCTTGTCAAAAGACTCACAAAAAACGAAATTGTTTTACAAAGACCGCACAGACAATTATTCCAACAAAAAGTGATGAAACCAAAGAAAAAAGCAAACAGCATTTGTGGCATTTTTCAACAAAACTATTTCATGGTAATAACAATGATGATGACATTGTCACCATAAAAGGATGGTTTTAGGTTCCACAATCGCAACATTGTCGGTGTATTAATAACACATTCATTCATTTATTCATTCGGTAGGAGAGCAAGTGCGTGCATGCAAAAAAAAATCATAATAAGCTTTGGCATTTATTGTACGCCTTCATATGAAATGGCAAACCACCAACACTAAAACCACTGATACGCCAAGGTGCTGGCAAAGTTCCACTTTTTCAAGTTCAAAATGAAATGCCAATTGCTTTTGTCAGACATTTCCCACAATTGTTGCAATTGCGAGCAGCAAATAAAATTTAAATTTGCTGAATACAATCACTTTTTCCATTGACAAATGCGTACTAAGCCACAATAATGTGAACGTGAGTAACTATTAAATAAAAGAGGATCTTTCGTACAATTATTAGGTCTGACAGCTGTTCTAAAGTAGTATTTAGAAAGGGTATTTTCTTGTAATGAAAAGGGACACCAACTACAAAAAATTGATTCCTTCTATAATAAAGTGCACTTCCAAAGATCTATTCTATAAGTAGGCGGGAATACAAGGACCCTTTCTATAAGAAAGTGTCCTTTAAGACCCTTTCTATAAGAAGGGTTTTTTTCTGAAGATCCCTTCAATATATATTTCTTCCATAAGAAATGATTCTTTTTGAGACCATTTCTATAAGAAATTATTCTTTTTAGAACCACTTCCATAAAAATATGCTTCTTATGACCATTTCTATAAGAAATGCTTCTTCAGGAGAGTGTGTAAAAGAAGACAGACGCGTTGAAAATCAGCTCTCAGTAATTTGTAAAACGAAAACAACGAAAAGTTGACCCCGGATTTCGAAACTTTATTTTATCTTACATAAGAGGGATATTATGTGGCTACAAAATGAAATTAAACCCAGCATATTATTTATAAAGGGTCTAAAAAGTAACAAGAACGTATTAGAGGAGGTGCAAAAGGTTTTCAGGGAAGTGCTGAAAATATCGCCAAATATAAAACATGCCCAAAAAATTGTTGACAGAAATGTAAAATTGGCGGTTATAGTACAGCTCGAAAACGAAGAATAAATTCATTATATTAAAGAAAAACATTTTATCAGTCAGTAAAAAGCACAAAATAACGGTTAGAGAAGACAAACTGAAAATTAAGGATCGTTTCATGTGGAACTTGGACAATAAACTTGTTTGTGGAAACCTGGAAGGAGAACAAGAATTTATCAATTTATATGGCGAAGAAATAAAATCTATATCTCTCATATATGAAGATGATGATGTGTCCAAAAATTAATAGTTGCAACCGAAGAAGTAAAATCATACAATATTTCAATTCTGTCATATAATATTAATGGTCTCGAAAATAAATATCTATACCTTTTTCCAATATATTCAGCAAACAGAAATATTCATTTTATTAGAAACGCATTTAGAAGTCGAAAAGGGAGAAAGGGCTAAATCGTATTTCAGTAGATTCCACTTAGTTTTGATTCTGCTATATGAAACCACAGATAGGAAGAGCAATAGGAGGAACACTGATTGGAATAAGCAAACAATTAACAGACATCGGCGTTACATGTGAGATAAAGGAAGCAGAAGGATTTTTCGTTATTAAACTACGCACTAAATGTAATGTTTATTCAATGATATCGCAAAATCTCCGACCAGCTACCTGGAAAAATGATTTCAGAAAATTTAAACTATACTTCCAAACCACAGAAACTGAAAATCAAATACTTATTGGCGACTTTAATAATCGAATATGAGAAATAAACCAAAACATCGAGGAAATATATAGAGGAGTTTTCTTTTAGGGATACGATGTAAGAAGATCAAGAGAAAAAACCGTAAACTATTAAGGAACTCCGTTTATACAACTTTGTGACGACTATAACCTTCTCGTTTTAAATGGAACCCCCAAGGGAGATAAAGAAGGAAACTTAACATAACTGTCATGTCAAGTGCAAGAAATTTTGATGCATCAGATTTTAACAAAATGGTTGCTAAAAACCTGATTTCATATTTGTTTAATTGGTTAATAAATTCGTAATAAAACTAAACAAAGTTTATTTTTTATTGATAGGGGAGGGTATAAGTTAAATTTAAAAGAAATGTTTGGGCCTGAAGTTACATAGTTATGTAGCAATAAAATTTTCAAAAATTATTATTTTTTTATGTTTTTTGTGCAATATACTTTTGTTGAATGAAGCGTAACTACCAAGGTCCACTGAGGTTCAGTCCAATTCTTTTTTTACTAATTAATTTGGACTTCCTAGATTCCGAATAAACACAATTCAGCTGCAAATAGCTGCAAATCTTGCTGATAAATGGTCTTGAAAAATACCTTAAATCTTAAAAATACCCAAAATCTGTCGATACAGTTATATGGGGGCTATATCAAAATATAGACCTATGTCCACAATTTTTGGTGGAGAAGATGTATAACAAACGAGAACCTCCTATGCCAAAAATCAGTTTTTTTTGGTCTTAAAATGTAGACAAAATCCTAACAATACCGAATATTGGGATGTACCGTTATATGGGGACAATATCAAAACGTAGACCTAAGTCCACAATTTTTGGTGGAGAATGTTTGTATCCACTGGGAACCCCAAATACCAAATTACACCTAATTTGGCCGGAAAATATAGCTTTAAACCCCCAAAATACTGAAAATCGGGAGGTACCTTAAAAGGGGACTATACCCAAACGTGGGCCTGTGTCCACAATTCTTTGTGGAAAGGTTTAGTGATCACTAGAAACCCTAAGTACTAAAATACAACTAATTTGGAGGGAAAGGGTGGCTTAAATCCTCAAAATACCGAATATCAGGAGGTACCGTTATATGGGGGCTATACCAAAATATTAGACAATGTTGTTCTTATTTAGTCCATTATTACCCACGGACACACACTGAGCTTGTGCAAAATTTCAGAAAGATATCTCCATTCGTTTCCAAGTTATTAATTTAGCGCCGCTAGATCAGTGATTTCAACCACTGTGCGGCCGTTTGAACTGAAAAGTAATTGGTATAACAGCTCATGTCATAAATCAAGAAATAACAGTTTTAAACTACTCAACATTTACAGAAAATCGAAGGATGTGGAAGACAAAACACAATGTGACGTGTTGCTGCTGAACAGAGTGAAAAGAATAGTTGAAAATGGACAAGCAAATCAGGAACCAACAAAATCGTATAGGCGGAAATATTACGTCAGAATCCTTTAAAAATTACGAAGAGTTGCTAAATAGCCCTAATGAATTCTCGCTCATTTATTACGCTCCCTATTTGAAAGAAGATATGGATTTAGATATGCAGTTTAGTATGCCTGAATTAAAGCAAATGCTGGCAAACGTAAAATTTAACAAAGCTCCAGGAGAGGATAGAGGATACCTTACGAATTTTTCATTAACGGTACAACAGAGTTCCACAACCAACTATTATGTATATAATAGTATATATTCTAATGGAAGAATCGATCAATTACTTTCAAAACCAATAATCTGTCCAATACATAACCGCTGTTTCTACTAAAGCAGTTTGCAGTGCCAACTGTAGCTCGAAAACGAATGAACCGATCAGTCTATGTTTTCGTGGGATCATTAAGAACTTATAATCTTGTACTTAAGCGAAATGGAACTAAAACATATCCATTTAAAAAAATGGTGAACTGTCAAAATCAAGATTTCGATTTTAGATTAAAAATGGATAGTTTTTTCGCCATAAATCTGTCATTTTTTTAAGTCTTTTTAAGTACATGACTTTTATATGTATAATAATCTCACAAAAACATATGAAGATCCGCACCACATTCCAAAATGCCATTTTGAGAAAACCGCGTTTTAAACTTCGATTTTACATACAAATCACAATGAATTTTCTCTTTCTAACTTTCAGCTAATTTTTGTCCGATCGACTCGAAATTTTTGCAACATGTTCTTTTCTACCTGTACTTTAAAATCTATATACATATATATAAAATTCTTCGAGTCTGCCATGATGTTCGAAATTAAACTCCTCCGAAACGGCTTAACCGAATTCCACAAATTTTTGTACGTTGAGTTTTTAGGTCTGAGAATAGGTTTTTAGCTATTTTTTGTACTGGTCAGTTGAGTGACCAGGGTACCTTCCCTACAAATTT
The DNA here is from genome assembly GCF_047663935.1 of Musca autumnalis. Classification (NCBI taxonomy): domain Eukaryota; kingdom Metazoa; phylum Arthropoda; class Insecta; order Diptera; family Muscidae; genus Musca; species Musca autumnalis. The sequence goes on along the minus strand of NW_027411654.1, from coordinate 242,624 downwards.
TTTTAAGAAAACGTGAAACCAAAGATATTTTTGAACGTATTGTTTAAAAATTGCTTGCAATACTATGGTAATACTTGTCTTGATCCTGAATTGTCATCTCGGAAGTGGAATATCGCGGTCAGCCCAATTTTTCAAAATTATAGATAATAACTTAATTTTAGTAAGCGTGACTACAAAAACGCTATAAACACTGGCTTCAATAAGTGAGAATGCGCGATCAGTCCCACATTTTAGTATACAGTACAACCCTAATAATGTTAAATGTCGCTTGACCGATGTTCCAAAAAAATCGATTGAGAAATCAGTCAAAACCTAATTTTAAAGATGGTTAAATAACTAGAACTAGTCTAAAAAATTAGCATTGGTCACTAAAACGACGGGCCAATAATGCGGTGTATCTATAATCTATCTAAATGTATATCAAGTTCTTTAAACTACCGGATCGGCTGGACCGAATTTGATGAAATTGCAAATCTCAGAGATTATTAGACATATTAGTGTTCAATACATCAGCAATGGTTGCCTCTGCCATTTATAGGTGTTTTGGAAGCACAATGCCGCGATTATGTCCAATTTTTGAAAACTTTATTCTTACTGCAAACACGCCATGAACGTTGACTTCAGTGCTTGGAATAACTCGATCAAGATCACGTTTTTTATACAGCAAAGTCTAGATTAATTCAACTAGAATTTTGAATTCATTTTTCATGAGTCAGTGATGTTTTCATGTTTAGGAGCTTCAAATAATAACGTATTCAATGAATCAGCACTTTGTTAACAAGAAGTAAAAACGGCGTTAAGTTCGACCACGACGAACTTTTTTACCATTCACCACAATTTATATTGAAACCAGATTTTAGCCATTTCGGCTGACACCTCCAAGGGCGACTAAATACCAAATGCAGCCATATCGGTTGAATACTGCGGCTAAAACCTTGCATATACTGAAAATCGGAAGGTACCGTTCTATGGGAATATCTTCTACCCACAACGAAGACTAAATACCAAATTGTAGCCATGACTGGGGAAACCTCTAAACTGTTCTATGGAGCTATATCAGTAGTGCGATTCTCTAACACATTTTTTGAGTTACCGACAAAAATCGGAAAAATTAAAACGGAAAATTATAAATGAAAAGTTCAAATAAAAGTTGACAACACTGTTGCTATCGGTATAACCTTACGACTGTTTTTTATTCATCGCTTACTTACCGAAAAACATCGGTAGTTACCAAAATTATAAGCATTTTAATTTTACCGACACTTGTCGGTAACTCACAAAATTAGTTAGTGAATCGCTCTACTGAACGTGGACTTATACCGAAAAGTCTCTGCAGGTATGTTTACGACGCCCGACGGAGACCAACAACAACCATTTCGGTGGGAATATTAGGCAAAAGCTCTTTACTATAGAAAATCATGAGGTACCGTTCTATGGGAGCTTTAGCAAAAAGTGGACCTGAAGGGACAATTCTCTGCAGGAGTATTTACGAGCCCCAACGGACAACAAAAAACCAAATTATAGCCATTTCAGTTTAATAATTTGGCTCAAATCTTGAAAATACCCAACTTCGGGTGCTTTATCAAAAACTGGACACAGAATGGGAATGCTTATACCCCAAGGAAGACTAAATCCCATTTAATGGCGAATACCGAAAATCGGGTTGTACAGTTCCATGGGGATTATATACCCCATTTCCAATACCAAATATACTAGGAGAAATTCATTACAAAGTTCATTGTTAAATATTGCGAGCTGTATCTCGATTTCAGCAGAAGAACATAGCTACACTAACTCATTTTTATTCTGATCAAGAAAACTTCGAAGTGTTACAAACGGAAACAAAAAGTTAGCTTACCCTTCATCTTATGGTGGAGGGTATAATTAAAAGAATTTTCTATTTCAAATATGGAGAAAAATTACGTGAGAGTTTTGCTAAAAATTTAATTTTATGAAGTTTCAAGAAGAATGCATAGTTACGTCAATTCCGTTCGAAAATCGCAACATTCGACTATTCTATTTGTAATTCAAATTATTCCATTTGTATTTTGAATTATTCCATTTATAAAAAGGAAAGGAACAAAAAGGAACAAATGGAATAATTCGGATTGCAAATAAAATAGTTCGAATTACAACTAAAATAAGTCAAATTACAAATGGAATAATTCGAATTACGAATATAATAATTCAAATTACAAACAGATAAATTCGAATTACAAATGGAATAATTCGAAATGAAAAGTTTCGAATTACAAATAAAAAGTTACGAATTAAAAATGGAATTCTCGAATTATAACTAAAATGATTCGAATTGAATCTGAAAAGGTGTAGATATATAAATATGTATGTTTACACGGAAAACTAAAAACGGGCCAGCAACGCGGACCGGGTCAGCTAGTAAGTCTATAAAAGATTTTTCGATTTTGTAAAATTTGTAAGTGTAATGAAAGTTTCTTAAGATGTTTTCTACAAGAATGGATGGTTCTCAAGGACATTTCTATAAATAGCGAGCTTCATAAGACTCTTCTTAAAACTTTATTTTTTGCAAGAATGGGCGCCTTTATGACCGTTCTATACGAAAAGTTTTGCTTAATAAACTGTTGGAGCGCTTCAATTTTTCATTATACTCATGTCGTCTTTTTGAATCGTTCATATGTGGAAGGTCTCAATTCGTTCAAAGCAGGGAAAATAAGTCTTTAGTTCGTAGAATATATAGAGGAGTACCACAAGGATCTATGTTGGGACCACTGTTATTTTCTCTATATATGAATGATATCTTCCAAAATTTAACCTTTATGAAGGGTCACCTTTATGCGGATGACTTGCAGATCTTTTCACATTGTACTCCCGAAAATATAAATATATTTCGTGATGATGTAAATGATGAGCTGTGTCGATTAAATCACTGGTGCCTAAACAACTTTATTCACATCAACGCTGCTAAATCTAAAGCACTGATATTTAATTCGAGCAGCAGTAGTTCTTTGCACTTCATGCTAGGAGGGAGTGATATTGATAACGTTGAGTATTTAAAAATTTTGGGGTTCTATTTGGACTCTAATTTGAAGTTTGATTATCATATACATAATTTAACATCAAAGATTTCTGGTTTACTTAGAAGGGTATACTCCGCTGGTTCCTTACCACGAGATGTTAGGAGGAAAATTGGTTTCACTTTATTGATGCCTCATTTGACATATGGACTTGAGGTGATTTCGGGTGCAACTTTAGGCGGGTTAGATCGACTACATTTATGCTTTAACCGCATTATAAGATATGTTTACAATTTAGGATATTATGATCACGTTTCATCATATGTTCTGCAATTTTTGGGATGTACATTTGAGCGTTTCATAGACCTAAGAGTGTTGCAAATGCTTTTTAAGATTATGAAATTTGGGCTTCCTTCCTATTTGTCATCAAAGTTTGTAATTGGCTCAATTAGAACATCTTCTTTAAAAGTACCTAAATTCCAAGGTCTTATAATGCAACGCTCATTCCAGATAAGAGCGATAAGGCTATGGAACTCTACTATTCCCTACAGTTCCAGAAAATTTTCGATGTCTTGCAAGACCTTTAAGAATACGTGCATATCTAATTTTTAATTTTTTCACTTTATAAAATAAAATCCTTGCCAATGGTTTCTATAGTAATTGCATCTCTATCCATATTCGTGTTAGAATATATTGTATTTGTATTAACATATAATTAATTTAACATTATGTATAATTTTGCTTTATATAGCGTCAATTTGGGTAACAATTCTATGTAATCATTTTGGCCTTAACCGGCTTTTGGATTATAATTGGTAAATAAATGAATAGAAATGAAAAAAAAAAATGAAATGAAAAGATACCTTTTAAAACCTTCCTTAAAGATAGGGTATATTAAGACCTCCTTTAAGAAAGGATACCTCTTAAGACCCTTTTGTTAAGACAGAGTACTTCTTAATAAGAAAATCTGTTTCTTAACACCCGTTTTTGTAAGAAAGGGTGCTTGTGAACAATCTTTCTATAAGGTTATCTCTTAGCAGCCTTACTATAAGAAAGTGGAACTTCTATGAGAAAGGTTGCTGCTTAAGAACCACAATCATGGTTTTAAAACTTTCTAAACGTTTTGTTCTATAACATAAAAATAAGTGTTCCCTAAATCAATTCCCAACTATCAGCCAGTACTACACATGATCGTTGTCCAACCCGCAAATATTTTATGACAATAGTTGCACCAAGCCTTTCATTGGACGACATGTTGTCAACAAACTTTTGCCATTTTATGTGGCCTTTGGAGCTGCAAAAAGTATAAGTGACAACTGCCGCAATGTCTTTTTCAACATAAACACACAAAAATACATATAAAAACATAGTTAAAAACTTAAACAAATTAAATATTATAGCCGGAAACTTTTGTGTGAGTATGTTGGTGTTCTTCTGTGCTAATATTCTGTTTTTCTTTTTCTTTGTCAGGATGTTATGACGATGAAACAACATTCTGCTGAATATTATTATGTGTGATACTTGATAGCAGAGGCACATATGTACGAACGGGTCATATCCATAGAAGTGTTTTTAATTAAAACGTGATTCAGGACATTTTCTTGTAAAGTTTATAAAACTGTTTTTTGAAAATTAAAACAGATTGTTCAACTTCCAAAAATCATGTGAGCAATTCCAATTTAAGATTGAGACTTTCCAAGAATGTTCAATTTTTTGACCATTAAGAATTTGGAATACCAAAGTGCAGCACACAAGCGTAGAAGAAAGTTCAAAATACATGACCAGGGAAGGCACCTATGAGCAGTTTTGTGCACAAGTTTTGGTGTGGTAGTATTCTGACCACTAAAGTTCTTAAATGCCTAATTTCTAATTCTATTAAAAATTGATCCTCGATTTCACCTGAAATATTTCTAAAGCGTTGTCTAATATACCTATCCTCCAACACGAATTCATGACGCATCTCTACAAAACTTTTCCAATCTATCTTCATAATTCTGCTTGCTAGGCTGACTACAACAGGCAAACGGATGGACAGACGTCCCTATTTCGAGGTTGAAATCCTCGAGAACCCTTTTTGAGTATTTTATGTTGGGAATTATTATAATTATGTCAAAGCCTCTGCTTTTTCCATGAAAGTATCACTGAAGTACACCACCATTCTTCTACTATCCGTGCTTTTAATTAAGTTTCTTACCTTTATCCTATACAATTGAATTTGTCTACAATTCTTCAGCATCAATCCGATTTTTTGACCTTGAGACTCAACTTTAATCATCGTATTAATTTATTTCAGGATAAAAGTTGTTTTATTCGTTTAAAATACACATACCTGAATACATATATTTACATGTATACAACAATACAATTGTCTGTTTAACGTGCCAATCAAACAATTTTAATTATTTAAAAAGTTTTTCTTTGCTACCAGGCAAAACCATCATCGCCTAAACTTTCTCCACATCAACAGGTATCCTTGTCTATCACAGGGACGTACGCAGGATTTCATTTCGGGGGGGGCACAACTTGACCAAAAATCATGAAAAATTCAAATGTTGTGTAGCGTTACGTAAAGCTATTTTAAGGGGTTATGGCCACTTAAAAGCATGAGAAAAGCCATTTTCATGCATTTTTCATAAAATCTAAATAATCTATATTGAAAAATCTTACATTCAAATGCCCGCTTATAAATCACTGTTTTTACTAAAGCAGTTTGCGGTACCCACTGTAGTTTGAAAAAGAATAAACCGATCAGCATATATTTTTGTGGGATCATTACGAACCTAATAATCTTGTCCATTATAGAAAAGGAATTAAAAAAATAATTTTTTAAAAGTTTTGAACAGTTGAAATCAATATTTCGATTTTAACAAAAACAAAACACTGCACATTGTCCGATTTTCCAAAAAACCTGGCCAAAAATCGAAAAAAAATTATCAATTTACACTAAAAAGTTTCAGATATTGTTTATAGGATCCCAGTGCGTGTAGTTATGAAAAAATATATACATTTCTTGTTTAATATATAAAAGCAGGTCGAAGTGACCCTATTTGGATTTTTTTTCTTTTCAATATTTAAGTTGTTTATAAATCTATGATAATATGCAAAATAAACAACGGTTATTAAATATTTTCTTTTTGTAATTGTAACGAAAGGTATGTGAAACGTATTTAAGATGTTCAGTGTCGCCAATGAATTGTGCGTTCTTTAATAATTGATGTCCGTACTTGTTAATTTTTTCAAGATCAATTTTCACAATAAATTATGAAAATAGTTGTGAGTAAGATCGAGTTGGGCCGTGTAATTTATCATTTCATAAAAAAGGAAAGGTTTTTTACCAATTTCCATCGAAACATCCTGCACATATTTGCACTTTTTGTTTTTATGTGATATTTTGTCTTGCAGGACTGTAAAGATTTTCTTTCATTCAGAATGTCAGAATATATGTAGTATAGCGTCACTTTCTAGCGTTTGGGTATAATTTGGAGTTTTGGTATATTCCAAGACCTATAGTAAAATTTTATGGCGAACTAATTTCTAGAATATTTTGGTCTGATCCGATCACATTTTATACGAGATTTTAAAGATTTGTGGAAAAAGGGACCAAAAGGACCCCTTTTATGACTCGCACTAGGGTTAATTTTTTTAAGAAAAATATTCCTCGCTTTCTTGCCAATATGGTTACCAAAGACATTATCCACCTAAAGTGCAAGGAATCCAAGTGATCTTAACTCAAATATTTCCAAAACTGTAGAAATGGTGGAAGCTTGCAACCCTATTTTAGTTTCTTGGTTTTTTTTTTTTTTGGTAAAATTGATACCGATATTTTCTTGGTATGTAATGCAAATAGAGATTTCTTTTCTTTGGAAACTTATAGTGAAATTTAGCAGAGAACTTTTTTGTCTTTGACGGCATTCTTCTAAAATGATACTTTGTATGACAATTTTGCCAAAACTCACATGAATTACGCCCTTAACCCTAAATTGTGTTTATAATTTTGCATATTTCTGGAGTTTAGGTAAGGTATAGAGTTTTGGTGTATTCTAGGACCCATAGTAAAAATTGATGGCGAACAAATTTGTAGAATATTTTGATCCGATAAGATCACATTTTATAGGAGGAGGGACCAAAAAGACCCCTTTAATGACCGCCTGAGGGTTAAATAATATCAAAAATGTAATCAGCGGCAGGAATAACATAAGAACCAATGGTTAGGTCAAAATCTATTCATTTTTAGAGTTTTTGCCAGTTTTTTCGGAAAATCGGACACTGTGCACTGTACAAAATTGATATTTTTCTGACTCCGTCAGCAGTTTTAAAGACTCTTTAAAGACTCTCTCGGTTAAGCACATGATGTATGTGTACAATAGTCCCACAAAAACATACAAAGTGCCACTTCGAGGAAAAGACGTTTTTAGTTTCTATGCTACATACAAAACACAATAAATGTTTCCCTTCGAAAGCTCATATCTCGGCAAATTTTTGTCCGATGGACTGGAAATTTTGGCACATATTCTATTCTATATTCTCTTCTATATTTTATATGAAATAATGGTACAAAGTATATAAATTCAGTAGAAAGAATTCATAATATTTAGTCCCAATTTACATTAGGCGAGTTTACTTGCGGCAAGTCTCAGTTTGTAGGAGAGACACGGGCTAATGGGTATGGAAGTGGAAAAAAATTGCTCGTACCGGCAATTTTCAGGCAATTCCTTTTATATTTTTCGTTTTTGACATTATATTCATTGTTTTGAAAACAGAATTGTCTGTATAAACGCAAGAGGCAAGTTTAAAAGAGAACGGGAAAAATTGCCGCAAGAAAAATCGTTTAATGTAAATTGGGACTAAGGATATAATAATATAATTGTTCCACAAACATCCCATAAGGGACAAGGGAGACTTCTCTCATATCAATGAGTGCACCCCGATTCATTTTAGCTCAATGATATGGGACCTACAGTTTATTGCCGAGTCCGAACGGCGTGTCTAAGACACCACTTTTGTAGAGAAGTTTTACATGGCTGAAATACTCAGGAAATGTCGCCAACATTACTGAGGGGTATTTTGCCACCGTTGAAAAGTGTTTTGATGTTGCCTGGACGGGGAATCGAACCCACGACCTTATGTGTGCAAGGCGGGTGTGCATACCATTGCACCACGGTGGCACCCTAAGGGACTAAGGATACAATTTTAAATATTTACAGAGTAGGATATATAGAATTGAAAATAGACAATATCGGGCCTCGTTCGGCAATGTCGCCATGTAAAAATTAATGAAGTATATTGAAGTTTTTGATCATACAGGTCCACGTTATGGTTTATCGCAGAATTTTACAACCACAAAGAATTGCTGTTGTCTTTGCTATAGCAAGATTTTCGCTATTACGATGATCTTAGCCTAATTTTTAAGAATATCGGCTGTCGTTGTCGTTGATATGTTTCCAAATGAAAACATTAAGAAAAATTTAACAGTTTTTGAGATATGGTGCGAATTATGGCATTTTTAGATATATTATAAAATTTATTTTTTTTCGATCCTTATTGAACCCCACATAATTATTCACTAATAATTATTTGAGAGACACTCCTCTCGATAGTTATCGCGCCCATAAGCTTTTTAGTTGGCCACCGTAGTATTTAGAGCTTTGTCAGGAAGCATAAACTTGTCCACGAAAAGTAGGATATCGCTGTAAACAAGACTACAGAATGTCCAAAAAATCATCGAACAGTCTTTAAACTGCAGTTATGTTAGACTTGTATAAGAGACCTGAAGATGTTGTCCAAACATATTCTCTTGGACCTTGATGTACTTTTGGAAGTAATCTTGCGAACCATATTAGGTTCGATTTTAGACCGAATCGGTTAGTCCCTTCGACCATTTTAGTAAACATTTTTGAAATTTTATGGCGGAGGTACCGATATGACTTAAATTTAATTTGGACAAAACATTACGAGATCCATAACTGGGACCGAGAGTTATCATGAGTTCCAACCTGCCAGACAAACAGAGATACAGACGGACGGACGGTGGTAAGTACTTTCATCTTGGCTGAAACGAATATCGTCCAAACATATGTGAAGTCTTAAATCATTATTTTGATGAAATCTATACGATACAATCCTAGTGTATATAATCTCGTAATCTAAAGTCTGAGGTTACAATTATACTTCGGTAATGATAAGTAAAAATCAAGTGACGCACAAAAATTCATTTGTCTTCATTATTTTCTCATAATGTTTAGCAGCAAATTTGTCTAAAACAGAATAACAAAATTTTGGCGATGACAGTAAAACAAATTTCTAATTGGCTTTCAATATGTAGTCCACGAAGGACCGACCCTTCATACATTTCATTCAATCGATTTTTTTATATATTTCCATTCCCATAATACTGAACTCGTTATTTTTGCTATAACCGAATAAGTTTTAAGCCTCGAGAGCTCTATACAGTTCGAATAAATAATAGACATGGGGTATATTCATTAAGGAATTAGCATTTGATAGTGGTATGATATGACATGAGGAAGTAATTCAGATTTTATTGGAAGTTTCTCTCAAAAACAGCTTACAAACAAAACTTTTTAAAATATTTTCTTACAAAACTTGTTAATGATGTACATTTTCTGTTCAGAAACTTAAGAAAATATAAGTTTTAATTTGAAATCTTCAAATATACAAACTTTTTTATGAGAAAAAATATAATAACTAGTTACAGTAGCTTAAAAAATTTTGTTCGACCAAACCATTTCGGGGGGGGCCCGGGCCCCCTGTGCCCCCCCCCTGCGTACGTCCCTGGTCTATCACCACTCTATATCATACATTACTGCTTACATGACCATCCTTATAATAATGATGACGGTTTCCAAATTCGTTTTGGCAAGAGATGTCGGCTTAATAGATAGCTAGGTAAGTTGTTAGGTTTTATTTTTGTACGGTTTTAGGTTTTATTTTTGCCAATTCTACAGGCAGCTTCTGTTGAATTTTTTTCGCACATATTATCAACACTGTAGCAGCAGTTACTTGTTCTCAGTTGATATTGAACACATCATAGTGGGATAATTTTGTTTTTGGCCAAGTAGATTTTTTATACACAAAAGTTTTGGCAGGAAAAATGGAAAGAACTATTATCAAATTATGGTTGAGATAGTGAGGTTGCAGGAAGTGGTAGATTTAATTGAAAAAAGCTTTGGTGGTAAAGAATGTGTTTTTTGGTACTTCAAAAATGCAAAAAAACTAGAAGAGCATAAGGTGTAACGAAGAACAATTCATGGTTGATTAAGGTGGCGTATGATATATTTGCAATGTCAATAAATAGAGCATACGCCACAGTATAGTCATGAATTTTGGATACTAAAAAACATAAAACAAATAAAAAAGTTAAGTTCAGACGGATCGAACTTTTTATACCATCCACCATAAAATATTCTGACCTAAAATTTAATAAGAACATTCCTTTCCTGTCCACATTGTGAACTTCACAATTGAAGGTGGAGAAGTTTTTCGACCACGGATACCCCAAAAGCCTCAATTAAGTCAGAAAATTTATATATAAATGTCTTCAATCGGGCGGTACCTTTATATGGGGATTTTATCAAAGTGTGGCCTAATGTTGAACATTTTTGGTGGATTTTTTAAGTAAGAATACTTCTGACCTCTATAGGTTTTTTTGAGTTTTTAGGGTAAATTTCATTGGAAGTATGGATTGGCCCCAGAAAAAAATTGTACCGTCGTAACTAGGGCCGCATACATACTTGCCAAAATTTAAAAAATATCCAGACAAGTTCTTCCAAACTCTGTGTGGGAGGTACCCGTGAATGTGGTCCGATGTAGTCAATATTCGGACCGAATAATCCAAGTCTATAAGCAATAATATCATGAACAACGCTTGGACCATATCAGTTTCTCCCTTAGAGGGTTATCTAACGTACTATTCAGTGTAGTTGGGCTTTTACCTCAGAAAGTGTGGACTTGGCCCCGAGAAAAATTGTAGCGTCGTAACAGAGCCCACAAGAAGAACTTGTTGCAAAAAGTTTCAAAATGATCCGAGACGAGCTGTTCAACTATATACGAAGGATTTAGTCTATATTCACACCTGATAAGTAATATTACCATATAATGAAAATTGTTGGTGAAGAAGTTTTGTGGCCACTGGGAAATTATAGGTATTTCGGCCAATATGGGGCATATACCATATAGTAATATGGGGGATATACCAAAACAGGGACCTGTCTATGTTGAAATGTATGGTGGAGAAGTTTTGTGAACACTGGGAACCTCAAATGTAATGTAACAGGTAGTTCAGTAAAACAAATGTTGCTAAAATCCTCAAAATAACTAAAATCGGCAGGTACTGTAACCGTTGACCTATATCGACAATTTCTGGTGGAGTAGTTTCGTGACTGCGAGGAACATCAAATGTCAAATTATGGTTAGTTCAGTCGAAAATTGTAGCTAGAACCTTGAAAATTCGGAAAATAGGGAAGTACCGTTATTTTGGAGCTATACCAGAACATGGACCTACATATGATGTCAATTTTTGCCAGAAAATTTCTGTGACCATTGGGAACTTTAAATGTCAAATTATAGGTATTTCAGTCAAAAAATTTAGTTAAAACCCTCAAAATACCGAAAATCGAAATGTACCGTTATATGGGAGCTATACCAAAATATGGGCCTATGTTGGCAATTTGTAATAGAGATGATTTCTTGACCACTAGGAATGTCCAATTACACCTAGTTTAGTTAAAATTTTTAAGCTAAATCCTCAAAGCACTAAAAATCTGAAGGTACCGGTATAAGGGAGTTATACCTAAAGTGAGACCTATGTTGAACAATTTTTGTGGAGAAATGTTGTGACCCTTTACAACTTCAAATGTCAAAATTTTGGTGGAGAGGTTTATGAATGCAGGGAACAAATGTTAAATTTCGGTTACTTTAGTCAAAAAATCTTTGCTAAACCCCTGAAAATACCAAAAATCGGGGGTACCATTTTATGGGGGCTATACGAAAATATGGACCTATGTTGACAATTTTTGGTGAAAGAGTTTTGTAACCCCTGAAATCTCAAATGTCAAAATACACCTAGTTCGGTTAATAATTGTAGCTAAAATCCTCAAAATACCGGAAATCGGGAGGTACTGTTATGTTGGCCTATACCAAAACGTTTGCCGATATAGCCAATCTTCCAACTTGTCCTGCCTATGGCAAACTTACAATCGATGGCGAAAATATAGCGATCTAGCTTAATTTGTTTCTTATTTCCCCTCTTTTTCGACTTTCGTTATCTCTTTTTCTGTGAAAAATACCTCCTCTTCTTCCGATACTTTCACGTGTTTTTTCTGTTATGCCCTACGTAGCGAATTCTTTTATTCTTCACGTTGTACCCCTGGGTTTTCGGAGTCTCCCTTCTCGACCTTATACATAGTAAATCCACGTTTGAATAGTATAGTCGGTATACTTCTAAATGTTCTACCAACTTCAAAAGCAAATATTCTTTCATATCTCGCGTTTATAAACAAATGAGTTTCCTCTTCCAATTTTACTTCAGTTACCTTTAACAACTTTATTTTTATATCCTGAATTCTATTCTTCTCTTTAACAGAAAAATTTATCTCCGTAACCCATCTCCAATTTGAGACCATAGCATACCGAAAAAAAACAAGAACCGCTCTGGCAGACATTGCATACGTTTGTTGTTTAATTCAATTCACTTGTGAAATCTGAAAAATCTCAACAATGCATTTAATAGCTGTACTAAGGACTTCATGACTTGACTCCTTTCTACAACTAAAAGAGGAAAACCATCAACTTCATATTGCTGAAATGTAGAACTGTGTTTGAAATGGAGTGAAGGAAGTAAATGGGATTGTTAGTAAAGGTTTCAAGATATAGTGAAAGAAGTAGATGGTGGTGTGATAATAACGGGAAATTAAAACATCACAGAAAATACAATATTGTCTTGAAAGAGTTTCGAACCCTCGGTCGTTACTATGTTAGGCTTACATGGTCGCCATTGTTCTGCAGTTGCCCCAAACTTCTAACAATATAAGATTAGAATCGACTTATGTTTTTGGTGAGTTACAGTAAAAGAATATACCCCCTTTCCTACGTTATGTTTGGGTTCTACTTCCAGAAATGTAATGTTGACTACATTTTTCAGTGTTGACAAAAACCTCTCAACGGCATGTTGACTTCAAGTATTTTCCACCACTTATAATTGATTCGTAACATGTCTGACACTTTATTCGGACTTTGCAATAAAAAGGTGACCCTATATCAATGAGCTGAATTTATAATAAGTCTACGATTGTATCTTCGTGGATATTCTTGAAAAATAGTATTTTTTCAGATTACCTTACCTCATGTTACCAATCCTCATTACACCACCCAAATTCCCTTTACCACTTTTATTCTATATATTCACGGAAATTTTATATTCTTTTTTCACACATACCCACATTTTCTTAGGGTGTAAAACATTTGCACTTGTTCCAGAAATGACTTTGGGCTGCTGAGAATAGAAATGCATTTTCTGGTAACGAAATCTTGGCATCATTTGTTAGATATGTGGTCACTCTTTCGTGCACTCTGTTTTATACTCTCCGGATGTTTTGGAAATGTGGATGCTTTCAAAGGAAAAGTTGAACAAAAAACACAACACGAATCCTAAACTGACTGCTGACTGACAAAGACTTGACTTTTTATTTGATTTAGTTTATTTTCACAGCAGGTAGAACGAGTTAACATTTAGTTCTGATTTAAGTACTGTCCATATCAGATTCAAATTATCCCCGGAAGGAATATACATATGTATGTATGCAGCAGAATGTGAAATGACAATACAAAGTTGTAAAAGTTTTACATTATTTATGGAAATGAAACAACTTTAATCTTCAAATAAGATTTTAAAATTTATTGATATAAAAAGATTACATATTTAAAATTTTATAACTTTTAAAGAGAGCTATTACAGCATGAGAATATATACATATTTTCTCTTAAAATATTTCCTTATAATAGGTAAATTTGTCATCATATCTTATTGGGAACACGGGATGTCAATAATCAGGTTCTGACTCAAGAACGATAAAATGTTCATATTTTCCATGTCATACAATTTTAAAACCTTATAAGTAAACAGCGGAATTTGCATATTTTTCAGAAGTCAAATAGAAAAACTCTGATAGTTGCTGATGTCTTTAAGTAGTATTTTGTCATATTTGTATGATAATAAAATTTGTAAAATTGTGGCAAAATGTGTTAAAAATCGTGTAAGATTATCATAATTTTCCATTTGGTGTTTTGAAAAATACAAATTCCGCTGTCTAGTGTTATTCATTCAGAATGAAGTTTTCTTTTACCCCAATCAAAGACTTTCATTATAACAAGTAAGAAAGTATCAGTCAGCTGGGCTTTTTTAGGTTTTTACGATTTTGCTTAGAAGCCGCAAGCCGTATCGAAATGGGATTAAAGAAAGTGTTGTAGCAGTGCAAATTTTCTACAGGATTGTCCTTTATGATGTTTCGTAGGTATTACCAGTTTTGAGATATAGAAGTTCAAATTTTGACAATTTACTGACTACATCGTCTCCTTATAAAAAAAGGTCATGGCTGTAATTTTCCAATTTAGATTTATATATATCAAAAATGGTACAACCTAGGAAAAATTACGAAAAACAATTTTATAGAGAATTTTAACAGCTATAAGATTTTCACTAGTCACAATTCGAAAGGACTTATCCTTTTCAAGCAAATCATGAAAACCTTACAAAAAAAAATCTAAAAATGTGACCCGAACTTCTATATCTCAAAAATGGTAAAACCTAGGAACAGATTAAAACAGTCAATCCTCTGGAAAATTTTCACAACTACAAAATTTTTTTAGCCCTATTTTGATAGGACTTTCGGTTTCCAAGCAAAATCGTGAATACCTAAAATAAACCTAAAAATGTGAACTTTTACCGCGATTTATTTAAAAATCACTCCAGCGATTTTTTTCTGGTTTTTGGATATCTCTCATCTATGAACATTGCTATTTCCGCGAAAACTTCCCAGGTGTAAGCGGTTTTCACTCAAAGTTAGTTAAGGTGACATTCTTTTATAGGGGGCCTTACCGTCCGTACATTGTCCCAATTAGAATTTCTATATCTCAAAAATGGTAAAACCTACGAAAATACCATTGTCCATCTTGTAGAGAATTTTCACTGCTACAACATTTTATAATACCATTTCGATAGGGCTTGCGGTTTCCAAGCAAAATCGTAAAAACCTAAAAAAGCCCTAAAAATGTGAATTTGACCGCGAATTATTTGAAAATCCCTCCGGCGATTTTTTTTTTTTAATTTTCTCATTTATGAACATTGTAGTTTCAGAAACCGCAAAAATTCCCCAGGTGTAAGCATTTGTATTTAAATTTAGTTGAGGCGCACCGCGATATACCAACCATTTTTAGTAACCAAACTTCTTCGTAAAGGACTAGAAAGGACCTGAAGGAGTTGACCAATATAGTCCATATTCGAACCCTATCTGGAAGGAATAATACGATGTGTAAAGTTTGGATCAAATCGATTGCTCTCTTCGAGAGTTATCGTTTACACCATTTTACAGAAAAATTTTAAACTTTTGTGGTGGAAGTACCCGAATGAGTTAACCGATATGGCCCACCTTCGAGCTTAAACTATGTTTGAACAAAATATTACGATACCCAAAATTTGGTTCGAATCGGTTTGATCAGTTCAAGAGTTACCATGCGCACCAGCCAGCCAGCCAGACGGACAGACGGACGGACATGGCTAAATCGATTCCAAATTGTCTGAGACGAATTTCGTCCAAACATACTTGGGGTCTGAAACCGTTATTTCGATGAGACACAATTTTGGTCGTATCAAAGTATATATGCCCTTTCTAGCCTAAAGGCTGAGGGTATAAAAATGAATTTTACAAACAATTTGAACAATGCAAACTTTCTTTTTCAAGCCACACTATTGTTATTTAATGTTATGTCCATTCAATAATGTTACGTATTTTATTTAAAAATAAAATTTTTCCCCTAACAAACTTTTTCCAACATCCTCATTTTTATTTATTTTTCTTTTACATTAAAAGAAATGCCAATAAAAAAAACACATAATAACCATCACTTTTTCAATGACACAACACAAACAAGCATTGCGAAAACAGCCTTGAGCAAATAATTTAACCAACAAACTACAGCCAAAGGAAGTGGGTAGAAAAACAACTAACTGTAGGGCTAGCTAGCTACTTGCCAACAACCAATCAAAGTACAGAATGAGTAGTTTCTGAAGTTGGAATTAATTTTGAATGAAATTATTTTTGTTTTTACTCGTATTTGCATAACACTTGTAGTTTATTACGTTTGGTTTTTTATAGTTGTTGATGTTATTTTTTCCTCAATCTGTTTACATTTGGATTTTATTTTTAATGTAAAGAAAAAGTTAATTAATTGTATTTTATTATATGAACATGAAACTATTCCAATGGAGAAGGGTGGTGGGATTTTAAACAATAATGCGACCTTTACAAAGTTGTGAGAATGAACGAGGGTGCTCTTGCTGAAAATTCGAGAATTGCACACAGAGAGTCCAATCTATTATATCTATATAGAAGTACATGGAGTATGTGATCGTATAATTTTTTTTTTTCGGTGATAATAACCCATCAGATAAATACTCAAACTCGATGATAAATGAGGTCTAATACTATTGAACTTGAAATAAAATCGGGCTGTACTTGGGGTAATATAAGAGAAGCCGCAACTTGTACCAGAAAAAAAATCAACGAACATTCTCCACCGAAGTTATTTTTCAATAACTTCTTCACTTATCCACAAACAAGAAACAAGGGAACTGATGAGATCCAGTGGCGTGGATCGAAACTATAGTATTCCCTGCCTTACCCCTTGGCGAACAATGCCAAATCTTTTCCACTAATAAACTAGTTTTTTAAAATATTAAAACAACAACAATGGGATTAAGCCAGACTATTTTGAAAAACAAAATTGCAAACGCTATCCCAACAAAAAACGCCACAATGTTTCTAAACCACAAAATTTTTACTTTGACCTTGAATTCTGCGACTGTAATATATAATATAATTGTTCCACAAACATCCCAGATGGGACAAGGAAGACTTCTCTCTGAATTCTGCGACTACTCAACCGAATTGTTTTACACTCATCAGAAAGTTGATTGTGTTATCCACCGAACATAAAAAATATAAAATAAGTAAAAAAGTATCAGTCGGCTTCGCCGACAGAGATATTCCCTCAACCTGTGTGAATTGAAGCTTTCATCTACTAACAATTTCGAATCGAATACCGTCTAGGCAACCGAAATCCTTTTAGAGAGTTTTCAGATTTTGTGGCCCCTTTTGGACGTATGAATTTGCGACAAAAAATATACAAATATGAATTAAAGCTCAAAAGCGGAGAAGCTATCTAAAGGAATGGGTGTCATTTGTTTTCGATAGACATCCCGCCGAACAGTTAGTTACGGTGAGTTAGTCATCGTATAACTTAGAACGTGGTCCAAAGTTCTAAGATCTATGTCAGCAAGCGCTGTAAACAGGACCACAGTTTCTCCTTGTGCTTGCGGCATAAATAAAATCTTTGCACAGACCATTAACTGCACTTACACAAAAATTTTGAACTTTTGTGGGGGGGGGGTTACGTTCAGGAGAAGACCGATGCGGACTAAAATTGGACAAAATATTAGGAGAACCAAAGTTTGGACCAAACCGGTTGTTCAGTTCAGGCTAATCGTGTGAAATTTTTGCGCTTTTGAGGGAGAGATACCGGAAGGTGTGAACCGATATTGTCTATCTTCGAACTCAAACGACGTTTGGACGAAATATTACAGAGGTCAAATTTTGGACCAAATCGGTTGATCAGTCCGAGAGTTATCGTGCACTCAAGCGAGTACACACGGTGCCATTGGGTTTTTTATAACTTTCGAGCTATTTTCACAGCAAGATTTGACTTACTCTGTCGTAGTACGGACAAAGTACTACAATAAAAGTCAAAGCGATTCGAGGCCGGTCTTACACTTAACTTCTCCGAAGTTTTGTGTGGAAGATTCCCGAAGGAGTGGGCCGATAGATCCCATATTGCAACCTCATGTATGTTTGGCAGAAAGTTCACGATGTGCACAGTGTGGACCCAATCGGGTACTCCCTTCAAGGGTTATCGTGCGCACAATTTTTCCGTACATTTTTGAACTTTTGTGGGGAGGGTATCCGAAGGAGTAGACAGATATGACTCATCTTCGAACATTAACTAAGTTTGGAGAAAATATTACGAAGACCAAATTTTAAACCAAATCGGTTCATCAGTTCGAGAGTTATCGTGCGCTCCAGCCAGACAGACAGACGGAGGGACATTGCTAAATCGACTCCAAATAGTCTGAAACGGATTTCGTTCAAACATACTTGGGGTCTAAAACCAATATTTCCATGAGGCACATGTTTACGTATGAAGACGAATCTATTACGTTATATGTGATGAAAAAGGTTTCTTTATCTGTATCCGAAATTCTGCAGTCTACGGATTTGAGAAACATGTTCTTACATCTAAGTTTTTCGTATATAGCTGTGACATGCGCAACATGGGCAATTATGATGCAACAATAAAGTCGCGTACTTACCCGATTTACTCCAATTTGTCAAATTCTTTACCACCATCCCTTTTCTATACCACGGCTTGCTCTGGTTGAATCCACGACTTATGTATGTGTATGGAGATAGTACATCGCTATTGTATTGCAGTGCTATCAGC
Organism: Musca autumnalis; assembly: GCF_047663935.1. Taxonomy (NCBI): domain Eukaryota; kingdom Metazoa; phylum Arthropoda; class Insecta; order Diptera; family Muscidae; genus Musca; species Musca autumnalis. Next base: position 223,842 of record NW_027411654.1, on the reverse strand, counting down.
GAAACCGATGCTGATAACCGACAACTGGATAGCTATTTCTGACACTGGAGACGAATTAAATCTCAAAAGTATCTGCTACGGGTGACAAAAGCGAAATCAGTCTGTATGATAAACCTTTACTGCCGTTCTTGCCTGGCTAACGAGAGATTGAAAACTTTGGTAAGATACTAAGCTCCCGGGTCATTAACCTATTTTATTTTTCTTTGTATATTGTATTATTTATCCCTTGTATATTGTATTGGCGTTTCTTTGGCAGTAGGAGGAGTACATGGTACTCTCTTCCTAGCATTGTCACTCTAGTGGAGCTGGACAAATTGTCGATTAAAATAGCTTGCAAAGCTTTTCGAGCCAGTCAGCGTAACGTCGCCAAACGCGACTGAGCCTCTATGTTAATTTTTTTCCAATGTTTGGGTCTGATTTGACCCTTGCCCACAATTCACTTATTCTGGCTCTAACGTTGTAACTCTAAGCGACCAACCTGTTAACTGGAAAATTTGGTTTCACTTCGAGTACTCCACCATCTGGTATACAGCGAACGTCTGCAGTAGTGACAATGTCCCGTCCCGTGGGATGGGTTGGATAGTTTTCTGAAGCGGTGATTGATGCACTTTCTGACACTAGGCCAATTAAGTTCCCCTTAATCGATGGAAATGCATCGATCAGAGGTGAATAATTTCGGGCGGTCGGCTGATGGAGACGATTCTAGGCAGCTGACGTCTATTGCATTTAAATTGGAAAAAAGGTGAATACAACAAAGTCCGGTGTTAAGAGCTGCACTTGCGGTTAATGATAGGAAGACTGCGGAAGAGTCTTGTAGTCTTATGTCGAATACGTGTCACTCAACATGTAGCATCGTAGACCCAGTTGTAGTCGCTCACATGGAAATGTCCCCTGAGATTCACCAGCTCTCGACTTAAATTACATCTCAGCTAAGCGCGAATGTGGTGGGTGCGAAAGTGATAAACCGAGCATTTGTGCTGAGGTTTCCTCGATTCCGGCACGAACAAAAATGGAAAAGTCGTACAAAACATACATATTTATGTACACTGAAGTGGCCGGTGGTTTTGGGTCAATACGGAATTTTTTTAAACTTTTGTGGGGAAGATACTCGATGACATTTGTCCGATAAAGACCTCCTTCAAACTTGATGTATTTTTGAAAAATTTTATATTACGATTTAAAAAGTTTCAAACAAATCGGATGCTTCAATCGTTCTTATCAATTATTTTAGTCATTGCCAACAGGGATTTCAGTACTTTTGTATCATTATCTCAGCAGCCAAAAATATTTCATTCATATTTAATCAATTTCCAGTTAACGCTTTGTGGCCGAATAAAATTAATTAAATGTCCTAAAAGAAAATTCTTAATTTCTTATGTGTCATTATGAGTCAGTTTTTCCTTTTCCTCCACATCGTCCAATATTAACGTTTTTAGTTTCCATATTTGGTATTTTTATTTGCTTCGTCATAACTTCATGACTGCAAAACAGAATAAATATCATAGTTTCAAACTCCTCTATGTCTTTTCAACAATTGTCACGCATGTCACAAATGTATGTCATACACAGAGAATTGAAAGTGATCAACGGAAATGTATGATATTTGTTTCCTGTGCGTGTACGGGATACATTTGCAACAGCAATGTTATCTTTATGTGACATTTTTAGATATGTCAGCTGCGAAGAGGTTACTGAATTGGTATTGAATTATAAATTTTATACAGTGTAGTGTAAACTAGGCCAAATATGCAGTGCTAAGTTTGTATGAAAATATGTATTTGTGAGTTGGAATATTTGAAATTGAAAACAAATATTGAATTAAATTGCAATGTATTAGAATTACCTGCTGTATTATTGTATAGCTGAGTGATTCTGGTCGAGTCTGCGGTTTGTAGATAGTGGTAGAGAATGCGCACTGCATTTTCAGAATAAAGTGACATCAGCCTTAAGTTTGCTGAGAAATAATAACCCGCTTATAAGGTAATAATGCATCAGATGGTTGGAAACATGAACGAAAACCCAAACATTTTGCCTGAGTATTAAATGCGCTTTACAAAAGGAGGATAAAAGGCGTTAATAAAGGGATAACACGTGTGTCTCTTCCGTATTATTAATGAAATCATTATCTTATGTCAAATACTGGGTAATACTTAAGCAAAATATCTATGCAACAGATTTAACTACAAAATTCTTGCTATTTTAATATGCTTTTTATATTGAACCACAAAAATTTATTCTTTTGTTCGTATCACAAAATATTCCTTTCTTTATTGTCGCTGCTCTTTCATCTCATTTAACATTCCCAGCACGTTTGACATACATAATAGAGAGAGACATAAACATTCTAAGCGGATACTTATTAATTCATAATAAGTACACATGTCAGATATATAGATGTTTGCTTTGGAGGTTGTTATTTTGTTATTTTATCGTTTTTGTTTTTTCTATGTGCAACATTGTTCTCGTTTTTAGTTGTCTATTATACTTAGATGAAAGAACACTTAAAGTTGAAAGCCTCATTCAAGAAGATATATATTACCACGTCATATTATTGTTGTAGTTTATTTTTGTCATCGTACGTTTTATGTCTGGTATCTGTAAGTAAGAGTTAAGATGATTGAATGCAGAAATTATGTTTTACAAAAAAATAAAAATAAAGTTTTACACAAAAACTAATATAATTTTAATGAGCGATACAATGTAAAAATGCCGCATGTATCTATAATTTCGTTTGTGCGCTTAAACTCCGTGGCGCCCAAAAATTGACGCTAATATATAAAACAATATTGCAAAACGTGAAGCAACCAAATTCAAATAAATCAGCATTTCCGAAGTTTTCAACTGGGGCTTGATATGTGTACTAGTTTCTTGATATACTTGTTACTCTTTTTGTGTCCACTTTGACAAATCTTCAATGGAATTTATTTAAAATTTATACTAAATGATTTTCTTTTCATCATAAGATTTGCCACATACCACTCTGCCTGTATGACTGTGTGTATGCTTGTTTTTAAATATCCCTTTGGTAAATACATACATTTGGTAAAACTGACATTTGCATAGAGCTGCATAAATTGCAAATGTAAATCGTAGAACCTAAAATAAAAACAGAAAGAATATGCCTGGATACAATATTCAACACAAGGGATGCATGTTGCATGCTGTATTTATGCAAATCTTTGGTAAGTACAAAACATACACACCTACAAATGAAAACACATAGAAAGTATTAAGAAAAATGTTTAGGAAAAAAACATAAAATGTAAAACGAAACAATTTTTACTGATTTTACATAAAATCCAACAAAAACCGAAGAATCTCGCACACACACATCCACCAATGCCGCAAGAAAATCCAATGTTTATCATAAATTTGTGCAGTATGGAATGATATGTGAGCATGTGTGTGTTAATGCCTGTGTTATATAAAACAAAATATTGAATACGGTTTTAGCTCGTTTTCAAAGAACAATGTGAATCAAGTTATGTGGGGGTTATTCACAAAATACTTCAACTCCCCTGCCGGTGGGTTAGGTGTGCAAACAAATAATTGGAATACTGAATATTTAATAATCTACAAATACAAATTTTCAGGATTTGTTTTTTGTATATTCTTATGGTAAATCCATTAAAATAACGACTTAGTATTTGAGTACTTCTGATAGAATATGTAATGAAGTGTGTAAGGGTTGGTATTGTTATAGTTCTTAGCACAGGATTTCCAAATTTTAATAGCATAAATAAAATAGTTGTTGAAATAACGTAGAAATATTATTTTTATGTTCACTTAGCATTCATATGTGTGCGTTAACATATGTGCGTTGAGATTTGTTTAAAATTGTAAATTTTCTTTTGAAATTTTCATGTTGACCGAAACTTAAGCTGTTTTTAAGGAACAACCCAAAAGGATAAAGGGAAAACATTGGGAGACATTTCCCTTATAAAAAAGCTCAAATTATATAATTTGCACTCGATGTTAATTCAGCATTTTTATTCATCACCACTAGAATAACTGGTAATTATAAGGATACTAGAAGTTGAAAAATAAGCTAAAAGACATATGTTCTATATAAAATATTTGAGGTGGAATTTGTTTTCAATTTAAATACATTTCATATTTATACCCTACACCACAATGTGGAAAGGGTATTAAAAGTTTGTTTTTCGAAAAAGCATGTAACACCGAGAAATATTCGTCGTAGACCCCCATGTAGTATAAAATTCATATATTGACGAGATAAAGCGATTTTTAGATGTGTGTCCGTCCGCCTGTCCGTCCATTAAAAACTGTACACTGGCTACAGGCCGCATTTATGGACCAATCTTCATGAAATTTTGTATGGAGGTCGGGTTCAGACCAGATTAGACCCCTATAGTTTTTGGCAATGATCGTGAAATATTTAGGGGGTGAAATGGACTAATCCAATTTTGTAGCGGCTCTATAGTTCGCAATAGTAGTCTGATCGGCGGAAAATTGTAAGTACGGTTTAGGTTTACCATAGAGAATATGCCTGCAATTGTAGATAATAGTCAGATAATATTTAGAGGTTTAAATGGACCAAAACTTTTGTGTGAAAATTGGTAAAATTTTTAGTATAATGACTAAATCTTTATTGCTGGAACACATATTCCACCCACGTAAGTTATATTTGAAAGTGGAACTCTTGACCTTTCCATTGATTCAAATTATGTTGATGTACGTGTTCAGATAACAGAGTTACATCCTATTTTAGATAGGGATCCCACAGTTTTAATTGTGTAGTATAATAATAATCACGTTAAATATCTCAGTTATAGCTCAATACTGAAACATTTTTGCACGAGGTAAGAGTTTTGCTCAAGGAGAATGCCAATCGTCTTAGATAATAATAGGGTAGTAGTTTGCGGGTGATATTGACCCTAATTTTTGTAGGAAAAATACAAAAGCTGCTCTGCCTGATTGCCTTGCTTTAATGCTTCATTTTTGACATAATAAAAATAAAAGAATAAAGAAGGCCGAGGAAATTTCGAACTGGATTGCCCTTTTCTTTTTTATTCTTTTATCAGAAGTAAGCAAGGTAAGCAGGCAAGGCAGCTTATGTACGCAGGCCTTTAGTTCTTGTTCCATATCTTGAATTCTTGGGGGCATGTGCCGACAAATTAGGAACGCGAAACTTGACTCTTGACCTATCCGTTGATGCATATTGTAGCAAATAACAGAACTACTATTGTCGAACATATAAGTAGGTTACTTTATCGTTTTGGTTTGTTTACAAATAACTACATTTACCGCATGCTAGAAAATGTCGCAATCATTATGGAGAAGTTTTCAAATCATGATTAAGAAATTCCCAGTTTTTTAAATTGACGCAAATTTTAATTCTGTACTGGGTCTGAAGTTTGTGTACCACCGTTGGTAAAAAACAATGCAATACCTCAAAATATTAGTCGTTTTATACCTCAGCCTTTAGGCTAACGATGGTTTATACACTTTGATTTGACCAAATTTGTGTCTAATCGAAATAATGGTTTTAAACTGCAAGTATGTTTGGCGGAAATTCGTTTCAGACAATTTGGAGTCGATTTAGCCCTGTCTGTCTGGTTGGTGCAATCAAATTAGTTTAAGTCTCGATATTAGTATAAGTTCGAAAATGGGCCATATGGACCCACTCCTCTTCTCATAAAAAAAAAAACTACGATGGTCTTCGTGGGAAGATCAATAACATATTGAATTTTATGAGTCGTACAAGTAATGGTCGCAGCGATTAAAAAAATTAAGCTGAACATCGTAAGAACTCTCTAAAGCATTGGAACGCTTTTTCAGGCAGTTTTGGTCTTGAGAAGGTGCAAACTTTTCGGAAAATGTCGATAAATGGCACTGTGCTACAAAAGTTGACCAGAAAAATATTTAAGCGTTCTGATGCAAAATTCCATCGTGTTGGGATCCATAGAGAACGACAATACCTTTAGTTCGTTTGGTTCACTTCGTTTTTTTATAACGGTAAACGAAATACTTCATATCTACAAAATTGTAAAAATGGTTGTATAAATAGAAGTTATCAAAATCAGCCTTTGTCTTCTAGCCATTAACACTTAAATACGCCTGATGAGCTGGCTAATAAAAACCGTAGCATAATGGTTGAGTGTGTGGTATTTCGCTAGAATTCATTTTTCAATACAAAACTCCTTAGGCCATGTTAGCTCGATTAATTCAATTAAATAATGTTTTTTGTTTTGTTCAATATTTATTTTGAAAATTGTGGGCAATTCAGTTATAGTTTTTTGTGGGCTTTTTCAGACTTAAACCACTATAACTTAGCGATTTGTTAACCGATTTAAAACAATAATAGCTTATTCAAAAAAGTTTATTCACCCCTTTAAAAGGAAGAAGTATCAAAAGAAATCCGTTGTGGAAAAAATAAGATATGTCTGTTTAAAAAAGATGTCAAAAAACGTAGATAAAAACTTAAAGTCAACATCGGGATGCTCAATTTTCATCGTATACCGGAAACATGAATTTGCCCACGAAAAAAAATAATTTCCTTATAATGAGAATCTCTTGAAAACTTTTAAATGATCTTCGAACAGCCCTCAAACTGCACTTGAACACATATTTCGTTTTATTTAGAGGGAGGTACTCGAAGTTATTTGATATAAATCTGTTTATAAAAATATTACGATTTGGAAATCTTCGGCAAGGTTGGATATTTCAATTCAACTTTATTTTTTTAATTTATAACAATATGTACATTAGGGATATAACTTTTTGCACTTTTGCAAATATCAAAAATGCCATCACATGGCCGTGTAGAGCATAAAAAACTATTATGAAATAATTTTTTGGTTTCCTTAGTTTCAATATGTTTACTATCGAATCCCACATAGAAATTAAATATCTGTGACAAAACAAAATTTTGATTTTTGGCCAGGAAAATCATTTCTTGAACCACTGTGTGACCGTAGAATGTTTGCTGTATTATTGGGTGTAATTTGTATTTTGAATTCTATATAATATTTCTCGTCCTCATAAATTTAGAACCACGATCTTTTACTCAAGTAATCGTAGGTATAGTAACAATTATGTTAAGAACCACGTTGAGATTATGAAAAGTTTCAGGAACAGAATTTATACATTTTTTGTGTCGAAAGAAAATGGTTTTATCGAATACCGAATATTTAATTGTAATGTCGAATGAGTGAATCGGTACCATTTAAGAAATACAGTCGATATCACTGTGCAACATTTTAAAGGTGATCTTGTGCAAACACTTCGAACTGAGCATTTTTTGAAAGCACAGACCCAAACGACAAGAAACGCTAGTTGGGTTTTGTTGTGTCAGATCCAGCTCGGGTTTTATGGCCCCATCTAAACATGGCTAAATATTGAGTTTTTAAAGAAATTCGGAGCTATATCTCTGAAACCAATGCGAATCTTCTTCTGACCTCTGAAGCAAATTTGTAGATAAGGACAAGAATTAAATTATTTGGAGAAATAAAACTCGAAAAACTACATTTATTGCCTCAAATTTCAAAATATATGCAAAAAGTCCACAATTTTTATACATTTCGCACCGTATCTCCAAAACCGTTAATTTTTTCTGAATATTTTCTTTTAGAAAAATATTTCCTGGAATGTAATACACAACTCTTCAGAACATGTCATTGTTGTAAAATGCCTCTACGCCGTTGTTTTCAGTACATTTTTCAACGACGATTTAATAAAAATGTCAATAATGTAGTGAAATCCGAAATGCGAGAATAAACTGTTGGTGTGAACTGTGTTTGAAATACGTGTTGTAAAAGATATGATGCAAAATACCGCTGAAACAACATGAAGTAAGCATTTTAGAGTTTCAGAATGTTCTAAAGAATTGTTGAGAACTTTATTTGGAAGGTTTTTGCAAAAGGTTACTTGGTTCAATATTGCTAAAGACAGCAAGGTCAAATTCCTATTCGTTTCTGAGATAAAGGCCTGATAAATCCAAAAAAGTGAAGATTTAGCCCGGTTTAGATGAGCCCATAAAATCCGAACTGGATCTGACAGGACAAAACCAAACTAGGGTTTTTGTAGTCTAAATATGTACTTTCAAAAAATCCATGCTAGAAGTTGTTTGCATTTTCAGTGTTGCATAGTGTATTCCTGTTGAGGTAACAGACACAATAATTTTTGATCTTATACAAATGTTACGTGAATTGTGTTCCCAGAGTCGTGGGGATGGTGACTTTAGAAATTCGATGAGAAAGATAGAATCGAGACTTGTATATAATCGAAAGAAGACTAATATCAAATTTCGAATAGAATTAGCGCAGTGCCAAGGAAAGAATACCAATGTTATGTAGGTAAAAGTTAAAAGATTCTCAAATCTTCTCCGGTATTGAGAATTTCTGAGTGAGAAATCAATGTCAGAACATCAGTTAGACAGCTGTTATGTATATGATTTCTGGGCTTCGCTTGAAAAATTTTACAAACTTAAAATATTATTACGAAAAAAATAACTACTGGGCCATATTTCTGTGTTTTAGTGCTTCATAACCTCAAAAAAAATTTTGTTGAATTATGCCAAAGACGTAGTAAAAAAGCTATAACTCGTTGAATTTTAGAGATATCAGCCTGAAAATTTGACAAAAGATGAAATAAAAGTCGTAGGAAAAATAGTAACTAACGTAGTAACTAACAAATTTATGGGGGGCTATATCTATATATCTATGGGGGCTATATCAAAACGTAGGCCTACACCGAAAATTCTCTGAAAAAATATTTTGCGCCCATAGCTAAGAACAAAAAAATGTCAGCCATTTCTGTTGAATGGCGTATCCAAAACCTTGAAAATACCGAAAGGCTGGGGTATATTTTTATTAGGGCTATATGAGAACATTGACCTATAACGACAATTCGCGGAATAAATGTGTAATGCCTCCAACGCAGACAAACAACAAAATTGCAGCCATGCTTAAACCTTTAAAATACGAAAAATCTGGAGGTACCATTTATATCGAAACATGGACCTCCGCTGACAACTTTCTAGAGGAAAGTTAAATGTCTCCAACGAAGACTTATTACCAAATTTCAACTTCATTTAATGAGGTTAAAACCTTAAAAATATAGAGTCGAGAGGTAACGTTCTATGGAGGCTATATCAAAACGTGGGCCGATATAGCCCGTTTTCAATATTAAACATCTTAGCAGTGATATGACCTTCTAAACCAAATTGGAATTCAAGTTCGCAATATTTTTGCCTATTCAAGGTTCTAAGTGTGGAATTATTTAAAAGTAAATCTACCTCGATCACTCTTATTTCATGAGTGTTGCCATTCTTGGAACAGCCTTATTCGGGCTACATTTTGTTAACGTGAATTTTAACTCCATTTGTGTGTGACCGTTTCGAAGTTACTTTCATATATCGTATATATAACCCTTTCGCGTAGAGTTGGGCGAATCTGTGAAAATGCTGCCAGCACACTGATGGCATTGAAGTTATTCTATGTGCAGATATGACTCTTATCATACATTCCCTTTGCACTCTCTCTACATGATTATGCAGTTGCTTGCTCTTTGCAATGTTCCAAAGTAGTTACTACCCCATATTTGGGCGCCTTAACTCTGTATAGAACGGCATACTGCTAGGAACATTTTCCACCTTGCGCTCAGAAAAATGTTGGATTTTACAATAAAGTTTTTCCTTGTTGTGTATTTATTTCAGCTAAAATCCATATTTTGTTGCTTCAAAATTTGAAGAAACAAAATGTTTAACAGTGGGTAATGAAATTGATTACTACGAGCGGAGGCAGAGAAGACTATAGTTTCGGAAGCAGCCAAACTTCCTCATCAGTTCTCTTAACCGCTGACTCTGTATCGATAAACAGGTCAATAAGAGTGACCAGAAAATTAAACAGAACGAGAAATTTTCTGTATCCTCCTAAATCTGTTGACCGCACAATTGAGTCAGACATTTAGGCAAGATTTTGCAGATTCATTTTTGATTGTTTATGTGTTTTGTGAAGGACAGTTTGGGAGAAAGTATGATTCCGAGATATTTATACTCATTTAATATTCGAAAGGGTTCTCCTTCATATATCGATTTGTTGTTTGTTGATATTCTGCCTCCTTTTCTGAAAATCAATACCTCAGATTTAGCTTGGTTGACTTCCATTCCCCATTTGTCACAATATACAGCTAAATTATTTATCATGTTTTGTAGTACAATAAGATTGTCTGCAAGGATTACGATGTCATCCGCATACATTAATGTTCTGATATTCATATTATCTACGAATAATCCACCATCAAGCGCATCATGAAAATCATTTAGATATAAGGCAAATAAGGTAGGAGATAGAAAACATCCTTGCTTTATGCCAGCTTTTGTCTCAAAAATAGATGGGAGAGATTCCCCTGCCCATATTGTCGATTTAGTATCTTTATAGAGTTTTTCTATACAATTCAGTATTTTGTTTGAGAGCCCACTTGCGTAAAGTTTGTATATTAATAGACTTCGTGGTACCCTATCAAATACTGCTCTAAAATCTATAAAAGAGGCATCATCTTTTTATTTTCTGTAAGCTTCAGGTTTATGATTGAATAACCTCTGCGAAAGGCTTTGAGCTTTGCTATGTTATTCATAAATGCAATTCCTCTATATATTTACTAGGGTCGTTTGGATTTCCTTTCTTGTAAAGTGGAAATATTATGATCGAACGGAACGTCTCAATGTCTCCGTGACCGTTATATATGTTTGATTATGCGTTGCATAGCGAAGTTAAAAATTCATTAAGGGCACGTCGTTCGGACTCGGTGATAAGCTGGGGGCCCATATCATTGAGCGAATATGAATCGGGGTACACTTACTCATTGATTGCTTTTCTGGCAAGTTAATTAAATCTGGAAGAATGGACTTGGCCAAGAGAAAAATATAATTTCCTAACCACGACCTAAGGACTACCTTCGGTGAAAATTTCAAAACGATCTACGAACATCCTTTAAACTGCAAAGAGTTTTTGGCGCACATTGCTAAGTTTCGGTTAAATCGGATAATCATTTGGTAATTTATCGTGAACATCTACATTTTTGTTGTGTTGCAACATAATTTGAGAAAGTATAGACTTGCCACGAAAAAACATAAACAGAGTGGTTGGATATCTGTTCTTAGTTGGGTTTATGGGTCTAATATTACGTATGTGGCCATCTAAGTAAGTAAGCGATGATTGGAGTTATAACACTGTGCAACAAAATGGAGTGCCGTACCTAAATTTTCTGAGTGACATTTTTCTAGAACATTTCGAAGCTGAAAAACGTCATCTTGTGGTACTTTTATAGGGGCTCTTAAAATAAGGGACGAAAAGGACATTGAAGGAAGTGAGTTAGAAGGCCGAAGTGCTCTACGAAAATAATCCTCATTCGATTTGACTGAAGACATGTCATCTCAAAAATAAGCTAAAGCAACATTGAACAAAGATTTAACACGAATTCCTGATGGCCTACAGGGTCTCTAGCAAAAACTTCATCACGCCATAACGCGGAATTTCGACTCACGGCGGAACTGTCCTTCGGGGTTCTTAATAAACTCACCCAGGGCTTTCATCTCCAAAAGGAATTATCTCTGCCCAAAATGTGTGTTCACAGGGTAATTTACCTCTTGTTCTTGATGGCGCAATCGAAACCAAATTTGTTATTGTTCAAATTTTTTGTCACGAAAATCAACGTATTAGTCTATATATTTTAAATTGGTGCTGCTTGCTACCATGCTTCTTCCGTTCTTTCCATTTTAAGCATTCCCAAATATCAATAAAACTTAAATTTCAGCTGCATTTTAAAATGAACACATGCAACACAAACAAACACATTCAAATTTCTCCTTCAAATAAAAATATTGATTATTTTTATATTGGCCAATTGAGAGTCCACCATTTATATTCCAATCTCCACTTCCATTAGCATTTCTTCCATGTTATTTATTAAAATTTTATATTGGATTTCCATATACATACCAATAACGAAAATCTCGTTTTGGAGAATTATAATCTACGCACCAGTTGCCACATGCCTGTATATAGATACTTACGAACCAGGTTTTTGGTATTTTTATGGTTTTGTTGAGTTTTGGTAATTTTCCTGTGGATTTCGATTGAATGTAAATAAAAATTAATGTTTTTTTGTCTATCCTGCAAATCCACTTCAACAATTCAGCAGCAACAAACAAATGCTAACAAGCCGGCAACTGGCAAACGTTTATATAAAGAGAGATTTACTAATAACAACAATTATTTAAAATTTTCAGAAAAAAAAAAAACAAAAATAATTGTGAATAAACACAAATTGTTATATGGGTTGGTATTGGATAAAAGTGATAAGTCATATATTGACGAATATACATATGTAACTTTTTTTGTTTTAGTTTATATATGTATGTATGTGCCGTGCACATTGTGCAAATGTGCACACAGAAAATTAATGTGTCTTGCCTAATGTCAGCCCTTAACAAACATTCATCTAAAAGACTTTCTTTAGATTCACACAGAGAAAATTAATTCCAACTCGGTTATTTGTTAAAATGTGGACTTATCTCTTTTTTAAAACAAAATAACAAAATCATCGAGTACAATATTTACTAATCCACAGAAAGTTTATATGATAGAAATGCCATCGATTGTAGACACAACTGTAGTAATGGTATTGTAGCTTAGGGTGGTATGAATTCAAAATAGTTTATCATTATTTTTAATATTGCACTCTAATTTCTCACGCAGTTTTGTCTACTACGATTTACGTAGCGGGATTTGGTCTCCAGCGAGGCTTTCTCCCCATCGACTGAGTCCTGTAAAGGTAATTTTTATACAGATTTAAAAACATTTTTATACCCTACACCACTATGTGGTAAGGGGTATTATGTGTTAGTGCATTTGTATGTAACATACAAAAGGAAGCGAGATAGACCCATAGTTCCTTCTAGGGATATACATAGGATCACTTTCTGAGTCGATTTATGCATGTCCGTCCGTCCGTCGCATTTGTTGACCGATTTCGCTGAAAATTGGGGTATACCATTTTTTTAGCCGTCGGAAGATCAAGTTCGAAGATGGGATATATCGGTCCACGTTTTGGTATAGCCCCCATATAACGGTACCCCCCGAATTACGGTATTTTGACGTTTTCAGCTACATTTTCAGACCGATTTGGCTATAATTTGACATTTAGGGTTCTTAAGTGTCAATAAACATATATAACAAAACTTGTGGACATAGGTCCACGTTTTGGTATAGCCCCCATATAACGGTACCCCCCGATTTGCGGTATTTTGACGTTTTTAGCTACATTTTCAGACCGATTTAGCTATAACTGGACATTTAGGGTTCTTAAGTATCAATAAACTTATATAACAAAAGTTGTGGACATAGGTCTACGTTTTGGTATAGCCTCCATATAACGGTACCCCCCAATTTACGGTATTTTGACGTTTTAGCTACATTTTCAGACCGATGTAGCTATAATTTTACATTTAGGGTTCTTAAGTGTCAATAAACTTATATAACAAAAGTTGTGGACATAGGTCCCCGTTTTGGTATAGCCCCCATATAACGGTGCCCCCCGCGATTTACGGTGTTTTGATGTTTTTAGCTACATTTTCAGACCGATATGGCTATAATTTGACATTTAGGGTTCTTAAGTGTCAATAAACTTATATAACAAAAGTTGTGGACATAGGTCCACGTTTTGGTATAGCCCCCATATAACGGTACCCTCCGATTTGCGGTATTTTGAGTTTTTAGCTACATTTTCAGACCGATGAAGCTATAATTTAACATTTAGGGTTCTTAAGTGTCAATAAACTTATATAACAAAAGTTGTGGACTTAAGTCCCCGTTTTGGTATAGCCCCCATATAACGGTGCCCCCCGATTTACGGTGTTTTGATGTTTTTAGGTACATTTTCAGACCGATATAGCTATAATTTGACATTTAGGGTTCTTAAGTGTCAATAAACTTATATAACAAAAGTTGTGGACATAGGTCCACGTTTTGGTATAGCCCCTATATAACGGTACCCTCCGATTTACGGTATTTTGACAGTTTTAGCTACATTTTCAGACCGATTTAGCTATATTTTGACACTTAGGGTTCTTAAGTGTCAATAAACTTATATAACAAAACTTGTGGACATAGGTCCACGTTTTGGTATAGCCCCATATAACGGTACCCCCGATTTGCGGTGTTTTGACGTTTGTAGCTACATTTTCAGACCGATGTAGCTATAATTTGACATTTAAAGTTCTTAAATGTCAATAAACTTATATGACAAAACTTGTGGACATAGGTCCACGTTTTGGCATAGCCCCCATATAACGGTTCATTTAAGTGCATATTTTCGTATAGCCCAGATACCTCCAAACTAGCTGTTAATGACATTTGAAGTTCCCACGTTATGTACCGATTTTCGATATTTTGAAGATTCTAGCTAAATTTTTTAACCGAATTAGGAGTTTTTTGACTTTAAAGGCTCCAATCAAAAACTGTCAACATAGGCCCATGTTTTATTATAACCCCTATATAACAGTACCTCCCAATTTCTAGCCCACCAAAAATTGTCAACATACATAGTTAGATATAGGCACCATAAAAAAGGGTACATAAACATTATCTGACATTTTAACGTACCCACTTAAAGTTGGGGACAGGAATGAAAAGTAATTATTCCATTTTAGTTCGGAATATTTTATGGTGGAGGGTATGAAAAGTTCGGCCCGGCCGAACTTAATGCTTTTTTACTTGTTTAAGAATATTTTTGAAGACACAGCGAAAATGATTTTTTGAAAAATCAACTAATGTGATTTTGGTTGCGATGTCACCCCATATTTGCAATGTAAATAAAGGCGTACAGAAATAAGGCCCCAGGAAATAACACCCCAAATTAAAAACAGGTATATGAAAAACAACAACAAAACTTTTGGGGTCTAATTTCGTCTTTTTGGGACCTTTTTTCATACAACTGTTGGGGCCAAATTGTCTTCACAACAAGTAAATCGAAAATTTGAAAATCAAATTGGGGTCTAAATAATATTGGGGCCTAATTGAATTTTTCATTAGAACCTTTTTGCACATGTTTGGGGCCTAAATAATTTTTTTGTGTGTAACAAAAACAAGAAATTGGGGTGCATTTTCTAAAGTTTTTATTAAGATATGATCAAAAAATTGGGTGCAATTTCGAAAACTTTATTAAGAAAAAAGCGAAAAAAAATTAAAGGACTCAAAATAACAATAATTTTTAGTAATAATAAGCAAAAGTAAACACTTATTTCATAGAATTCAAAAAATTATATGATAAGTAATAATAATTTATAATAATTATTACTAATGTTGCAGATTTTGAGAGTTGTGTAAAGGAAAAGCTGCTGAAAAAATGTTTCAGCAACATTAAGAAAGTAAAAAAGATACACCTATTAACAATGTTTAATTTATATATGTACCTCATCTTCCATTGGGAGCATATTTGTGCATATAGCGTTTTCTTCAAACACCATCCTATTTAAAAATGCTAAGGCATTTATTTTTCCTTTTTTACAGAGGAAGGAAGGAAAATATATTTAAAAAAATCGCGCGAATTTTTAAATATATTTTTCTTCAGCTACTCTCCTAATTCTGTTTGACTTGACTTGGAGAGAAAAAAGATACTAAAAAAAATCGCGCGATTTTTTTAATATATTTTTTCTCTCCATTTCTTTCTAATTCTGTTTGACTTGATTTGGAGATTTGGAGAGAAAAAATATATTTAAACAAGTAAAAAAGCGTTAAGTTCGGCCGGGCCGAACTTTTCATACCCTCCACCATAAAATATTCTGAACTAAAATGGAATAATTAGTTTTCATTCCTATCCCCAACTTTTAGTGGGTACGTTAAAATATCACATAATGTACATAAAATGTTTCATGCGGTAGGACCTTTTTTATGGTGCCTATATCTAACTATGTATGTTGACAATTTGTGGTGGGCTAGAAATTGGGAGGTACCGTTATATAGGGGTTATAATAAAACATGGACCTATGTTGACAGTTTTTGATGGGAGCCTTTAATGTCAAATAACTCCTAATTCGGTTAAAAAATTTAGCTAGAATCCTCAAAATATCGAAAATCGGTACATAACGTGGGAACTTCAAATGTTATTAACAGCTAGTTCGGAGGTATCTGGGCTATACGAAAATATGAACTTAAATGAACAATTTTTGTTGTAGAATTTTTGTTGACTTTTAAATTTCAAATTACAGAAAGTTCGTCCAAAAAATAAAGCTAAGGTACGGAAAATCGGGAGGTTTGTTTTGGGGCTATACAAAAACATGGACCTACATTCGGTTAAACATTTTAAGTAAAATCCTCAAAGTACAGAAAATCGGGAAGTATCCTTATATTGGGGCTATTGATGCAGATTGTTGATGCAGATGTGTGGTGACCACTACAACCTTCAAATGTCAAATTACAGTTAGTTCTGTTAAAAATTGTAGCTAAAAATTGCCAAATTACTGAAAATTGGGAGGTACCGTGACATGGGAGCTATATGGACCTATGTTGACAATTTTTGATGGAGAGGTGTTGTGACCACTAACAACTTCAAATGTCAAATTACTGCTAGTTCGGTTTAATATTGTAGCTAAAATCATCAAATTACTGAAAATCGGGAGGTACCGTAATAAGGGGGCTTTCTTGACAATTTTTGGTGGAGAGGTGTGGTGACCACTAAGAATTTCAAATGTCAAATGTTCAAATTACAGATAATTCGGTTAAAACTTGTTGGTAAAATTCTCAAAATACCTGTCCACAAAATATATGTCCACTAGTTATATAAGTTTATTGACATTTAAGAACCCTAAATGTCAATTGATAGCTAAATCGGTCTGAAAATGTAGATAAAAACGTGCCGTAAATCGGGAGTACCGTTATATGGGGCTATATCAAAACGTGGACCTAGGTATACAACTTTTGTTATATAAGTTTAGTTACACTTAAGAACCCTAAATGTCAAATTATAGCTATATCGGTCTGAAAATTTAGCTAAAAACGTTAAAATACCGTAAATCGGGGGTTACCGTTATATGGGGGCTATACCAAAACGTAGACCTATGTCCACAAGTTTTATCACATAAGTTTATTGACATTTAAGAACTTCAAATGTCAAATTATAGCTTCATCGGTCTGAAAATGTAGCTAAAAACGTCAAAATACCGTAAATCGGGGGGTACCGTTATATGGGGGCTATACCAAAACGTGGACCTATGTCCACAACTTTTTTATATAAGTTTATTTATACTTAAGAACCCTAAATGTCAAATTATAGCTAAATCGGTCTGAAAATGTAGCTAAAACCGTCAAAATACCGTAAATTGGGGGGTACCGTTATATGGGGGCTATACCAAAACGTGGACCTATGTCCACAACCCTAAATGTCAAATTATAGCTACATCGGTCTGAAAATGTAGCTGAAAACGTCAAAATACCGCAAATGGGGGGTACCGTTCTATGGGGGCTATACCAAAACGTGGACCTATGTCCACAACTTCTAATATATAAGTTTATTAACACTTAAGAACTCTAAATGTCAAATTATAGCTACATCGGTCTGATAATGTAGCTAAAAACGTCAAAATCCCGTATATCGGGGGTACCGTTATACGGGGGCTATACCAAAACGTGGACCTATGTCCACAACTTTTGTTATATATGTTTATTGATACTTATAAACCTTAAATGTCAAATTATAGCTAAATGGGTCTAAAAATGTAGCTAAAAACGTCAAAATACCGCAAATCGGGGGGTACCGTTATATGGGGGCTATACCAAAACGTGGACCTATGTCCACAAGTTTTGTTATATATGTTTATTGACACTTAAGAACCCTAAATATTAAATTATAGCCAAATCGGTCTGAAAATGTAGCTAAAACCGTCAAAATACCGTAAATCGGGGGGTACCGTTATATGGGGGCTATACCAAAACGTGGACCTATGTCCACAACTTTTGTTATATAAGTTTATTGACATTTAAGAACCCTAAATGTCAAATTATAGCTACATCGGTCTGAAAATGTAGCTAAAAACGTCAAAATACCGCAAATCGGGGGGTACCGTTATATGGGGGCTATACCAAAACGTGGACCTATGTCCACAACTTCTAATATATAAGTTTATTAACACTTAAGAACCCTAAATGTCAAATTATAGCTACATCGGTCTGATAATGTAGCTAAAAACGTCAAAATACCGTATATCGGGGGGTACCGTTATATGGGGGCTATACCAAAACGTGGACCTATGTCCACAACTTTTGTTATATAAGTTTATTGATACTTAAGAACCTTAAATGTCAAATTATAGCTAAATGGGTCTAAAAATGTAGCTAAAAACGTCAAAATACCGCAAATCGGGGGGTACCGTTATATGGGGGCTATACCAAAACGTGGACCTATGTCCACACCTTTTGTTATATAAGTTTATTGACATTTAAGAACCCTAAATGTCAAATTATAGCTACATCGGTCTGAAAATAAAGCTAAAAACGTCAAAATACCGCAAATCGGGGGGTACCGTTATATGGGGGCTATACCAAAACGTGGACCTATGTCTACAACTTCTAATATATAAGTTTATAACACTTAAGAACCCCAAATGTCACATTATAGCTACATCGGTCTGATAATGTAGCTAAAAACGTCAAAATATCGTATATCGGGGGTACCGTTATATGGGGGCTATACCAAAACGTGGACCTATGTCCACAACTTTTGTTATATAAGTTTATTGATACTTAAGAACCTTAAATGTCAAATTATAGCTAAATGGGTCTAAAAATGTAGCTAAAAACGTCAAAATACCGCAAATCGGGGGGTACCGTTATATGGGGGCTATACCAAAACGTGGACCTATGTCCACAAGTTTTGTTATATATGTTTATTGACACTTAAGAACCCTAAATGTCAAATTATAGTCAAATCGGTCTGAAAATGTAGCTAAAAACGTCAAAATACCGTAAATCGGGGGGTACCGTTATATGGGGGCTATACTAAAACGTGGACCGATATAGCCCATCATCGAACTTGACCTGCCTGCAAACAAAAGACGCATTTTCCCAAAATTTCAGCGTCCTATCTCCATTTTTGTGGATGCTAGAGTGATTACCACAGACGGACGGACGGACGTGCTCAGATCGACTTAGAATTTTACCCTGATCAAGAATATATATACTTTATAGGGTCGCAAATGAGTATTTCAATGCGTTACAAACGGAAAAACAAACTTAATATACCCTCCATACTATGGTGGAGGGTATAAAAATCTGCTCAAAATACGTAAACGGAATATGAGTTAGCGAAATTGAATATCAGGATTGCTTTGCTTAAGGTAACAATCGAATGAATCATGCATTCGATGTACCAGTGACACGAAACGAATATGAATTACGAGTTCCTTTAGCTTTAAAGGCAAATCATAATAGGCTTTCGTAATAAAGGCCGACACATTCCACCTTGGTTATTATGACAAATTGAAGTCTATGCAGCTGCTACCTACATGACCTCAATTCGTAAATTCGAAATGGATTAAAACTTTAAATTGTGGTTCTAATTGAAGTGTCGGAATCTCTCCCTTTCTTCTAAGATATATCCTTCCTTGGACACATTTGCCATATATCATTCGAAAATTTACGTTTTACGTAAATGTCGTTTGGTACAAAGAAAACTACAAACGCATGGACATAAATCGTTTTGAAGTAAAAAGAAAACAATTTTTTTTCGACGTTTTTTCAGATTTTTGGTTTTTGCAATAAAACAATGAAAATGACTAGTGTTTGTTAAAACCATAAAATAATAACTCAAATCTAGTTATACATCTAAAACCACAGGATATCTAAAGCTTCGTTAAATTTGTGACTTAGAAAGAAAAGCTATATTACTGTCAATAAAAAATTAATCCCGAGGACGAAATTGTGAAACATTCAACAGACGTAATTTTTTTAAGAGTCTTTTCAATGAACCACCAACACTCCAATAAAAGTGGATTTTTAAAGAAACCAGCAGCAACAAACCAATAAATTGAGTATGTTTTCAAGTATCAACAGACCTATAAACGTGGATATTTTAAATAATGTTTTTTTCATAAATCAACAGACCAAAAAACGTGGATTTTTAAAGAATATATTTTAAGGATCAACTGACGAATAAACGTGTAATTTTTACAAAAAAAATTTAAAGGAATAACAGACAATAATTGTAAATTTTTTAAAGAATATTTTCAAGGATAAATAAACGTGGATTTGTAAAGAATATTTTTTAAAGATCAACAGATCAATAAACGACGATTGTTTTGGGACCGTCAAACGTAGATTTTTTAAAGAATATTTTAAAGGATTAAGAGACCAATAAACGTAGATTTTTTAAAGAACAATTTTTCAGGGATCAACACGCCAATAAACGTGGATTTTTTAAAAAATATTTTTTGAAGAACAACAGAAAAATGAGCTTGGATTTTTTTAAAGAATGTTTTATGAAGAACTATAGAAAAATAAACGTGATTTTTTTAAGAGCTATTGAAAAATAAACGTTAATTTTCTATGGAATGCTATTTAAAGAACAAAAGAATAAAAAAACGGGTGCCGTGACATAACTCCCAACGGACGACATAACTCCCAAAACGATTTTGGGAGTTATGTCCGCCTTGGTTTGCGGACATAACTTCCAAATTTTTTGGGAGCTATGTCCGACCCCCCTTAGTGGACATAAGTCCCAATGGGAGTTATGTCCGTTTTTAAAATTGAAGTCATTTTTATTTAAATACAATTTTTATTTTAAATGTATAAGAAAAAAATTAAAAATTAACTTTAAGTTCATATACATTTTTCATTTCACGAAATAATGTATGGTAGCATGGGGCGCCTGTGCCACTTTTTTTTGTATGTGCTCTATTTTCAACACCGTTCAAGATTTTTTTGACTTTATTTTTTTATAAAATATTAATGGGTGTATACTATCAAATTCAAAATTAAACATGGTTCAATTTATTTATTTTTATTTTTTTTTTTCAATAATTTTCAATGTGTCCAAAAGTGGCAAAGCCGCCCCACCTATGGGGCGCCTTTGCAATGGCCAAAAGAAAAAAATACACTTTTTTGGTTTTAATGTTATTTATTCAAAAAGAAAATGTAACTAAATAAATATAAACTAAAGCATATCTTTTAAGAATTCATTTGTACTGTTATTACATAAAAATTAAAAATTCACAAAAAATCCTCATTGAACTAAAAATGCACTGTCGACCTAATTTTTGGAACTTTGTTGAAGTAAGGTGCCTGAAAACTTTACAAAATACTTTACCCACATGACTGTCCGAGAATTCCTGATATGTAGAGCCAACTATAAACTGAAAAACTCAAGTGCAATGCTAATACCGCTGTGATTTAATCGCCTTCTACGGCTTTTTGGACGTCAACTAAGCGGCAAATTTGTACATTTCTGGAGGAACGCCTAAATATTATAATTATGATATTTAACAGGGAAATATCTGTCCTAATGAAGGAAAAAATTGCAGCTTTTTCTGCGGTCAGCATAGGCCGATATTATATTTTTATTTCAATAACTACCTTTAACATGTGTAGATGGAACATTGGAATCATGTCCCCTGTAATATGTAACTTATCTCCTGAAATCGGTATCAAATTACTAATACTCAAATTTTCTATCGAAATTTTGTACTGTCGAATGATTAATAGTAAGAAATTTGAGCTTTTATTAAAGTGGTTCAATTTGAATGTGACCTCTAAAATGTGTATTTTGTTAGTTTTCGCTTTATATCTTCCTATATAACAATGATATTAAAGTGTAGTCGTCGGAATTAAAGTGAAGTCGTAACGGATCAAACATAGAAATATAAAGCATTTTAAACATCCCCTTAAGTATACTTTAAATGCAGATCAACTGTATTAAGGCATTTTTTCCAAAGTCATGCACTCCCGTTGATATGATAAAAGAGTTCAATTTTCCAGTCTCAAAACCTGCAAACCTTTTAGAAATTCGTCTTAGGTAGTGCACATGTTTGGAGATTTTGTTTATGGAGATCATAGGTATATCAGATTTTGTTTCCATTTCGTATGCTCCATATTTAAATCTTAGGTACATATACATGTGTAGATATTTATTTGTTTGAATTACCAATGGTTTGCCATCGTTGAACCTGAACACTCACACTCGGACGTTGAAGATGAAATTTTATTGTTTTTATCTGTTGTAACCGCTCTAGCGTTCCCAATAATGAGCTAGAGCGCCATATTTTCGCACCCCCATATAACGGTACCTCCCGATTTTCGGTATTTGAAGATTTTAGCTACGATTTTTGACAATACTATTTTTAATTTGATGCTTGCGGCTCCCAGTGGTCACAAAACATCTCCACAAAAAACGTCAACATAGATCGATGTTTTGGTATAGTCCGCATATAACGGTACCTCCCTATTTTCGGTGTTTTGGGGATTTTAGCTACAATTTTTAGCCGAACTACCTGTAGTTTGATGTGTGAGGTTTCCTGTGGTCACAAAACATCTCCACCGAAAACTGACAACATAGGTCCACGTTTTGGTACAGCTTCCATATAACGCTACCTCTCGATTTCTGGTATTTTGAGGATTGTAGCTACATTTTTTGACCGAACTACCTGTAATTTGACCATCGATGTTCCTGTCAATATAGATCCATGTTTTCGTATAGCCCATATATAACTCCCGATTTTCGGAATATTGACAATTTTGAGTTTTCCACCCACACTTTGATTTATCCCTATATTCCGTTTTAGTTTACAACTTAACGCTTCTTTACTTGTTCTTTCTTATAAACAAATTTTTATAACTAAAAGCGAAAAACGTCAAGAATTTAAAGCTCAAGTTTGAAACAAACAATTTCCGCAATATCGAGGAAAGAAAAATGTCTGATGTCCGGATTACAGAGGGTACAGTGTAAACAATTGTGGTGTTCGTATTAATGAGTGTCCGTTTTATATAGTCTCGATAAATCGGACACTCATTAATAAGAATTATTTAATTTATTATGTTGTTTTATAGTTCGGCGGTAGAATTTTCTAGTAAAAGACTTGATGTTTTTAGTTTTCAAGTTTTATTTATTTCCGATATTTCGACTGGAATCTCCAGTCATCTTCAGGGAATTAAAGGAAGTAGTCGTTGTTTTCAGTACAAAATACTTTCATTAACTCATTATTTTTATACCCTCCACCATAGGATGGGGGTATATTAAGTTTGTCACTACGTTTGTAACTACTCGAAATAATCATTGTAGACCCCACAAAGTATATATATTCTTGATCAGCGTGCAATTCTACATCGATATAGCCATGTCCGTCCGTCTGTCCGTCTGTGGAAATCACTCTAGCGTCCGAACGGATTGACGTAGGTGGATGCAATTTTGGGAAAATCTATTATATGTACGTAGGACTTTTGGTATTGAAAGCGGGCTATGTAGGTCCACGCTTTCGTATAGCCCCCATACAAAATGACGCGCGACGCGTCGTCGTTTTAAGGAATTTTAAGATATTTTTCCCATTTAACGACCGAATTGGTTGTTATTTGGCACTTTGTGTTTCCAGAGGCCAAAAAACATTCCTACCAAAGTTGGGTTATATAGGTCCACGTTTTGGTATAGCCCCCATATAACGCCCCATATAAAGTACGCGTCATTTTAATATATTTTGAATGTATTAGTCCCATTTGACAACAGAATCGGTTGTAACTTTGTATTTTGCATTTCCAGAGGCTAAGAAAAATTTCTACCATAAAATGTTTATATAGGTCCACGTTTTGATATAGCTCCCATAGGATGATATCTCCCGATTTTCGGTATTTTGAAGGTTTTGGCCTCATTATCACACCGAGATGGCTGAAATTTGGTATTTAGTCTTCGTTTGGGGTATAAAACTTTCCCCCAGAAATTCGTAGGTATAGGACCACGCCATCATATAGCCCCCATAGAACAGTACCTTCCGATTTTCGGTATTTTGAAGGTTGTGGCCACATTAATCCACCGAAATGGCTGAAATTTGTGGTGGAGGGTATAAAAAGTTCGGCCGGACCGAAATTAATGTTTTTCCTACTTGTTAAATTATTTAATTTATTTATTTTCGATATCTTTATTATAGTAAAAATGTTCCACAATACTTTACATGTAGGGGGCTCTTTACAATTATAAGTATTCCCATGTCATCCTGCCATACGAATTTGTTTCATAAAGGAACAGCCAATAATCATACTAGCTGTCAAAATACATTATTATGAATGAAGTCACACACAAAAGGCATAAAACCTTAGTAATCGAAATTTAAGCGAATTTTGACGACTGATAGAACACGTTGATAAAAATTAATCTTAAAAACAAGAATTGGTTAAAAACACTTTATGTAATTTTTTGAGTCATGGTTTATGAACCATATTCTGACACCGCAGCGTTATAGAAGACCAAAAATAAGAAGACACGTGTCCCGTCGTTTTTCCCTATCACTTCCACTTCGCGGTTATGGGCCCCAAATACCTGAGGAATTGATGTAAAAAGGGACC
Source organism: Musca autumnalis (assembly GCF_047663935.1). Taxonomy (NCBI): domain Eukaryota; kingdom Metazoa; phylum Arthropoda; class Insecta; order Diptera; family Muscidae; genus Musca; species Musca autumnalis. The sequence continues at coordinate 199,282 of NW_027411654.1, read as the reverse complement.
ATATTATAAGGATCAGAACTTCTAAACCGCTAAGAATTTGAGTTTATGTGTGGAAGCAAAGTTGTAGCTCTTAAAGAATAATAATTGTGAACACATAAAATCCATTCAACCCCATCTTCAAGGTCAAATTCGTCAAGGTCAAATTTCTCTAATAATTTTTTCTCCGATTTTATGCTACAGATATCACCGATCATATACCGATCAGAATTGAAGCAAACAACCATCTAAAAAATGTACCTTAGATCTACATAAACATATTTCTGGAACATGCGAACTCTGTAGAAATGGTTCTTAATGGCCAAAATATCAATAAAATTGCGATTTTTATCCTCTTTTATCGATTTCTGCTCTGTAGATACTAAATCATTGAAAATTCATGAAAATAATTAACCACATTAATGTAGCAAAAATATCATTTAACAACTTTATAGAATATAAGAAATGTCTATGAACGCACCTTAATGCCGAAAATAACGAAAAACTTTTGAAAATATTCGATTTTTATACTTTTTTCTCCGATTCTGGTCCACAGACAGCGAATCGCCCAAAAATTAAGAATGCAGTCGACAACAATTTCCACCATGCTTCTATGTAACATTCCCATTCAAATCAAAAATACATGGATTTTAGAAAAATTATAAAGCCGTAATTAAAAATCCCTCATAATAACGCTAAACAAAAAATTAAAATTTGAATTTAGACTTTAAATTATCGACAAACATACAGACCATTATCATTCATCATCGGTCATTTCATGTAAACACTTTTCATGATGTAACCACACGAAGAATTACTAAAATATGTCCATTTGTTCAAAAGTTACAGAATTTTGACCAGCAAAAAAGGTGGCAAAGCTGCCGCATGTTGGTGGTGGCAAAGTCGCGCCATGGGCAATAATTTTAATAAATTTAAAAAAAAATTGGTCATCTTTATTTATTTTTTAAACAAACACTTTATATTCTTGTTCACAAGAAATGATATTTTAAGAGTTTAATAAATATTTTTGATATTTTGAAAGTTAAAACAATATATCGCACAATTTACTTGCGGTAAAAATTTTCACAGCGTTATAAAATACACTACACAACGTGATTTTTTGTTCACTGTTAAAATAAAACAGTCAAAGTTCGGAAGGTGAAAGATTATTGATAAATACATAATTCATCTGTTAATGATATTTAAAAATAAGTAATAGTTTTCTCGATAATCGCTGTTGGCCAAGCCGCCCCAGTGGCACAGCCGCCCCATGTTACCATAAGATTTGAAATTTTTAAGAAAATTAAGTACAAAATAAGTAGTAGCCATCTCAAATCGAAATATATTCAAAATTTGCCTTCACAACTATTTTAAACGAAAAATCCTGCATACAGGAAAATAAAAAGTTTAAGTTAAAATTCGCAAATACTCTCTGGAAAAAAATCGTGCGATTTGTTACAAAAATATTTTCACAATATAAGAAGATAAAAAGTTTTTGTATAAAATATTCAAGTACTTTCTGAAAATCGAAAAGCCCCGCAGGCGAAAATATTTTTGAAAAAAATCGCTCGATTTTTTACAAAAATATTTTCACAATTTAATAAAATAAAATGCTTTTGTAAAAATATTCAAATACTTTCTGAAAAATGAAAAGCGATGCAGGCGAAGAAATGTTTATAAAAACATTCAAATACATTCTGAAAAACTAAAAGCGCCTCAGTCAAAAATATATTTTTGAAAAAATCGCGCGATTTTTTGCAAAAATATTTTCACAATTTAAGAAGATAAAAAGTTTTTGTAAAAAATATTCAAAACTTTCTGAAAAACGAAAAGCGCCGCAGGCGAAAATATTTTTGAAAAAAAAATCGCGCGATTTTTTACAAAAATATTTTCACAATTTAAGAAAATAAAAAGTTTTTGTAAAAATATTCAAATACTTTCTGAAAAACAAAAAGCGCCGCAGGCGAAAATATTTTTGAAAACAATCGCGCGATTTTTTACAAAAATATTTTCACAATTTATGAAAATAGAAAGTTGTTGTAAAAATATTCAAATACATTCTGAAAAACGAAAAGCGATGCAGGCGAAAATATTTTTGAAAAAATCGCGCGATTTTTTACAAAAATATTTTCACAATTTAAGATAAAAGGTTTATGTAAAAATATTCAAATACATTCTAAAAACGAAAAGCGATGCAGGCGAAAATATTTTTGAAAATTTTTTAGAAAAATATTTTCACAATTTAAGAAAATAAAAATCTTTTGTAAAAGTATTCAAAAATATTTTCACAATTTAAGGAGATAAAAAGTCGAAAATATTTTTGATTTTTTACAAAAATATGTTTATAATTTAAGAAGATAAAAAGTGTTCAAATATTCAAATACTTTCTGAAAAACGAAAATATTTTTGAAAAAATAGCGCGATTTTCTTAACAAATATTTTTACAATTTAAACTTCTCCTACATAATTTCGGGCATAATTTCGTTTTTAAATAATTTAATGAATTCAGGAGGATTTTGTGGATACTTCGGTATTGGTTGGCATTTAGGCCTTCTCAAATGTATAATTCCGCTTACATTCTAACTTCTACTATAAAATTTAAAAGAATGTGTAACTATAAATTTCAAAATTAAGCAAAGAAATAATTTATAAATGAAGAAAAAAATCGTTGGGAGTTATGTCCGCGATTTTTTGGGTGTTATGTCCGCTTTGCTTCACGGACATAACTCCCAACGAATTTTGGGAGTTATGTCCGTGGGAGTTATGTCCGGGCACCAAAAAAACGTGGATTTTTAAAGAATATTTTTTAGGGTCAACAGAAGAATAAACTTTAATTTTTTAAAGAATATGTTTATATGGGTCAACAGAACAATAAACGTGGATCTTTTTAAAGAATATTTTTATACCCTTCACCATAGTATGGAGGGTATATTAAGTTGTTTTTCCGTTTGTAACGCATTGAAATACTCATTTGCGACCCTATAAAGTATATATATTCTTGATCAGGGTAAAATTCTAAGTCGATCTGAGCACGTCCGTCCGTCCGTCCGTCCGTCTGTGGTAATCACTCTAGCATCCACAAAAATGGAGATAGGACGCTGAAATTTTGGAAAATGCGTGTTTTGTTTGCAGGCAGGTCAAGTTCGATGATGGGCTATATCGGTCCACGTTTTAGTATAGCCCCCATATAACGGTACCCCCCGATTTACGGTATTTTGACGTTTTTAGCTACATTTTCAGACCGATTTGGCTATAATTTGACATTTAAGGTTCTTAAGTATCAATAAACTTATATAACAAAAGTTGTGGACATAGGTCCACGTTTTGGTATAGCCCCCATATAACGGTACCCCCGATTTGCGGTATTTTGACGTTTTTAGCTACATTTTTAGACCCATTTAGCTATAATTTGACATTTAAGGTTCTTAAGTATCAATAAACTTATATAACAAAAGTCGTGGACATAGGTCCACGTTTTGGTATAGCCCCCATATAACGGTACCCCCCGATTTGCGGTATTTTGACGTTTTTAGCTACATTTTCAGACCGATGTAGCTATAATTTGACATTTAGGGTTCTTAAATGTCAATAAACTTATATAACAAAAGTTGTGGACATATGTCCACGTTTTGGTATAGCCCCCATATAACGGTACCCCCCGATTTGCGGTATTTTGACGTTTTTAGCTACATTTTTAGACCCATTTAGCTATAATTTGACATTTAAGGTTCTTAAGTATCAATAAACTTATATAACAAAAGTTGTGGACATAGGTCCACGTTTTGGTATAGCCCCCATATAACGGTACCCCCCGATATACGGTATTTTGACGTTTTTAGCTACATTATCAGACCGATGTAGCTATAATTTGACATTTAGGGTTCTTAAGTGTTAATAAACTTATATATTAGAAGTTGTGGACATAGGTCCACGTTTTGGTATAGCCCCCATATAACGGTACCCCCCCGATTTGCGGTATTTTGACGTTTTAGCTACATTTCAGACCGATGTAGCTATAATTTGACATTTAGGGTTCTTAAATGTCAATAAACTTATATAACAAAAGTTGTGGACATAGGTCCACGTTTTGGTATAGCCCCCATATAACGGTACCCCCCGATTTACGGTATTTTGACGGTTTTAGCTACATTTTCAGACCGATTTGGCTATAATTTGATATTTAGGGTTCTTAAGTGTCAATAAACATATATAACAAAAGTTGCGGACATAGGTCCACGTTTTGGTATAGCCCCCATATAACGGTACCCCCCGATATACGGGATTTTGACGTTTTTAGCTACATTATCAGACCGATGTAGCTATAATTTGACATTTAGAGTTCTTAAGTGTTAATAAACTTATATATTAGAAGTTTGTGGACATAGGTCCACGTTTTGGTATAGCCCCCATAGAACGGTACCCCCCATTTGCGGTATTTTGACGTTTCAGCTACATTTTCAGACCGATGTAGCTATAATTTGACATTTAGGGTTGTGGACATAGGTCCACGTTTTGGTATAGCCCCCATATAACGGTACCCCCCAATTTACGGTATTTTGACGGTTTTAGCTACATTTTCAGACCGATTTAGCTATAATTTGACATTTAGGGTTCTTAAGTATAAATAAACTTATATAAAAAAAGTTGTGGACATAGGTCCACGTTTTGGTATAGCCCCCATATAACGGTACCCCCCGATTTACGGTATTTTGACGTTTTTAGCTACATTTTTAGACCCATTTAGCTATAATTTGACATTTAAGGTTCTTAAGTATCAATAAACTTATATAACAAAAGTTGTGGACATAGGTCCACGTTTTGGTATAGCCCCCATATAACGGTAACCCCCGATTTACGGTATTTTAACGTTTTTAGCTACATTTTCAGACCGATATAGCTATAATTTGACATTTAGGGTTCTTAAGTGTAACTAAACTTATATAACAAAAGTTGTATACCTAGGTCCACGTTTTGATATAGCCCCATATAACGGTACTCCCCGATTTACGGCACGTTTTTATCTACATTTTCAGACCGATTTAGCTATCAATTGACATTTAGGGTTCTTAAATGTCAATAAACTTATATAACTAGTGGACATATATTTTGTGGACAGGTATTTTGAGAATTTTACCAACAAGTTTTAACCGAATTATCTGTAATTTGAACATTTGACATTTGAAATTCTTAGTGGTCACCACACCTCTCCACCAAAAATTGTCAAGAAAGCCCCCATATAACGGTACCTCCCGATTTTCAGTAATTGATGATTTTAGCTACAATATTAAACCGAACTTGCAGTAATTTGACATTTGAAGTTGTTAGTGGTCACAACACCTCTCCATCAAAAATTGTCAACATAGGTCCATATAGCTCCCATGTCACGGTACCTCCCAATTTTCAGTAATTTGGCAATTTTAGCTACAATTTTTAACAGAACTAACTGTAATTTGACATTTGAAGGTTGTAGTGGTCACCACACATCTGCATCAACAATCTGCATCAATAGCCCCAATATAAGGATACTTCCTGATTTTCTGTACTTTGAGGATTTTACTTAAAATGTTTAACCGAATGTAGGTCCATGTTTTTGTATAGCCCCAAAACAAACCTCCCGATTTTCCGTACCTTAGCTTTATTTTTTGGACGAACTTTCTGTAATTTGTAATTTAAAAGTCAACAAAAATTCTACAACAAAAATTGTTCATTTAAGTTCATATTTTCGTATAGCCCAGATACCTCCGAACTAGCTGTTAATAACATTTGAAGTTCCCACGTTATGTACCGATTTTCGATATTTTGAGGATTCTAGCTAAATTTTTTAACCGAATTAGGAGTTATTTTGACATTAAAGGCTCCCATCAAAAAACTGTCAACATAGGTCCATGTTTTATTATAACCCCTATATAACGGTACCTCCCAATTTCTAGCCCACCAAAAATTGTCAACATACATAGTTAGATATAGGCACCATAAAAAAGGTCCTACCGCATGAAACATTTTATGTACATTATCTGATATTTTAACGAACCCACTAAAAGTTGGGGATAGGAATGACAACTAATTATTCCATTTTAGTTCAGAATATTTTATGGTGGAGGGTATGAAAAGTTCGGCCCGGCCGAACTTAACGCTTTTTTACTTGTTAAGGATCAAGCGGTTTATAAAATATTTTTCAAGGATCAACAGACCAACAAGCATGGATTTTTAAAGAATATTTTTTCAGGGATCAACAGACTAAAAAGCATGGACTTTTAAGGAGAATTTTTTGAAGGATACATTTGGATTTTCTAAAGAAAAATTTTATAAAGATTAACAGAACAATAAACAACAATAATTTTTTAAAAAATAGTTTTTTAAAGGATCAGCAATAAAAAAATTTTGCCTTATGTCTTACATCAAATGATTTGGAATTCTTATAAAACGTATAGGGCATTTTAATTATGTTAAAATATATATTGTTGCTATAACAATGTTGTTTCGGACATAAAAAAATAAATAATAAATATTTTCACATTTTAAAAATATCCTACTTTGTTCTCAGAATATGATTATCCCTATAATATCTCTTTCTGCAGGTGGCCGTTGATGATTACAACGTTTGAGAGCCAGCCCAATACTTCGTCTCAATGATTCCGATTGGGATGGTTATTGATTTTAATCATCATATACGTCATATAAAATCCCTTAGGCCTTCTGATATGTTGAAGCCAACTTTCTACGAAGACATTACGCCAAGGTCAGCGAATCAGGACCTTTACTTTTTTACATAACTCAAAAACACGAGTTTCAATGTTTCAAAATTAAGCTTTTATTTATTTACTTGCCTTGACGATATGGTATTTCTTCAGTTTCAACTTTCAATGTAATCTTTATTGCAAACACGTTTACTTGTATTTCTGTTTTATTTTTTCGAATCTATATTATCACCTGTATGTTAATGGAACGCAAACATTTGGATATAGTCCTGTTTTAAGTCCCCATGTGTAGAAGGCCAAAAGGTATTCAACAATAATACATCTATTACCCTCCTCTCCTGGCAAAACAAATGACCACTACGGTAGCAGTATTAAATTCTTGGGAATAAAATGGGAGACACAAAGGTAAACATTTAAAGCAAACAATACCAATTTCGTTGAAAAGTTGATACCGACAAGTGGGGCTTTACAATATTTTATGTCGTATCGTATTGACGTTTACATATTTCAACAGCAACAAAACAGGAAATTTTAAGCCGCAAAACAAATAAATCTTTTGGGGTTCGAATGACAGCTGTGAAAACACACGTACTTACAAATATTCGTTTATGGGGTAAAAGTACAAAGGTTTTGGTATAATATTTTTTGGGGATATTGTATTGTTTATTTTGCTTAAGCTAGATTTCCGATTTCCTATAAGTCAGGTGAAAGGGGTTAGGTCAATTTTGAAGTTTGTTAATTTGTTAAAAATTTCAATATCTGCTTACAAGTTGGAGGTGTGTTTTGGGGGAAACTGTTTTTAGTTAATTAATATAAGTATAATTTTGATTATTTGAATGGGGAAACAATTTGTAAACAACTTTAAGGGTACATAGAGATTTTGAATAACTAAGAAAGTATTCTACAAGCATTAGTTTATAACAATTGAAGCATACACCAATGCTTCGGTGGATATTTTAGGGTAAAATACCAGCATCTTACGTATAAAACGTCTTTCATTAGCATTTGACATTAAATACAACATCAAGGAGATGCATATAAATCCACTCACCTTCATAAATGTGAAGGTGTCCATGGCATAGAAATTACAAAAAAAAAAAACAAGTAAAAAAGCGTTAAGTTCGGCCGGGCCGAACTTTCCATACCCTCCACCATAAAATATTCTGAACTAAATGGAATAATTAGTTGTCATTCCTATCCCCAACTTTTAGTGGGTACGTTAAAATATCAGATAATGTACATAAAATGTTTCATGCGGTAGGACCTTTTTTATGGTGCCTATATCTAACTATGTATGTTGACAATTTTTGGTGGGCTAGAAATTGGGAGGTACCGTTATATAGGGGTTATAATAAAACATGGACCTATGTTGACAGTTTTTGATGGGAGCCTTTAATGTCAAATAACTCCTAATTCGGTTAAAAAATTTAGCTAGAATCCTCAAAATATCGAAAATCGGTACATAACGTGGGAACTTCAAATGTTATTAACAGCTAGTTCGGAGGTATCTGGGCTATACGAAAATATGAACTTAAATGAACAATTTTTGTTGTAGAATTTTTGTTGACTTTTAAATTACAAATTACAGAAAGTTCGTCCAAAAAATAAAGCTAAGGTACGGAAAATCGGAAGGTTTGTTTTGGGGCTATACAAAAACATGGACCTACATCCGGTTAAACATTTTAAGTAAAATCCTCAAAGTACAGAAAATCGGGAAGTATCCTTATATTGGGGCTATTGATGCAGATTGTTGATGCAGATGTGTGGTGACCACTACAACCTTCAAATGTCAAATTACAGTTAGTTCTGTTAAAAATTGTAGCTAAAATTGCCAAATTACTGAAAATTGGGAGGTACCGTGACATGGGAGCTATATGGACCTATGTTGACAATTTTTGATGGAGAGGTGTTGTGACCACTAACAACTTCAAATGTCAAATTACTGCTAGTTCGGTTTAATATTGTAGCTAAAATCATCAAATTACTGAAAATCGGGAGGTACCGTTATATGGGGGCTTTCTTGACAATTTTTGGTGGAGAGGTGTGGTGACCACTAAGAATTTCAAATGTTCAAATTACAGATAATTCGGTTAAAACTTGTTGGTAAAATTCTCAAAATTCCTGTCCACAAAATATATGTCCACTAGTTATATAAGTTTATTGACATTTAAGAACCCTAAATGTCAATTGATAGCTAAATCGGTCTGAAAATGTAGATAAAAACGTGCCGTAAATCGGGAGTACCGTTATATGGGGCTATATCAAAACGTGGACCTAGGTATACAACTTTTGTTATATAGGTTTAGTTACACTTAAGAACCCTAAATGTCAAATTATAGCTATATCGGTCTCAAAATGTAGCTAAAAGCGTTAAAATACCGTAAATCGGGGGTTACCGTTATATGGGGGCTATACCAAAACGTGGACCTACAGTGCTGCTCAAAACATTTGCAACTCAGATGCCTATCCCACATTCAGTCTATTTTTAGGGACATTTTGAGTTTTGAAATATGTTTGTTTTTGTTATTTGATTTTTTATTGACCGTATTTTCAAGATTTAAAAAGGATTATTCAGTTATGAACACTTTTGTTTCAAAAATGTGTGAAATATCGGAGGAACACATGTTTTTGCCTGCTCAAAACATTTGCAACTCCATGTTACGAATATCTATTAGTTTTTTTTGACGAGTTTTTTTGTATTAATTGGCATCAAATTGTTTTTAATCAGAAGAAGGGGCAAAAAGCTTTCATGAGGAGTACATTTTATCCCACATATGTTTACTTCTGATAGACAAGCATGCCGAAAACAAGACATGTCTAATTTTTTAAGAAAAACTTAAATTATGACCAGAAATTTTTATCAACGCTTTGCTAAAATGATATTTTTGAAAATTGTGGATCCAACGAGGTCCAAATATAAATATATAAACATCACAATATCTAAAACAGATCTGGATACCGCGTAAAAAGAATGAAAATCGTCATAAGATAGGAAGGAGATGCGAGGACAACAACATATACTGCAGGGGATGATCAAATAATTATATATTATTAAGCAGATTATTAAGCAGATCTCTCAGAGGTCATCAATAGATGTTAAAAAAAGACTTGACACCGATAAATCTATACAAACACCTCCGATACATACCAAGGATACCGGTATACCAAAATAGGCAAATTTTGGGAAAACAGTAATTTCCAGGAAAAATGGAATTTTTCATAGAAATTATGCAAAAAATGTGTGGTTATGTTTTTGGAGTAGTGAAACCGAGTACTTCTCTTCGATTTAAATTAATATTTAAGTTATATGACTTGAAAAAATTTGATTGATCACCAGAACGAAGGACAATAAAATTTGTCCCCGTATACGAACAAGTTGACCCAAAATGTAGGAGGTGTTTTATATTGTCCTGGAGGTATTTTTATGAACAGAAATGGTACAGGATGCATGAGGTCGAGATATTTAACAGATCCAAGAACTAACCGGAAAGATTGCATGTCAAAATCGCATCATGTACACTCCAGAAGTGTCGTATAGCAGGATGTTTTGACATAATACCGCTTCTAAACGTATATATAACCACGTAAAACTAGTATTTTTTTGCAAATGTGCTTCAGTTCTTATCGGACCCGATTAACTTAAGTAATCTAAATTCATATAGGAGGTCCCGGGACTCTACTCTGGACTCTAGACTATTAAATATCGAATAAAACCTTGGTATTTAACAATTATCCTTAGAGCGCAGGATTCCAAAGGATATATTAATTTATTTAGTTAACTGGTTTACTTTACAAGGTCTCCAGATAATAAAAAAAATGTTTAATTCACAATATATTATCAAAACAAAAATAATTTCTTCAGATTTTGAATCAAATTTTCTCAGTTGCAAATGTTTTGAGCAGAACCAACAGTGAGTTAGAGCATTGTTTTGTATAATTTTTGTAAAATAAGTGCAATTATTGCAAATTAATTTTTAAATCTTTAAAATGGATCCAATAAACAATCAATCTACAAAAATATTTGCATTTGAAGTCCACAAACTACCTCAGAACTACATAAAATATGAACTAGTCATTCCAGTTGCAAATGTTTTGAGCAGCACTGTATGTCCACAAGTTTTATCACATAAGTTTATTGACATTTAAGAACTTCAAATGTCAAATTATAGCTTCATCGGTCTGAAAATGTAGCTAAAAACGTCAAAATACCGTAAATCGGGGGGTACCGTTATATGGGGGCTATACCAAAACGTGGACCTATGTCCACAACTTTTTTTATATAAGTTTATTTATACTTAAGAACCCTAAATGTCAAATTATAGCTAAATCGGTCTGAAAATGTAGCTAAAACCGTCAAAATACCGTAAATTGGGGGGTACCGTTATATGGGGGCTATACCAAAACGTGGACCTATGTCCACAACCCTAAATGTCAAATTATAGCTCCATCGGTCTGAAAATGTAGCTGAAAACGTCAAAATACCGCAAATGGGGGGTACCGTTCTATGGGGGCTATACCAAAACGTGGACCTATGTCCACAACTTCTAATATATAAGTTTATTAACACTTAAGAACTCTAAATGTCAAATTATAGCTACATCGGTCTGATAATGTAGCTAAAAACGTCAAAATCCCGTATATCGGGGGGTACCGTTATATGGGGGCTATACCAAAACGTGGACCTATGTCCACAACTTTTGTTATATAAGTTTATTGATACTTAAGAACCTTAAATGTCAAATTATAGCTAAATGGGTCTAAAAATGTAGCTAAAAACGTCAAAATACCGCAAATCGGGGGGTACCGTTATATGGGGGCTATACCAAAACGTGGACCTATGTCCACAAGTTTTGTTATATATGTTCATTGACACTTAAGAACCCTAAATATCAAATTATAGCCAAATCGGTCTGAAAATGTAGCTAAAACCGTCAAAATACCGTAAATCGGGGGGTACCGTTATATGGGGGCTATACCAAAACGTGGACCTATGTCCACAACTTTTGTTATATAAGTTTATTGATACTTAAGAACCCTAAATGTCAAATTATAGCTACATCGGTCTGAAAATGTAGCTAAAAACGTCAAAATACCGCAAATCGGGGGGTACCGTTATATGGGGGCTATACCAAAACGTGGACCTATGTCCACAACTTCTAATATATAAGTTTATTAACACTTAAGAACCCTAAATGTCAAATTATAGCTACATCGGTCTGATAATGTAGCTAAAAACGTTAAAATACCGTATATCGGGGGGTACCGTTATATGGGGGCTATACCAAAACGTGGACCTATGTCCACAACTTTTGTTATATAAGTTTATTGATACTTAAGAACCTTAAATGTCAAATTATAGCTAAATGGGTCTAAAAATGTAGCTAAAAACGTCAAAATACCGCAAATCGGGGGGTACCGTTATATGGGGGCTATACCAAAACGTGGACCTATGTCCACAACTTTTGTTATATAAGTTTATTGACATTTAAGAACCCTAAATGTCAAATTATAGCTACATCGGTCTGAAAATGTAGCTAAAAACGTCAAAATACCGCAAATCGGGGGGTACCGTTATATGGGGCTATACCAAAACGTGGACCTATGTCTACAACTTCTAATATATAAGTTTATTAACACTTAAGAACCCTAAATGTCAAATTATAGCTACATCGGTCTGATAATGTAGCTAAAAACGTCAAAATACCGTATATCGGGGGGTACCGTTATATGGGGGGCTATACCAAAACGTGGACCTATGTCCACAACTTTTGTTATATAAGTTTATTGATACTTAAGAACCTTAAAATGTCAAATTATAGCTAAAAGGGTCTAAAAATGTAGCTAAAAACGTCAAAATACCGCAAATCGGGGGGTACCGTTATATGGGGGCTATACCAAAACGTGGACCTATGTCCACAACTTTTGTTATATAAGTTTATTGATACTTAAGAACCTTAAATGTCAAATTATAGCCAAATCGGTCTGAAAATGTAGCTAAAAACGTCAAAATACCTTAAATCGGGGGTACCGTTATATGGGGGCTATACTAAAACGTGGACCGATATAGCCCATCATCGAACTTGACCTGCCTGCAAACAAAAGACGCATTTTCCCAAAATTTCAGCGTCCTATCTCCATTTTTGTGGATGCTAGAGTGATTACCACAGACGGACGGACGGACGGACGGTCGGACGTACGGACGTGCTCAGATCGACTTAGAATTTTACCCTGATCAAGAATATATATACTTTATAGGGTCGCAATGAGTATTTCAATGCGTTACAACGGAAAAACAAACTTAATATACCCTCCATACTATGGTGGAGGGTATAAAAAACTAAACACATTTTAATTAATTTCATTTCCAATACATTTCCATAATTGTGAATATTGGAAAAATTGCATAACACATAACACTCAATGACCGTATTACCCAACCATATGCAAATTAATTCCACGAAGTTATTTTAATGAAAATATAATTGATAACTTTGTCAATTGTTAATCCAGCAATCGACAAACAATAACATTGCAATTTAGTCTACTTAAAATGCGCCAAGATATTTAACGTTGTCATTATGTATTTATTGTGTTCAATATTCATTCAATTATTTGTTTATTCAGTGGTAATGAGTAATGATTCCGGTGAATTAACTTATTTGCATAACGGTAGAAATTAAAAATAACGAGTTAAAAAGTGTTAAGTTCGGCCGAGCCGAAATGTTTATACCCTTCACCATGAAATATTCTTAACTTATATGGAATAATTAATTTTCTTTTAGTTTACGAAGCATTTCATGAACAAATTTCGCTTATTTAATTACAGGAATACACGGATATTACAATAATATTTGGATAAGCATAAATCGGTGCAGCAAATGGAGTTTACCACAGCATTGCGGAGGAGATAGACTAGACTTCCTGCTTAGAACAGTACATGTAGTTACATTCATATTTAACACAATTAAATTTTGTCTGCAACTACATCTCTCAAAACGTTCTTTATAAAACACATACCGTTGTAACTTTTATATATGTATTTTCTATTCCATACTAAACATATTTCATTATTTGTTTAAAGTTATTCCTTTACTTCCATTCTTTCTTCTTTTCTGACTCAAACTAACAACCTTTTCCAAAGTTTATTAAGTTCACAACATTTGCTGCCGTTTATATTGTTTCCATGTATTTATTTGATGTTCGACACAACTATCAACTTGGTGTTATCATATCAAGACGGCTACAAACTTGTCTATCAATAAATTCCCAGTAAATCTCTGTTAAAAAAGGAAACGAAAAACTTGTCAACCTCAAATCCGACCTACATAGAATAGGGACTTCCAAAACTTTATGACTTTACTTGAAATAAATAGAAATGTACACACATATGAATGAAGTCTCCACAAATATGGACCAATAGTAGAAAATAAAATAAAGATCCTGAGGGGAAAGTTAAAATAAAATTGAGTTTAATGTTGTTTGTTTAAAAATAAGATTTGATTTCTTGTAGGAAATAATATAAAAATCGTGCAAATAGACCGTACCTAATATTGAAACATAACTTTTTTCTGCAAAAATAATTAGTCCACAAATACTTGCACTCTTAAGTAAACTTCATGTTAGTCATTCAAGATTTCGCTGAGTTATAATTTTGCACAGGCCTGCGTATAATTCCTGATAATACCCATATGCCACCGACCCTCGATAAATTTATGAACTTTTCAATATTTTAGATTTCTTTTCAAATAAATGTATGTATTCCAGTATGTATGCGCAGATTAGAATACTGATTGTACAATCAATGACACATATGAAGTTTCCATTGATTCGCAAGCAAACAAAATCCAATTCCAATTGTCCATTATCTGTTTTTTGTTCTTTTTCAATTTCGAAATTTAAAATTTTGTTTTTCTGTTCCTGGTTTGTGGGAGATTTAAAGAAAGTTTCTGATGTTACAAAGTTTTACATGTTTTTCTTTCCTTGGGGGAAAATCAAATGACAACAGAAAATGTGTAGTAACGAAATAACCGTTAAATTACACTGTGCAACATTTTTAAGGTGATCTTGTGCAAACAATTCGAACTGAAGATTTTTTGAAAGTACAGACCCAAACGCCAAGAAACCCTAGTTGGGTTTTGTTGTGTCAGATCCAGCTCGGATTTTATGGCCCCATCTAAACATGGTTAAATATTGAGTTTTTAAAGAAATTCGGGGCTATATCTCTGAAACCAATGCGAATCTTCTTCTGACCTCTGAAGCAAATTTGTAGATAAGGACAAGAAAACAATATTTGGAGAAATAATGAACTCGAAAAACTACATTTATTGCCTCAAATTTCAAAATATATGCAAAAAGTCCACAATTTTATACATTTCGCACCGTATCTCCAAAACCGTTAATTTTTTCTGAATATTTTCTTTTAGAAAAATATTTCCTGGAATGTTATACACAACTCTTCAGAACATGTCATTGTTGTAAAATGCCTCTACGCCGTTGTTTCAGTACATTTTTCAACGACGATTTAATAAAAATGTCAATAATGTAGTGAAATCCGAAATGCCAGAGAATAAACTGTTGGTGTGAACTGTGTTTGAAATACGTGTTGTAAAAGATATGATGCAAAATACCGCTGAAACAACATGAAGTAAGGATTTTAGAGTTTCAGAATGTTCTAAAGAATTGTTGAGAACTTTATTTGGAAGATTTTTGCAAAAGGTTACTTGTTCAACTCCCAATAGTTTAGCCGATACTGACCAGAATTTCAGCAATTATGTAAAATTTTCTATATTTTATAGATTTTGATGCCCTAGATGGAGTTTTCATTATGTGGTTTCTTCAAAAGATAAGTTCTACTAGTTTATGGCTACAATATTGCTAAAGACAGCAAGGCCAAATTCCTATTCGTTTCTGAGATAAAGGCCTGATAAATGCAAAAAAGTGTAGATTTAGCCCGGTTTAGATGAGGCCATAAAATCCGAACTGGATCTGACAGGACAAAACCCAACTAGGGTTTTTGTAGTCTATATATGTACTTTCAAAAAATTAATACTAGAAGTTGTTTGCATTTTCAGTGTTGCATAGTGTTACGGCAAAGACTTCTTTTACGAAAGGCCAAAAAAGATCTTAAATAAAATTTTTAGGAAAAATAATCTGACAAAACTTTGAAATTGACAATGTAAAAGTTTGTGAAATTGTCTAACGCTTAAAACTATTCCGGATGGTATTTTAACGACAGTGAAAACGCCAATTGTGGGTGTTCTCACTAGAAAGAAGGGCGGTTGGGTTTCTGCTGTAAGCCTCAAAAATATTTCAGTAATGGAAATATTTTCCTCAAGATTCATCCACCAAGGAATAATGAAATGAAAAAGGAAAGAAAATGCAGTGTTTTAGAATTTTGGAATAAGAACAATTATGGTTCTTCTTTATTGAATTCAGTGAAACAGAACGGCTTCTTACCAAGGACAACAGTACTGGTTGATGCTTAGTTTACAAGTGTTTATTATAAAGAAAATTACAATGTACGTTTAGTAAGGAAATTCAGAGAGAGAATGAGAGCATACAAGGTACAATTAGGGATGCCGAATAGAAATATTTCGGAATACTAAAAAATAGATATAGTTGGGGAAATCCGGCGTAAACAGATAGAAATCACAAAAAATACTTTTTTACAAAATCATTAACTACATATTTAAAATCTTTAAATACATTGAGCGGAGTGTGAACGCTCTTTTCATTTATCAGAAATGTAATTTATTAAAATATTTCCGAAAGGCAATAATCAATCCTACCTTTTAAACAAAAAATTAATGTATACAATATCTATTATAGATTACGTGATAAAGCTACTAATTTCTCCAGAAATTTAATATTTTCCAAAATGGGAGAACGTTGTCGTCTTTAGGAGCACGCCACGCTCATACATTCCAATATTTTGACGTAATTTTTTTATTTCCTTGTTTTTACTACCGAATCCCACAATTTTGCTTATGTAAAGAATAGAGCTGAAATTTTTGCCGAAGTTAGTCCTCGTGATTGTGATTTCAAAAATATATTGTTTTCGTGGGCAAATTTATGTTTCCACGGAAGCACGGGGTTGATTTTCAGGTCGGACAAAATCTTATTTTGAACTATGGCAAAAATACCACTCATCGTAAAGTTGGTGATTGCGAGTATTGCAATCATGTAAAACTTCCCTAAAAGTGGTTTGGTAAGGTAAGCCGTTTGGACTCGGCTATAAAAAGTAAGTCACATATAATTGAGTTAACTAATGTGAATCGGGATACACTCGTTATTTTAAGAGAAGTCGCCCTTGTCCCTTAGGTGATATTTGTATATGCGTCTCTCAAATTTAAATCAAGTTCGAAGATGAAATCGGACAATTGATTTCGGTACCTCCCTCATAAGAAGTGAATATATTCATCTAAGTGCCGTTGAAGGGCGGTTATATGATTGCGGATTTGTACAGAAGGTAATCTCTGTGGTTTCTGTGACCAACTGAAAAATAGCTGATTGACACCATAACTATCGTTCGGCCACTCGTCCTTCTGTGGTAATGACGTTAACATCAAAGGATGCTAAATTCAGCACAGGAGCGTATTTTGAAAAAGGCCCATGCCCTGTTAAAAATATATGGATGTTATTAGGCGTTTAGGGTTGAAAGGGGTTAAAAAACTTCTATAACAAAAATGCGGGCATAGGTCCACGTTTTGCTATAGCCCCATATTATGGTACCAAAGATTTCAAGTTTTTTATCTATATTTTCGAACAAAATTTGATGTCTACGCCATTTATGGTTTCCAATGCCTTAAAGCGTCTACAGCAAAAATTGTTGACATAGACGGGCGTTGTGGTATAGCCCCCACCGCATAACAATACCGTTTGCCTGATAAGTTGGTCATAAAAAATTGGGCTTGCCGAACGTAATGCTTTTTTGCTTGTTATTTGAACAGTCAGAGGTTGATGATATTTCTATTTCCAGCACTTCTTTAGTGTGCAACGCTCAAGATAATGTCTACTTTCTATGTCTCTAACTCTGTTTATCTAACCTTGTTTATCTATCAATTTCCTTTGCCGTTTTTCGAAGAGATTCAATGCATTTTCACCAATCGCGTGTTGTTAACCGTTCATAGTGACTAATGGCTATTTCACGGTAAATTTCAGGCATCTGAAGACTGGTCTACCTACCAGTCTATAAACTGATCCATATTCGATCCAAAAATGTTTTATTTTTAAAAATCAAAACGGGTATTGGAATCGAGTTACTCCCTTCCCATTTAATACCAAAACATCCAAATGTTAGTTTCACGTTGCTCTATTTAAATTACTTATTTAAGTTCGTTTCTTTAAGCTTCTTATTTCAATTTCCATTTCTAAATATACGCAAACAGAACTTTAAAGGAACTCAAAGGACCTTGTTTGTGTATTTTTGTGCACTGTTTGTGATACTTAAATTGGGGTAATACCTTAGTTTTACCTTGACTTTATTTTCACTTTTTGCATTTCGTTGTTCTTGTTGATTATAGTCTGCACATTTTTACTTATATCTGTTTGCAATTCTGCATTCAGAATAAAAACTGAAAGTTTCCCCTTGAAAAATAAAGAGTTATTTTGTTGCCTTTGTAAGTCCGTTCAATGTGACGACAATGAAACCGAAAGTCCAACACAACTTGTATACGTACACACTTTATATATTTATTTGTTAATTTATAATATGCAATCACTCTTTTTGGTTTACTTCTCCATGTTCGTAATCAATTTTAATTAAGGCAAATAGTTCAACATTGTCCCTTAAATTACTCTTTACTACAATGGAAGATTGCATTGGGGATAATATAAAGTGGGGAATTCGTGAATGTTTAAAACTGCAGTAATCCAAAATTATTGATACGTTAAAATTATAGTTTTAAAGCGGTGTAAATAATTGGAATAATCAATATTTCAATGAGCAACAATTATTGGTAACAATTTATTACTCCAAGTTGCGAAAAAAATTAATATAATCCTACCGGCCCAATTGATAATGTAGGAAGCCCGAAACATAATGTTTCAGTTAGCCTACCTTGTAATTACTTAGTTGGTGGCTCGATACAAAACATGACAAGTAATATTAACAGATTTCCAATTTGCCTCAAATATTTTGCAGAAATATTCTCCAAAACACTGCAACAACTACTGCCCTATATGTCTGCAACAGTACGCATGCCTTTTGTTCTTACATAGCATGGGTAGTACGAGTGTCTTGTAGAGTGTGATTTTTGTTTGGCGATAGGTGGTTTCAATCAAAATAAAATTTCCATTATTTAATAATTTTTTTCTAATATTTCCTATAAGTTTAAACAATTATACATTTTTGGGAAAGCAAACAAGATTTTTCGTTGAGCAGAAGTAAGAAAACAATTTCTTAATTAAAGTTATAATAACTTTATTTCTTGGGTTTTGGACAAAAGTCATTTCAAATTATAACATATTTTTTTCTTCACAAGGGTATGTAAACAAACCAACAAACAAATAGAAGCAAGTGCGAAAAGGAGTAAATGTTTTAAAGGTAAGAATAAATATTACCATAATTTAGGAAAGATTAAAAGGAGGTGATTGTGGTAAACAGGGTTAAACAAAGGACAGTGGCAATTATTATTCGAATGATTTTCATAACTTTTTGGGCATTTCAGGGCAGAAGAAAAGTCAGTACAAAGTGTAAACTCATGGACGTATAGGTAGAACGAATTGGCGAGGGAAGGCTTATGCAATTTTCTTCTCGTTTCTTTAGAAATTTTAATTTCGCTAAAAGATTTTAATGTATTTATTTTATTTATTTAGGATTCTAATATTACATGGAACATTCTATCAAAGGATATGAAACAATCACTAGCTACGCCAGTGTGCTTTTTATTTTACAACATTTTAATTGCAAGCTGTCGGAGCTTCACAGACCACTTTTGTGTAGTTTAACAACTTTCCTAAGAAAATTAATATTTTTACCAACAGGATGGCTTATCACAAACCGGATTTTGTTTTAAAGATAATTTGTATGTTTCTTTCCACACTGAAGGTGAAATTTTTGTTGTATTTTTGATTTCCTAAATTATTATAACATGGGATGAAAATTTATTTTCACAACACACACACATTTTGGTTTAATTTGTCATATTTCATGTGACTAAGAGAACATATGGGCTGCACCTGTTAAACGAATGCCACAAGGTTAGATGATTTGCTTAATGAAAATATTTCTAGGATAAGGGAATGAACTTACTTACTTACTTACTTTGCCCATTACAGAACATTTGTTCCATAGACCGAACTAAGAAAAGATCTCCATTCCTCTCTATTTTTCGCTTGACTTTTTGAAATACCGCGCCTTTTCATTTCTTCATCCACTTGTATGCTCCATCGAAGCTTAGGCCTGCCGATTCTGCGTGCATACGCCTTTTTAGCGGGTTCATCATCGCTTATTCCTATGATATGGCCTAGCCAACGCAATCGTTGCATCTTGATACGTTTAACTATATTCATATCTTTGTATAGCTTATATAGCTCGTGGTTCATACGACGTCGATATTCACAGTCAACGCAAATCGGCCGGTAGATCTTTCGAAAAATTTTCCTCTCAAACACACCAAGCACTGCCTTATCTGCTTGCGCAAGTACCCATGCTTCGGAGCCATACATTAGCACGGGTAGTATCAGCGTTTTTTATAGTGTTATTTTTGTTTGACGAGATGTGGCTTTGTTTTTAAATTGCTTACTTAAACCATAGTAGCATCTGTTGGCCAATACAATTCTTCTTCTTATTTCACAACTGATGTCGTTTGTTGTGCATATGGCAGTGCCGAGGTAGACGAAGAATTTACCTACCTCAAAATTGTAGGTTCCAACTTCCACAGTTGGTCCGAGCTCTATGGACGCTTTGTGCGTCGACGCCATCAATTTGGTCTTTTCGCCGTTTACCGCCAGAGCCACATTCGCAGATTTTGCTTCGACCTTCATAAAGGTATCAGTTACTTCCTTTACTGATCGTCCCATGATGTCTATGTCATCAGCATAAGCAAGTAACATGTGGCTATTGGTAAAAATTGTGCCATTTCTTTTGACATTTGCATCTCGTATTACCTTTTCCAGCAAAATGTTGAATAGGTCACACGTCTCCTTGTCTGAAACTTCTTTTGGTACAAAATTCTTCGGAGAGGTTCTTTCCAATTTTAACTGAGGACCTAGTATCAGTTAAAGTCATCTTACAAAGCCGGATGAGCTTTGCGGGGATACCAAATTCAGACACTGCATGGAATACCTTTGATCGGAGGGGACTGTCGAATGCTGCTTTATAATCGACAAAAAGGTGAAATGTGTCGATCTGCATCTCTTGGGTCTTCTCTAGGATTTGCCGCAGGGTAAATATCTGGTCAATGGTGGACTTGCCAGGTCTAAAACCACGTTGGTATGGTCCAATTATTTCGTTGACCATTGGCTTTAGTCGTTCGCACAATATGCCAGATACTATCTTATATGCAATAGGGAGCAGACTTATGCCCCTATAATTGGAGCACACAGTCTTATCACCCTTCTTGTGGACTGGACATAGGATGGACGTTCCAATCGTCGGGTACGCGTTCTTCCTGCCAGATGGTGCTAACTAGCTGATGCATACACCTTATCAGCGCGTCGCCTCCGGTTTTAAACAGCTCGGCTGGTAAGCCCTCGGCTCCTGCTGCCTTATTATTCTTCAGCCGGTTGATTGCTGTTTTTACCTCATCTTGGGCGGTATACATTCTATACCATCTTCTAGGAATGGATCTGTGGTATCATCGTCTTCGCTACTATTGGATACCAGCAGATTGGAGAAATGTTCCTTCCATATCCTGAGCACGCTGCTGGTCTCTACATGAGGATGTGCCTGTACCAAAGCCCTCTGTTTGATGTTTTACTCTTTGGTAGAATTCATTCTGGCTCCTCTACATCTCGATTTTTTCGCACTCCCGCTTTTCCATTTCTCTCTTTTTCTTGCGGAAAAGACGTTTCTCTTCTCTCCTTTTCTCCCGATATCCCTCTCGCGCGCTACGCGTTGCTACTGATTGTAAAGTAGCTCTATATGCCGCATTTTTTCTTCGGTAGCAGCACGACACTCCTGGTCATACCATGAATTCCTTTGTGGAGGTCTCTGGAATCCAAGTATGGATTTTGCGGCTGTTTGCATCGAGTGGGCAATATTTTGCCATTGTGTTGTTATGTTATCGGGACAAGGAGTGCTCGCGTTAAGCAATTGGGTTAGTTGAGTGGAATATGCTGTGGCTATCTGTTGTGTTTGCAGCCTATCGATGTCCAACTTCCTCGTTGTGTCTGTTCGTGCTTTATTTGCAACGTTTAGACGGGTACGTACCTTTGCTGCAACAAGGTAGTGGTCCGAATCAATGTTTGCGCCTCGGAACGATCGTACATCCAACACGCTGGATGAATGTCTTCCATCTATCACAACATGATCAATTTGATTACTTGTTCTTTGATCTGGAGACAGCCAGGTGCCCTTATGAATATCGAGATGATTAAATCTGGTACTGCTAACTACCATGTTTTTTGCAGCTGCAAAGTCTATCAGCCTCATACCATTGTCAGATGTTTCACTGAGGAGACTGAATTTCCCGACTGTTGGGCCAAAGATATTCTCCTTTCCAATTTTGGCATTAAAATCGCCTAGAATGATTTTAATGTCATAGGCAGGGCAACGGTCATATGTTTCTTCTAAGCGCTCGTAAAATATATCTTTGGTCTGTTCGTCCTTTTCTTCAGTGGGAGCATGAGCGCAAATAAAGCTGATGTTGAAGAATTTAGCTTTTATTCGAATTGCAGCAAGTCTTTCATTCACTGGAGTGAAGCTGGATACCAGATGTTTTATTCTCCGACTAGCTACAAATCCGCAACCAAACTCATGCTTTACGTCTTGGCAGCTATAATACAGTGCGTCACCTTTAGGTGTTGTTGTGACGCCTTTCCCAATCCATCGTATTTCCTGTATGGCAGTAATATCGGCCTTGTACTTTTCAAGTACGTCTGCCAATGCGAAGTACGCACCTTCTCTATAGAGAGTGCGAACATTCCAGGTGCAGATTCGCAGATCATGGTCCTTAAAACGTTTGCGGGGTTCGTCAACTTTAGAGGGGTTTGTTTTTCTTTTCTTTCGTTTTTTCATAGTAGGCTGTTTTTTTCTAGGGGAGGGTTACTAACCCGACGCCCAAACCCAAGTTTTTAACGTTCTTATGGGTGAACGCGCGGCACATGTTAGCTCACTACCTTTAACGGGTGTTAAAGGCAGTTCCCCAGGTGACACCACGGGGAGGTCAGTGTCCACTTGAGATGAAAGAGGGACCAAGATAAGTCCTGGGCTTTGCCATGTTAAAACCGGTCAGGACCGTTCCTTGGTTTCTTCCATCCCCTACGTCACCCAGTGTCGTGCTGCTACCGAAGAGAAAAATGCGGCGTATAAGGCTACTTTACAATCAGTAGCAACGCGTAGCGCACGAGAGAGATATCGGGAGAAAAGGAGAGAGGAAAAACGTCTTTTCAGCAGGAAAAAGGGAGAGATGGAAAAGCGGGAGTGTGAACAAATCGAGATGTACAGGAGACAGAATGAAGTCCGAAAATTCTACCAAAGAGTGAAACATCAAATTGATGGCTTTGGAACTGGCACAACCTCCTGTAGAGACCAGCAAGGTAATCTGGTAACTGATACAGATAGTGTGCTAAGGATATGAAAAGAGCATTTTTCCAAACTGTTGGTATCCAATAGTAGCGAAGTCGACGAAGATACCACAGATCCAATCCCAGAAGATGGTATTGAATGTATACCACCCGGCCAATATGAGGTAAAGACAGCAATAAACCGGCTGAAGAATAATAAGGCAGCGGGAGCTGATGGCCTACCAGCCGAGCTGTTTAAAACCGGAGGCGACACGCTGATAAGGTGTATGCATCAGCTAGTTAGCTCCATCTGGCAGGAAGAACGCGTACCCGACGATTGGAACCTGAGCATCCTGTGTCCCGTCCATAAGAAAGGGGATAAGACTTTATGCTTCAACTATAGGGCATAAGTCTTCTCCCTATCGCATACAAGATAGTGTCAGGGATATTGTGCGAACGACTAAATCCCATGGTCAACGGAATAATTGCACCATACCAATGAGGCTTTAGACCTGGCAAGTCCAGATATTTACCCTGCGGCAAATCCTGGAGAAGACCCAAGTGATGCAGATCGACACCTACCACCTTTTTGTCGACTATAAAGCAGCCTTCGACAGCCCGCTACGTTCAAAGGTATTCCAAGCCATGTCTGAATTTGGTATTCCCGCAAAGCTCTTTCGGCTTTGTAAACTGACTCTAACTGACACAAGATCTTCAGTTAAAATAGGAAAGATGTTTCAGGCAAGGAGACAGCCTTTCATGTGATCTTTTCAACATCCTGCTAGAAATGGTTATACGAGAGACAAACGTCAAAAGAAGTGGCACAATTTACACCAATAGCCACATGTTACTTGCTTATGCTGATGATATAGACATCATGGGACGATCAGTAAAAGAAGTAACCGATACCTTTATGAAGGTCGAACGAGAATCTGCTAAAGTGGGTCTGGTGGTAAACGGCGAGAAGAACAAGTTGATGGTGTCGACGCGCAATGTATCCATTGAGTTGAAGTTGGTTCCTATAATTTTGAGGTAATAAAAGACTTCGTATACCTCGGCACCGCAGTAAACACAAAGATCGAAAGATCTACGGACCAATCTGCGTTGACGGTGAATATCGACGTCGTATGAACCACGAGCTGTATCTGCTATACAACGACATCAAAATAGTTAAACGTAACGAGATGCAGCGATTGCGTTGGCTAGGCCATATAATAAGAATGAGCGATGATGAACCCGCTAAAAAGGCGTATAAATTCGAGCCACATGGCGGTGCACGCAGAATTGACAGGCCAAAGAATAGATGGTGCAAACAAGTGGATGAAGAGATGACAAGGCGCGGTATTTCAGAGAGCTATGCACTAAAGAGAGAATTGGAGATCTTTTCTTATTTCGGTCTATGGAACAAATGTTCTGTAATGGACCAGCTAAGTAAGTACCCAGTCGTTCAATAAATTTTGATAAATAACAAAACTTGTTTGTGAGCGTTATATATGTCAATCTCAACGAAGACTAAGCACAAAATTTCAGCCATTTCGGTGTGATAATGAAACTAAAACCTTCAAAATACCAAAAATCGGGTGGTAGCGTTCAATGGGGCATATATGAAGGCGTGGATTTGTATCAAAAAATTTCTGGGGGAAGCCTTTGTACCCCCAACGAAGACTAAATACCAAATTTCAGCCATTTCGGTGGATTATTGTGGCCACAACCTTCAAAATACTGGAAATCGGGAGGTACCGTTCTATGGGTTCTATATAAAGGCGTGGGCCTATACAGATACAATATTGGGGGAATGTTTTATACCCCCAATGAAGAGTAAGTGCCGAATTTCTGCCATTTCGGTGTGATAATGAAGCCAAAACTTTCAAAATACCGAAAATCGGAAGCTACCGTTCTATGGAGGTTATATCAAAACATAGACCGATATAGCCCATTTGCAATACCAAACTTCCTAGGAATAATAGAAACTTCTATACCAAATTACAAAGCTCTATCTTTAATACTGCGAGCTGTATCTTGACTCGACTTAGAATTTTACCCAGACCAAGAATATATATACTTTATGGGGTCTCCGATGAATATTTCTATGTGTTACAAACGAAATGACAAATTTAATTATACCCACTATATTATGGTGCATGAGTCGGCGTGTCTTACGGCACTATTTGTAGAGAACCACTGTGTCTCCCACATCTAGATGTGCCTGATACTGTACCTGATCCATATGATAATTTTAAACAGCCTGAAAAGCGGTTTTTACTGACCGTTGTACAGTAATTAGCTTGGTCATGTTGGAATTCTTGCACAGGACATGCCTCATACAAGACACCCTTAAGTTAAGATGGGTCAGACTACCGTCCTATACAAGCAGTATATTACATGTTGTTGAGACCCCAGCATTCGTACGTACTTCGGTGTTCCTTTTCCATCTTAGTCGAACACCACACTAAAGTATTTAACTTTCGTAGAGAAATTTAAGTGCACAGCAACATGTGTTGACAAAATAATTAAAATTTTTGTTCCTGGTGAATAGCTCTGATTTAACTAAGTGTTTTAGGTGTATTACCCTGCTAACTTCGAAACTGGCCCAAAAGTTTCAAAATGTGCAGCGTTCTTATAATATATGAAGGACTATGGATTTTATTCATGTAGACTATGTTGATTGGATCTTTCAGTGGAAGCACTGGGTCCACTGTTTATGAAACTTAGAAAACTTTGTCACATACGAACATTTTATTTATTTTTTGAAATGGGGATATTTTCTCGGGACATTTAGATTAATTACTCCTGCAGTCGTTTATTTCTTGAACAATTATAGACTGACGGTGTCTAGCTGTCAGTAAAGACTGACTCTTTTGCTGTTATTCATGTTAAGGCCGATGAATTTCGATACTCTACGATGGGGTTTAACAACTTGTTTCTTACGTTCATGTGGGAGAAAGTTTTGAGTGACATATGCTAGTTGAATATATTTATCTGATTTAAAGTTATCTTCACAATGACATTTTTGACGACTGGTCAAGACAACTACTGAACCATGTTATGTTGAAGGCAGTCAAGGCCATTGCTTGAAATTTAATGTGTAGATTTAACATAATTATATCCCTATTTTTAGAGATGGACAGTGGGTAAATACCCAATGGGTAAATACCCGGTAAATTGGGTAAATACCGGGTAAATACCCACTTGTGGGTATTTATTTGGGTATTTACTATATTGAATCGCCAATACAACATCTTAGACCCTATTTCTGGGTTTAGGTTATGAAATCGTTTCACAATGGATAGTTTTACAATACTTTAAACTAGTGGGTAAATACTTGGGTAAATACCCGGTAAAAACTCATTAACTTCCGAACCACTTGGGGTAGGCTGACAAAATTTGGCTCAAATCTTATTTATATCAAGAGAATATCTAGCATTGAAAATGGGGTCTCTGGGTCCATATTTTGATATAGCCCCCCTATAACCGTACCACCCGATTTATGGTATTTTTTGTCTATTAGCCTCATTTTACAATAAAATTGGCTGTAGTTTGGAACAGTGAGTTCTCAATGTGTAGAAAATATCCTTGCAAAAATTTGTCAACATAGGTCCACGTTTTCTATAACCCCCCATATAAGGGTACCCCGATTTCGAGTATTTACCCAAATGTTGGGTAAAAACTCTTTAACTGCCGAACCACTTGACGTAGGCTAACAAAACTTGGCATAAATCTTTCTTATGTCAACAGATCATCTGATACTGAACATGGGGTCTCTGGGTCCATGTTTTGATATAGCCCCCATATATCCGTACCTCCCGATTTAAGGTATTTTTCACCTATTAGCCACATTTTACAACCAAATTGGCTGTAATTTAGCAGAGGGAGTCCTCAATGAGTATAAAATAGCCTCGCAAACACTCGTCAACGTAGGTCCACGTTTTGTTATAGCCCCCATATAAGGGTACCCCGATTTCGAGTATTTACCCAAATACCTTATCTGCCGAGCCACTTGACGTAGGCTGACAAAATTTGGCTCAAAACTTGCTTATATCAATAGTATTAAAGGTGTTGAAAATGGCGTCCCTGGGTCCATGTTTTGGTATAGCCCCCATATAGCCGTACCCCATGAGTGAGTTCCCCATATGTATAAAATATCCTTGCAAAAAATAGTCAACGTAGGACTACGTTTTCTTGTAACCCCAATATGGGTTTCTGAAATCGGGAGTTACGGCTATATGGGGGCTATATCAAAACGTGGACCCAGAGAACCCATTTTCAATACAATATGTTCTCTTGATATAAGTAAGATTTCAGCCAAATTTCGTCAGCCTACGTCAAGTGCTTCGGCAGTTAAAGAGTTTTTACCCAAGGTTTGGGTAAATTTGGTTGTAAAATGTGGCTAATAGATGAAAGGTACCTTAAATCGGGAGGTACGGCTATATGGGGGCTATACCAAAACATAGACCCAGGGACTCAATTTTCAATACCTTTAATACTATTGATATAAGAAAGTTTTGATCCAAATTTTGACAGCCTACGTCAAGTGGTTCGGCAGATAAAGTGTTTTTACCCAATATTTGGGTAAATACTCGAAATCGGGGTACCCTTATATGGGGGCTATAAGAAAACGTGGACCTACGTTGACAAAATTTTCCAAAGATATTTTATGCTCATTGAGGACTCACTGTGCCAAATTACAGCCAATTTGGTTGTAAAATGTGGCTAATAGCTGAAAAGTACCTTAAATCGGGAGGTACGGCTATATGGGGGCTATACCAAAACATAGACCCAGGGACTCCATTTTCAATACCTTTAATACTATTGATATAAGAAAGTTTTGAGCCAAATTTTGTCAGCATATGTCAAGTGGTTCGGCAGATAAAGAGTTTTTACCCAATATTTGGGTAAATACTCGAAATCGGGGTACCCTTATATGGGGGCTATAAGAAAACATGGTATTTACCCACCGTGTGGGTGGGTGTGGGTAAATACCCGGTAAATACCATCTCTACCTATTTTTGCTTTATCTTAAGCCTCCAAGTGTCCAACTTGGACTTTGAACGTGGAAATTGAAAAACTTCTATGTATTCGTTTTGCACATAAATTTTACTTAGTTCATTAAATCGCTTCAACTTCAAAAAAATTCCTCTTCTTCAGCGGAAGAAAAAAAGTACATTTAAACGCGAATAAGTATTTGCATACTAGCAGAAAAACGAAAAACTTACAGCAAAAGTAAGTCTGTCTCTTACATTTATACCTTGGCTACTTAAAAAAGGAAAACTGTTAAACTTTCCTTATTTGTCTTTCCAAATACTTTAAATTGCAATTTATCCTCTCACTCATAAATATGTTTACCTGAAGAAATACCGAGAGCATAGAGAAAAAACATTATAAAACTTTTTAAAAAAGCAAACGAAATTGGCCAAGCGAATTTGTAGTTAGCTGCGTACGAAGGTGTAGTGGTACTAAAGAATAAAAAGCACTTGAAAGAAAAGTGAATTTCACTAAAGGTCTCTTTTGATGTTAAGTATTTGAAATATTTCTGTTTTGCTAGCTAAAGTTAAAAAGGTTCAAAAATGCACACAAACATAGCTGCTTATAAACGGAATACTACGGGGAAAAAGTATTTGAGATTTTTATTAAAATAACTTAATTTAAGTAGCTTGAAGAAATTGTAGATATAAGTTTCATGCTCATGAATATATGTATGTCGAAGCAAGTGGACAAACATAAAGTACATAAAATATCTATTGCCAAAATTTTGCCAATGGACAATAAATTAAAAATATATTTCCGAAATGCTATTACAATTGCATGACTTCACTTGTCACACTTGTGAATTTATTAATAACCATACTCTAGTAATAACATAAACGGCATACTACATGTAGATTCGCAGAACTCAACTCTGTAGAAAAAGTGTTTTTACGCATTCCAAGGAACTACATAAGTGGGTGTGCGTTGCCTCATTTCCAGTATATGTTAATGATATTTGACTAATAATCATATATGTATGAAAAAAGGTCCTCGCAAATGCACACATATAAATTGCGGTTAATACATTTTACGATTGTTTACTTTTTTATGTATGTTAAACCTGACCTTTGCGTATTTTTTATTACGTTCGTAAAGAATATTTCGTGTCAACGAACAATTGCGAATAAAATTATAGCAGTGAATTGAATTCACATTTATTGTTTGATTGATTTCGATTTAACGTAAACTGAAAAAAAAAACTGGTAAATATATATTTTTCCATTTTATGGATAAAAAATACGTATCAATTACACTGTGAACCGAAAATTTGGGGCAGAGATAATTCCGTTTGGTGCTGAAAGTCCTTGGTGAGTATATTAAGAATCCCGAAGGTCAGATCCGCCGTGAGTCGAACTTCTGAGTTATGGCGTGATGAAGTTTCTGCTTAAGACCCTGTAAGGCATCTGATATTAGCGTTATATCTTTGTTAACTGTTGTTTTAGCTTATATATGAAATGACATTTCTTCAGTCAAATTGAATGAGGATTATTTTGGTGGAGCATTTTGAACTTCTAACTCGTTTCATTCAATGTCCTTTTCGTCCCTTATTTTAAGAACCTCTATAAAAGTACCACAAGATGACTTTTTTCAACTTCAAAATGTTCTGCAAAAATTTCGCTCCGACAATTTTAGGTACGACTCTTATTGACAAGTAATCGATTTTGTTGCGTTTTCATAGTCACTTGTGACATTTAACCTGTTTTGGCTCAGAAAAATCTATGTTTCGTGTTTTTATATATTCTCTATATTCGAACAACCAATAAATAAAGAATATACAAAAAACAAAATATTTTACTTTTCTGAACAAATACCGAGTAAATGCACAAAAGGACCATGAAAACGAGACAAAATCGGTTAGTGTTCAATGAGAGCCGTACCTAAAATTTTTGAGCGAATTATTTGCAGAACATTCCGAAGCTGAAAAACGTCATCTTGTGGTACTTTTATAGCGGATTAGAAGGAGTGCTCTACGAAAATAATTCTCATTGGATTTGACTGCAGACATGTCCTTTCATAAATAAAACAACAGTTAACATAGATACAACGCTAATTTCAGACGCCTTACAGGGTCTTCAGCTGAAACTTCATCACGTTCGACTCACGGCGGATCTGTCCCTCGGGATTCTTAATGTACTCACCTAGGACTTTCATCCCTAAAAGGAATTATTTCTGCCTCAGATTTTCCCCACCATTTTGTGTCACAGTGTTATCAAATCATAGTATTCCATTTTGGAGAACAAACGTTAAATATATTAGAGTTCGGATTCGGAGTTCGGATCGACTAGCCTTTTCCGACACTCTTACCAAAAAAAAACATATGCTATTTTTAAGTACATGTGTGTATTCTGTTTACATATGGTTTTTGTAACTTGTTAACAAACATCCAACATCAGCTAAAAAAATATTTTTTTCTTCTTCAAAAATGTTAATATTTATAACCTCTTTTTGGCGCGTGAGGTACTGCTGGTGACTGACCTCATATTCTTTGTCATCACTTTGTGGCGG
Organism: Musca autumnalis; assembly: GCF_047663935.1. Lineage (NCBI taxonomy): Eukaryota > Metazoa > Arthropoda > Insecta > Diptera > Muscidae > Musca > Musca autumnalis. Next base: position 168,410 of record NW_027411654.1, on the reverse strand, counting down.
CAAAATTTAATTAAAAATTGTTTAAAAAAAAATTGACACGTGCTGTTTACCATACAATATCTGACTCATTGCGAATACGTTTCGCAATATTGTTTTGTGAAAAACATTTTATATCACATTTACATGTGCATGCATAAGAGTTGTTGCTTTTTTGAATTTTGAATGTGGAAAACACTAAAGTTAACTGCCAATATTTAACATATGACAATGTTGCGTTGAACGTGTTACGCGTTTGTTTTTTATCACAACAATTTAATAATTTTAATTACTTTAAACTGTTGAATCGTGCCTTGAGTGCCAAGAATTGGTTGATCAGATAATTGGGGTGTAGCCTTGTGAAGGTAAATTCATGCTTGCGTTAATTATTAAAAACTAATGAAAATGTTATACAAACATGTATTTTGTCACAAATTAATATTGGCTATAGTGGCATGCGCGTTAGTTGTTTACTTAGGTGGCTTCACATTGAATATTTAACCACGTATATTTTTAACATTGCCTCCTTGTCTTTACTTGGAAGCTGTGGTATTTTCCTTCTCACGGAATATTTACCAGGGCATATGTTTAAATTTCGTCTCTTGGTCTTTCGATGGAAGCTGCAGTCTTATTCTACTACTGGTCATTCCTTCTATACTTATTTTCACTGAAAAGCAAAATAATCTGCATCTCAAAGTACTTATGCAAGCAGAAGAAAAAAATTCTTTGATTACCCTAAAATGTCAGATGAATTGAATTCACATTTATTGTTTGATTGATTTTGATTTAACGTAAAATGAAAAACTGGTAAATATATATTTTTCCACTTTATGGTTAAAAAAGACGTACACTGTGAACCGAAAATTTGGGGCAGAGATAATACCGTTTGCGGATGCTGCGGTCTTTTTCTACTACTAGGTGGAAGCTGCGCTCTTTTTCTACTACTGGCCATTCCTTCGATGCTTTTTTCACTGAAAAGCAAAATAATCTGCATCCGAAAGTACTTATGCGTCACATCCAAACAGAAGAAAAAAATTCTTTGGTTTTGATCGACTCATTTCCAACTAAAACATGTCTAAGTGTTTATTTCGCAGAATTGTATTACTTGTGTAGCTGTTTCAGGTAGTTGTTGTTTTGTAAATGAAGTGATTGTTTTCCTTCTTTCCTTTTATGCTGCATTGTCAATGTTATGTTTAGGCAACACAGTTCGTTGAAAATGAATTGAAATGCATATAAAGTAGAAAAAATTTGGAGACAGGGTGATAGATGACTTTTCCTATATTTTTATATTCCGACGTACACTGTAGCAGTCCATTATCAATGTAGTTTTCTAATGTCCGGAATCAGTAATGTGTCTTTCGTTATTCACTACATTCAAAGAAGACAACGGTATATAGTGATCCAAATAGGCTTATGTTGACAACTTTTTCTGGAGAAGTTTCGAACTTCTAACGTCAAATTACAGCTAGTTCAGTTAAAAAATGTAGCTAAAAGATATTACCTACAGTTAGTTGGGACAAAAATATAGCTAAAATATTAAAAATAGCTAAAATCGGAAATTGTAGCCAGTTCGGTTAAAAATGTTAGCGAAAATCCCCAAATACCAAAAAATGGACCCACATTGACGATTTTTACTGAAGATGTTTGGTGACCACTGAGAACCTTCAATACCAAATTACAGCTAGTTACCCAAATATTGTATTTCAAAATAACGAAAATCGAGAAGTACCGTTGTATGAGAACTATACTAAAACATGGGCTGATATAAAACAGACGGATTGACGGACATGGCCAGGTAGACTCAAAATTTTACCCTTATCAACAATATATAGGGGGATTTCTAAATGAAACCGGACGCTTCTTCAAAATGGGGTCTTTGATTTTCTTTATTTTTTGCTGCTCATCAGCAAAGCATTTCAGCATATTTTCATTTTTTTGACTAATGGTTCTAGATATATCGCGACTTGAAAAAGTCCAATTCTGTAAAAACTATATTCAGAGAAATACTCATAACTTCTTTATTATTCGTCCAATTTGAAAAATTCTTTTTTATGTTTTGTTGTTTTATCAGCTATTTAATAAAAAAAAATATAATAATAAACAAGTAAAAAAACGTTAAGTTCGGCCGGGCCGAATTTTTTATACCCTCCACCATAAAATAGTCTTAATTAAAATGGAATAATTAGGGTCCTTTCACAATTTTAGGTGTAACAACTTTTCGACAATGGATAGACTCCTACTGCTTCCCACTATTGCTTAAATTACACTGTGAACACAAATGTTGGGGCAGAGATAATTCCTTTTGGAGATGAATGCCCTTTGTGTGTGTATATTAAAAACCCCGAAGGACAGATGCGCCGTGAGTCGTACTTCCGCGTTATGGCGTGATGAAGTTTTTGCAAGAGACCCTGTAAGCCATCATGCATTAGCAGTATATCTTTGTTTGTTGTTTTTGTAGAGCACTTAAGCAACAGTGAACAAAGATATAACGCTAATTCCTGATGGCCCACAGGGTCTCTAACAAAAATTTCATGACGCCCTAACGCGAAAGTTCGACTCACGGCGCATCTGTCCTTCGGGGTTCATAATATACTCACCAAGGCCTTTCTTCCCCAAGAGGAATTTTCCGTGCCCCAGACTTTCACCTCCATTTTGTTCCATGTGTTCAGCTAGGTGAAAGGTACCACCTACGGGGCTATATCAAAGAGCCAACCGATCTTTAAATTTTTTGGCGGAAAAGTTTTATAGCTGCAGGGAACTTCAAGAGTCAAATTGAGGGTAGTTTCATCAAAACAATGTAGACCCTCAAAAATGGACCCATGTTGACGAATTATAGTGAAGAAATTTCGTGACCACTGAAAATTCCCGAAAATCGGGAGGTACAGTTATATGGGGGGATATACCAAAACATGGATCTATATTGACGATTATTTTTGAATAGACAAAATTGTAGCTAAAATTCTCAAAATACCGATCATTACAGCTATTTCGGTTAAAAATTGCAGCTAAAATTCTCAACATACCGAAAATCGTGAGATGCCGCTATATGGGGGCTGTACCAAAACATGAACCTATGTTGACGATGTTTGGTGGAGATGTATCATGACCACTGAGAACCTCAAATGACAAATTACAGCTAGTTCGATTAAAAATTGTAGCTAAAATTCTCAAAATACCGAAAATCGGGAGGTACGGTTATAAGGGGGCCATACCAAAACATGGACCTATGTTGAAGATGTTTGGTGGAGATGTTTTATGACCACTGAGAAACTCAAATAGCAAATTACAGCTAGTTCGATTAAAAATTGTAGCTAAAATTCTTAAAATACCGAAAATCGGGAGGTACGGTTATAAGGGGGCCATACCAAAACATGGACCTATGTTGACGATGTTTGGTGGAGATGTTTCATGACCACTGAGAACCTCAAATGTCAAATTGCAGATAGTTCGGTTACAAATTGTGGCTATAATTCTCAAAATACCGAAAATCGGGAGGTACCGTTATATGAGGGCTATACCAAAACATGGACCTATGTTAACGATGTGTGGTGGAGATATTTCATGACCACTGAGAACCTCAAATGGCAAATTACAGCTAGTTCGGTTAAAAATTGTAGCTAAAATTCTCAAAATACCGAAAATCGGGAGGTACCGATATATGGGGGCTATACCAAAACATGGACCTATGTTGACGATGTTTGGTGGAGATGTTTCATGACCACTGAGAACCTCAAATGTCAAATTGCAGATAGTTCGGTTAAAAATTGTTGCTAAAATTCTCAAAATAACGAAAATCGGGAGGTACCGTTATATGGGGACTATACCAAAACATGGACCTATGCCCATATCCTTTGGGATATAAGTTTGTTGATCACTAGGAACCCTAAGTGCCAAATTATAGCTAATTCGGTCTGCAAATGTGGCGAATAACGTCAAAATACCTCAAATCCGGAGGTACCGTTATATGGGGGCTATACCAAAGAGTGGACCGATATAGACCATCTTCGAACTTGACCTGCCTATGGAAAAAAGACCCTCGGGTGCAAAATTTCAGCACTATATCTCAATTATTGCGGACGCTAGAGTGATTACAACAGACGGACAGACAGACGGACATGGCTAGATCGTCTTAGAATTTTATCCTGATCAAGAATATATATACTTTATAGGGTCGCAAATGATTAGTTCGATGTGTTACAAACGGAATGACAAACTTAATATACCCTCCATACTATGGTGGAGGGTACAAAAATAGAACAAAAATTGCACAGTGGGCTTGAATGGCATTTTCGCGATTTAATATTTACAATCAAATTTTAACTCTGTTGTAATCTTCGATTACACTGTACAACAAAATTGAACTTTTTTTTTTAAATTACAAGAAACCCCGCACGGATTATGAAAGAGGACCGAAAAAAAGAAGACACGTATACCGGCGTTTTGAAAATTTACGTCGAGAAGTAACCTAAATAGGCGTGGCAATTTCCGCACATTTCTACAGGTTTTGAAATTCCTTGGAATCCTTGCATTTTAGGTATAAAGTGTCTTTGGCAATATTACTGACAACAATGCGGGGTATCTTTTTGCAAAAAAAATTAACCCTCAAGCGAGTCACTAAAGAGGTATTTTTGGTCAATTTTTCAAAAAAGTTTAAAAACTCCTTTAAAATGAGATCGTATCAGAGCAAAATATTCTACAAAATTATTTGTCATAAAATTTTACTATAGGTCCCCGAATACACCAAAACTCTAAATCGTACCTAAACGCCAGGAATCTGCCAAAAGTAAAATCATGAAAAGATACCCCGCATTGTTGTCAGTAATATTGCCAAAGACACTTTATACCTAAAATGCAAGGATTCCAAGGAATCTGATGTCGAATATTTCAAAACCTGTAGAAATGGGCGGAACTTGCCACCCCTATTTAGGTTACTTCTCGACGTAAACTTTCAAAACGCCGGTACACGTGTCTTCTTTTTTTCGGTCCTCTTTCATAATCTGGCCGAATTGTCTTGTAATTATTTTTTGTGTTGTACAGTGTTAGGTTGTATAGAGTATCACATAGTCGACCCCGTCCCGTACATACCCTTTCACCAATTACTTATTTCTCTGCTTTGCCTGTCGATGCACTTGTTTTACTATTTCCTTACCACCAGCTGTATGCTCTCTCAACTACTATAATGTGTTGCTAAGTAGTTCATTGTCACATATAATTGCTTGCAAGAAGCTCTAGTGTCTATGTCATTGTCCAACAAACAGAAAATAATTTTCTGTTTGTGAAAATAATAACAATAATGACAAAAAGTAAATATTCCTTAGTGAAAAGAAAAAATGAAACCGTGCCATTGTCATTCGACAGTGAAAACAAAATGCTGGCTGTTGTTCTAGCTGTAGGTATGAGTGTCTATCTTTTGTTGTTCTCAATTCAATCCGGCAAAAGTAACTTGAGTCTCAAAAGCAATTTAGGCTTTAATTTGAAAACACATCAAGACTAGGTTTTTTTCTGGGTGATATTTTAATGAAAAGGAGAAACCAAAAATAACCTTGACATGTTTGGGTAAAGTAACAAACGTTACAAAAGCTGAATGAATTAATGAATTTTGTTATTTTATTTTGTTTTTTTACTTATTGCCAGTTAATAATAATTTTCAGTATTTACAAAGGGAAAATTGTTTGGTTTTGGGATTCAATTAAAATACCACAAGCAGTGAAGTTTCTATGTACTTTGGTGAAGTGAAGTATTAAGCAGCGATGGTACGATGACGTTTGTAATTGAACTTTTAGTCTAAGCTTTAATGACTCTATCTCTACAACATCCTCAAACCACGAACATCTCCAATTAACTGAAAAATGTTTACTTCTCCTAATCCTTCATTATTAATTAAAAAAAATATTATTGTTGCCACTACCATAATAAGAACAAAGCAACAACAACAACACAAAATCGCATTAACTGTCCATCACAATAGAGATCAACATTTTATTGTATTTATATTTATAATAGAACTTCGATAATCAGTCGAATAGTCACTCATCACTTAACCACCAAATAAATAATTCAAAAGCATCCTGTTATTGATTTTTTAACTTTATAGATTGGTTTATTTGTTATAATTTATCAGCCAGTAATTATAATGTTGGACTTTGCTATTGTTATGATGTCGAGAGTTGTTTGTTGTAGATAATATCGCAAACATAAAGAGTCTATTTTAATTGAAAATGTAAATTTGTGTTTGTTTTGCGGCTATGTTAAGCATTAATTAAAATTTCAATTTGTTCAATGTACAGACACATTAAATAATTAGAAACGTGGACCGATATAGCCCATTTTCAATTCTTAATACCATAGGAGTAATGGAAGCTTTTGTACCAAACAATAGAGCTATATGGCAATTATTGCGAGTTGTATCTTGATTTCAACATACAGGCGGGCGGACAGACGGACATGGTTATATGGACTTAGAATTTGATGCTGATCAAGAATATATATTTTATGGAGTTTCTGACGAATATTTTTTGTTTTTTTTTTATACCCTCCACCATAGTATGGAGGGAATATTAAGTTTGTCATTCCGTCTGTAACACATCGAACTAATCATTTGCGACCCTATAAAGTATATATATTCTTGATCAGGATAAAATTCTAAGACGATCTAGCCATGTCCGTCTGTCCGTCGTTGTAATCCCTCTAGCGTCCGCAATAATTGAGATAGAGTGCTGAAATTTTGCACCCGAGGGTATTTTTTCCATAGGCAGGTCATGTTCTATATCGGTCCACTCTTTGGTATAGCCCCCATATAACGGTACCTCCGGATTTGAGGTATTTTGCCGTTATTCGCCACATTTGCAGCTATAATTTGGCACTAAGGGTTCCTAGTGATCAACAAACTTATATCCTAAAGGATATGGGCATAGGTCCATGTTTTGGTATAGTCCCCATATAACGGTACCTCCCGATTTTCGGTATTTTGAGAATTTTAGCCACAATTTTTAACCGAAATATCTGCAATTTGACATTTGAGGTTCTCAGTGGTTATGAAATATCTCCACCAAACATCGTCAACATAGGTCCATGTTTTGGTATAGCCCCCATATATCGGTACCTCCCGATTTGCGGTATTTTGAGCATTTTAGTTACAATTTTTAACCTAACTAGCTGTTATTTGACACTTGAGGTTCTCAGTGGTCATAAAACATCTCCACGAAACATCGTCAACATTGGTCCATGTTCTGGTATAGCCCCCATATAGCGGTACCTCCCGATTTTCGGTATTTTAGCTACAGTTTTTAACCGAAATAGCTGTAATTTGACATTTGAAGTTCTCAGTGGTCATAAAACATCTCCAACGAAACATCGTCAATATAGGTCTATGTTTTGGTATAACCCCCATATAACGGTATCTCCCGATTTTCGGTATTTTGAGAATTTTAGCTGCAATTTTTAACCGAACTAGCTGTAATGATCGGTATTTTGAGAATTTTAGCTACAATTTTGTCTATTCAAAAATAATCGTTAATATACATAGGTCCATGTTTTGGTATATCCCCCCATATAACTGTACCTCCCGATTTTCGGGAATTTTCAGTGGTCACAAAATTTCTTCACTAAAATTCGTAAACATGGGTCCATTTTTGAGGGTCTACATTGTTTTGATGAAACTACCCTCAATTTGACTCTTGAAGTTCCCTGCAGCTATAAAACTTTTCCGCCAAAAAATTTAAAGATCGGTTGACTCTTTGATATAGCCCCGTAGGTGGTACCTTTCACCTAGCTGAACGCATTTTTTTAGATTAGATTAGATAACACTGTGCAACAAAATTGAGGTGAAAGTCTGGGGCACGGAAAATTCCTCTTGGGGAAGAAAGGCCTTGGTGCGTATATTATAAACCCCGAAGGACAGATGCGCCGTGAGTCGAACTTCCGCGTTATGGCGTGATGAAAATTTTGTTAGAGACCCTGTGAGCCATCAGGAATTAGTGTTATATATTTTTTCGCTGTTGCTTAAGTGCTCTACAAAAACAACAAACAAAGATATAATGCTAATTCATGATGGCTTACAGGGTCTCTTGCAAAAACATCATCCCGCCATAACGCGGAAGTTCGACTCACGGCGCATCTGTCCTTCGGGGTTTTTATCTCTGCCCCAACATTTGTGTTCACAGTGTAATTTAAATAATATTGGGAGGCAGTGGGAGTCTATCCATTGTCGAAAAGTTGTTCCACCTAAAATTTTGAAAGGACCCTAATTATTCCATTTTAATTAAGACTATTTTATGGTGGAGGGTATAAAAAGTTCGGCCCGGCCGAACTTAACTACTTTTTACTTGTTTTTTATCTGACCTCGTATTCCCAAACAAGTTGTTATGACTTTGTAATGATTTTATATTCCTTCTATTTTTTGACAACTTATAACCTGTAGGAATCAAATGTACAGGACAATCAATCGATTCACCACGTTTCCAAAAAAACAATTTACATTTCCAATGAAACCAACTTAGTTTACAAACCATCAACAATTACACTGTGCAACAAAATGGAGCTCGAGTTCTGGGGGTGGAAAATTCCATTTGGTGGTGAATGCCCCTGATAAGTATGTACAGAACCCCAAAGGGCAGATCCGCCGTGAGTCGAACTTTTGAGTTATGGCGTGATGAATTTTTCACTGGAGACCCTATAAGCCTTTAGAAATTAGCGTTCTAACTTTGTTCGCTGTTGCTTTGCCTTATTTTTGATATGACATGTCTTCAGTCAAATCTAATGAGGAAGTTTTTCGTAGACTTTCGACTTTCTAACTCGCTTCCTTCCATGTCCTTTTCGTCTTTTATTTCAAGAACCGCAATAAAAGTACCAGAAGATGAAATTTTTCAGCTTCGACATATTCTGCAAAAATGTCGCTCAGAAAATGTTAGGTACGGCTCTCATTGACAACTAATCGATATTGTCGCTTTTTTATGGTCCTTTTTGCATTTACCCTGTTTTTGTTCAGAGAAAACTATATTTTGTTTTTCTGTTGGATGTTGGAATATGTATACAGAATAAACAATAAAAATAGGTAAAAAACTTTTTAAGTTAAACGGTTTTATGTTAAACATACATCGCAATGTTTAAGATAAATGTACTAAAAATAATAAAATAGATAAAGTCGTGGGAATTATAAACATATGCATAGACTAGACTAAAATAAAACCGTGGGGCACGTCAATTGTCTACAAATTATCGACTTAATGTGCGATAGAAGAATCGTTTAATTCGTCGTTAGGCAGTTGGCCCGCAGACGGTGAGGAAATTACTTACTATTTTCTTGCTCATGGAAATTCCAATAGTTATACACTGCATGTAAATAAAAGAGATGTTTCAACTAGTTTACCGTTGGACATTCACACTGCTGGCTGGCGAGGAATAGTTTCACTGCTCGTAGTTTGTCTTTAATCGACAAAGTACTACTCGCTCACCACTATGAAACCCTAAAACTCGCTTATAATCGAGCTTGCTAGCTTGTTTCCACATTCTAGCCCTACTTATCACACGTCCATCGTTGTCGGTTGAACAACTGCCTAATTATAGTGTAACATTACAAAACAAACATTTTAATCAACGATTGTAGACAATTGACGTGCCCCACGGTTTTATTCTAGTCTATTCTATGCATATGTTTAAAATTCCCACGACGGTATCTATTTTATAATTTTTTGGTTTTTAGTACATTTATCTTAAAAATTGCAATGTATGTTTAACATAAAACCGTTTAACTTAAAAGGTTTTTTACCTATTTTTATTTTCTAGTTTTTAGTTTTTATTTCTGTTTAATTCATTGAGTGCTTCATTATTGCAAGGTTTCTTGCCCGTTAGTTTATTGCAGTCCAACTGTACCGCTAACGACGTACCGCAAACGACGTATCATTTTTAGCCACCCTAACGCCACATAGTCCTCAACACGATAACAAAATCTTGACTTGGGTGGTGGATTCAGGCTGGAATAATCAGATACCTAAATTACAGATTCAATTTCTAAATTTAAATCTTAATTATACGCCATTTAGTGGCTGCGGCCATCTTAAATATTAAGGTTGTATAGTGCACTGTATTCTTCTTGTCAAGCCCTTTTATTTGATACCCATATTGGTGGGATTGATAAAAAATTGTTATCAGCCATTTGGTAGCGGCGGCAATCTTAGATTTCACTTTTGCATAGTGAATTGTATTCTACTTGTAGAGACCTTTCATTTGATAGCCATGTTGATGGGATTGATAAAACCTAATTTATCCGCCATTTTGTAGAGGCCGCCGTCTTGGATTTTAATTTTATATAGTACATTGTATTCTACTGGTTGAGCACTTTCATTTGATACCCATATTGATGGGATTGACAAAACCTACGTTATCCGCCATTTTGTGGCGGCCGCCATCTTGTATTTCAATTTTTATAGTATATTGTATTCTGCTTGTTGAGCCCTTTCATTTGATACCCATATTGATGGGATTGACAAAACCTACGTTATCCGCCATTTTGTGGCGGCCGCCATCTTGTATTTCAATTTTTATAGTATATTGTATTCTGCTTGTTGAGCCCTTTCATTTGATACCCATATTGATGGGATTGATAAAACCTACGTTATCCGCCATTTTGTAGCGGCCGCCATCTTGGATTTCAATTTTTTATAGTATATTGTATTCTGCTTGTTGAGCCCTTTCATTTGATACCCATATTGATGGGATTGATAAAACCTACGTTATCCGCCATTTTGTAGCGGCGGCCATCTTGAATTTATAATGATAATGAATAAACATAATTGTATTGTCACCAAAATCCAAAGTGTATACAAAATTTCAGATTAATCGGTTGACAGGAAGAGGTTGAAATTTCAATTACTAAATTTTACCCAAGAATAAATAATAAAACAAACGGGGTGAGCTAAATAATAAATAAAACCATTTAAAAACACAAATCATAGTTTTTTTCTGAACAAAAACAGGGTAAATGCAAAAAGGACCATGAAAACGCGACAATATCGATTAGCTGTCAATGAGAGCCGTACCTAAAATTCTGAGCGACATTTTTGCAGAATATGTCGAAGCTGAAAAATGTCATCTTCTGGTACTTTTATTGTGGTTCTTGAAATAAAGGACGAAAAGGACAAGGAAGGAAGCGAGTTAGAAAGTCGAAATGTTCTACGAAAAAGTTCCTCATTAGATTTGACTGCAGACATGTCATATCAAAAATAAGCGAACAAAGATAGAACGCTAATTTCTGATGGCTTATAGGGTCTCCAGTGAAAAATTCATCACGCCATAACTCAAAAGTTCGACTCACGGCGGATCTGCCCTTTGGGGTTCTGTATATACTCATCAAGGGCTTTCACCCCCAAAAGGAATTTTCCACCCCCCAAAATTTCGGTTCACAGTGTTATTTGATTGTTTTTTCATCGTTTAATTTAAATGAACAACAATTTATTATTTTCTGTTACTTGTTAGTAAATAATACATTTTGTGACACCGGCGATTATTAAAGCAACAATTGACCGTATTTGAATGGATGTTATTACATAGAAATCGATGTTTTTATTTATTTGATACTAATTAAAATTTGAAATACATAGCGCAGTCGAACGATATCCATGACCTGTTATACAAAAATTCCCAGATTGCGCATCAAATAGGGAATTACATTATATGGTACGATATTGGTGTCTCTTAAAATGTCCGCCGGTTAAGTGTATGTTAGTTATTTTCCAATAATAAAACATTTCTTATATTTCTATATCATGAATCCGTGGGGTCATTTTTTCGATGTGGCTTGTGTAAATATTGTTATAGAAGCCATCAACAATTCAAGGACAAATTGCAGTCTGAAGAACATATATCGAATAATTCTTTAATGCAATTAAAAATTAATGACGGCTAAATTTCCCTCTTAGTTGAGTTATAAGTTATTGCATTTTTTACCATTTCCCAGAATAGACAATAATTTCTAAAATTGATGTGGTGTCAATTGTATTTTGATAGTTCAGAATACAATTTGGTATGTAGTTCATTATTTACTACAACAACAAAATGTTTATTAGGGATATAACTTTTTGCACTTTTTTGCAAATATCAAAAATACCACCACATAGCCGTGTAGAGCATGAAAAACTATTATGAAATACGGTGTCAATTTTTCTCTATCGCGAAAAAAGTTTCCGCACCAAATGCACAATTCTCACAGGCAAGGTAAAAAAAAACATCCTGTAACTTTCGCGAATTCGTTGCAAATGACCCCAAATTCTCTTGTCCGATAGGTTAAAAAAATATAAACATAAAATTCACGAGTTTATAAAGAAAAACCAAAAATTGCAATAGTGTCAAAAAATCCTAATATGGTCCGAAATGGCGCGATTTGAGAACAAATTGGTCCAGAACGCTTTGATAATGATTTTAAATTAGATTACAAAAAAATAAAAATTTTAATGAAAAGCAAATATGTTGTTATGACAGATAAAATTAAAAAATGCATTGCAGAACTTCAATGCATTTGGTGCGGAAACTTTTTTCGCGGTAGAGAAAAATTGACACCGTATTTCATAATAGTTTTTCATGCTCTACACGGCTATGTGGTGGTATTTTTTTGGTTATAGCCCTAATGTTTATATTTCAAGAGTCACTTATGATAAGTCACGTGCGTATAATTTGACATTTATGGGTGAAAAAACTTTTGGCATATAAAATATTTGATAGATTCAAAAAAAAATAATTCAATGGTCAAGTTTTCACACGCAATAGAAACAATAATAAAGTGTGCTTTTGTTGTTTGTTTCTCATCATTCAAGCCACCGACTATCTACATGATCTAGAGGCCTTGTCAAAAGTCTTAAAGTTTCATAATACATATTTAAGCTTACAGGACACCTTGTAATCAATGGCTATAAATCAGTCACATACACACATAAAATACCGAAAATCGGGTGGTATCGTTCTATGGGGGCTATATGAAGGCGTTGACCTTATCCGACAAATTTCCGGGGGAAAGTTCTATACCCTCAACGAAGACAAAGTACTAAATTTCAGCCATTTTGGTGGATTATTGTGGCCACAACCTTCAAAATACCGAAAATCGGGAGGTACCGTTCTATGGGGGCTATATGAAAGCTTGGACTTATACCGACAAATTTCGGGGGATTATTGTCGCCACAAGCTTCAAAATACCGAAAATCGGGAGGTACCGTTCTATGGGGGCTATATGAAAGCTTGGACCTATACCAACAAATTTCAGGTGGAAAGTTTTATACACCCAACGATGACTAAATACCAAATTTCAGCAATTTTGCTGGGATAATGAAGCTAAAACCTCAAAAATACCGAAAATCGGGAGGTACCGTTCTATGGGGGCTATAACAAAACGTGGACCGATATATCCCATTTTCAATACCAACAATCCTGGAAGTAATAAAAACTTCTGTACCAAATTTTGACGCTCTATCTTAAAAATTGCGAGCTGTATCTTGATTTCAACAGACAGATGGACGACTTAGAATTTTATGCTGATCAATAATATATATACTTTATACGGCCTCCGACGAATATTTCGATGTGTTACAAACGGAATGACAAATTTAATTATACCTTCCATATGGTGGAGGGGAGAAGTAATATAAGAATGGGATAACATTACAGGGTGAAAGGTTATATGGTAATCAAATTCATATACATATGAATAAATATTTTGAGTTTTAAATTTTGATTAGAAGACGTTTAGTTTGTCACGAAAATAAATTGTTCATTCCTTGAACCTCCCTTATATTTATAAAATATACACTTATACCAATTTTAATAACATTTGCCAAATAAACGTATGTATATCATAACAATTTTACTAGTCACTGCTTATGTAAAATGTTAGACGTCCACATATTTTCATGTTTTGGGAACTACAAAAATAATATTTTATTAGTTTGTGTATTATGCAGCGGAGATGCCGCCCGCAGCTATTTAAAAGAATAACAAAAAATTTCATTATCCAAAAATATGTATTTCTAGAAGTTTGCCATGGAAGTCACAATTATCAAAACAATAGCAGAGTTCTATATAAAGGAATTTTAAATGTATTGTTTATAACATATGTATGTATGTGTTACACTAAAAACAATAAAATGGCAATACTTGGTGAAATCTTTTCTAGGATTTTTTCCATGAATTTTTCAGGACTATTAGTACCATCATTGCCTTCAAAGAATATTTTTTTGCAGGAAAGTCACTGCCTTACGTGTGCCTAGACAAACACAATTTTAAGCTGACATTCTCGAAGATAGATATCTTAGGCCTGGATATTTAAAGAAAATTTTTTGCAGTACATCACTGTCTTATAGAAGGATTTTTAAAGAACATGTTTATAGGACCATCACTGCATTAGGCGTGGATATATAAACAACAGGTTGTGCAGGACCATCACTGCCTTACACGCGGATTTATTAAATGACATTTTGTAAGGGACCATCACTGCCTTAGGAGTGTATATTTAAAAAATATTTCTTGTTAAGCCTTAAGCCTTAAACATGGGTTTTTAAAGAATATTTTTATGCGTGGATATCTAAAGATATTTGCAGGACCATCACTTCCTTAAACGTGGATTTTTAAAGAATATTTTTTAAGGGACCGCCACTGCCTTTAACGTGGATTTTTAAAGAGTATTTTTAAGGGACCATCACTGCCTTAAACGTGGATTTTTAAAGAATTTTTTTAAGGGACCATCACTGCCTTAAACGTGGATTTTTAAAGAATATTTTTTAAGGGACCGCCACTGCCTTTAGCGTGGATTTTTAAAGAATATTTTTTAAGGGACCATCACTGCCTTTAGCGTGGATTTTTAAAGAATATTTTTTAAGGGACCGCCACTGCCTTTAGCGTGGATTTTTAAAGAATATTTTTTAAGGGACCATCACTGCCTTAAACGTGGATTTTTAAAGAATATTTTTTAAAGGACCGCCACTGCCTTTAGCGTGGATTTTTAAAGAATATTTTTTAAGGGACCATCACTGCCTTAAACGTGGATTTTTAAAGAATATTTTTAAGGGACCGCCACTGCCTTTAGCTTGGATTTTTAACGAATATTTTTTAAGGGACCGCCATTGCCTTTAGCTTGGATTTGTAAAGAATATTTCTTGCCTGACCATCGTTGCTTTAAACGTGAATATTATTTGCAGGACCATCACTTCCTTAAACGTGGATTTTTAAAGAATATTTTTTAAGGGACCTTCACTGCCTTTAGCGTGGATTTTTAAAGAATATTTTTTAAGGGACCATCACTGCCTTAAACGTGGATTTTTAAAGAATATTTTCTAAGGGACCGCCACTGCCTTTAGCGTGGATTTTTAAAGAATATGTTTTAAGGGACCATCACTGCCTTAAACGTGGATTTTTAAAGAATATTTTTTAAGCGACCGCCACTGCCTTTAGCATGGATTTTAAAGAATATTTCTTGCTAGTCTATCACAGCCTTTTTTATACCCTCAGCATTTATGCTAACGTATATACACTTTCATACGGGCAAAATGTGCCTCATCGAAATAATGGTTTTAGACCCCAAGTATGTTTGGACGAAATGTGTTTCAGACAATTTGGAGTTGATTTAGCCATGCCCGTCCGTCTGTCTGTCTGGCTGGTGCGCTTGATGACTCTCGAACGAAGCAACCACTCCTTCTGGTACCTTCCCCACAAAAGTTCGAAAATGTTCGGAAAATTTGTGCGCACGATAACTCTTGAAGGAAGTAACCGATTTGGCCCACATTTTGTACATCGTGAAAGTTCTACCAGACTTAGATGAAGTTTAAATATGGACTCAATCGGTCCACTCCTTCGGGTACCTCCCACACAACATTTCGGAAAAGTTCAGTATAGGACCTGCTCTCGAATCGCTTTGATTTTTGTTGTAGCAACTTGTATTCGCTGTCCCCCATACGACGGTACAAGTTTTATAAGGGGCAAGTCCATACTTCCTGAGAAAATATCCTGAAAGGTGCAAGAAAACCCTATGACACCGTGTGTAGTGGTTAGAGCGCAAGATAAATCTCGCACGGATCGTCCAATTCGGTTCAAAATTTGGCCTTCGTAATATTTTGTCCAAACATAGTTTAAGTGCGAAGATAAACCATGTCGGTCCATTCCTTCAAGTACCCCCCTCACAAAAATTCAAAAATCTTCGGAAAAAATATACGCATGATAACTCTCGAAGGGAGTGACTAATGTAATCCATACTCTGCACATCCTAATATATCTACCAGATATAGATCAGGTTCGAATATGGAGTATATTTGTGCACTCCTTTGGGTACCTCCTACACAAAATTTCGGATAAGTTCACTTTAAGACCTGCTCTCGAATCACTTTGATTTTTGTTGAAGCGATTTGCATTCGCTACCTTCATTACGACGGTAAAAGCTTTTCAGGGGCAAGTCTTTATTTCTTGGGAAAACAGCCCGAAAGGTGTAAAAAAATCGCTATGTCACCATATGTGGCTCTCGAACTGTTCTACCGATTTGGTGCAACATTTGGTCTTCGTCATATTTTATCCAAACTTAGTTTCATGGGGCAATACCGGTCCCCAACTTCCGGTACTTCTCCCCAATATTTAAAAAATGTCACTAAAATGTTAGGACGATATAACTTGAATGGTGCAACCAAAATGGTCCAAACTTTGGATCTCCCAATATTTTGTCAAAACTTAGTTTAACTTCTAAAATGGCCCATATCGGTCCTCCCTAAGGGTACCTCCCCCAACAAAGTTCAACATTTGTGTTAATTCTTAATCCACATTTTTGTCGGCAAGTTCAAATGTTGAAAAAGGGCTACAAAATTCTGAAGAGACGCTTAATACATTCGATTTGTCCGTAGATGAAAGTTTCAATTCACATTGGCTGAGGGCATGGCAGAACTACCAGGTAGTGGTATCACACCAGCTGATTGAATATGAAAAGTCAAATCCCTTTATAAAAAAATTATGTTTGTTGTAATTTCCCCAACAACATAAAGAAAGTTTTGACATAACATATTCAAAATTTTACGATGACACTACCTGGGTAATTGTGCCATGGCTGAGGGTATACCTCTGTCGGCAAAGCCTACTGACACTTTTTTACTTGTTAGAGAATATTTCTTTCCTGGCCATCACTGTCTTAGGCGTGGATTTTTAAGGAATATTTCTTGCCAGACCATCGTGGTTTTTTAAAGAATATTTTTAAGGGATATCACTGTCTTAAACGCGGATTAAAAAAAAAAAGATTTAAGGGACAATCACCGTCTTACCCTGGATTTTTAATAGGGACAATCACATCCTTGAACTTGGATATTTTAGGAATATTTCTATGGAACATCACTGCCTTAGACGTGGATATTTAAAGAAATATTTTTAAAGAGATATTACAACCTTAGGCGTGGATATTTAAAGAATATTTTTCGCAGAACCATCACTGCCTTAAACGTGGAAATTTAAAGAAATATTTTTAAAGAGATATTACAACCTTAGGCGTGGATATTTAAAGAAATATTTTTAAAGAGATATTACAACCTTAGACGTGAATATTTAAAAAATATTTTTAGCAGAACCGTCACTGCCTTAAACGTGGAAATTTAAAGAAATATTTTTAAAGATATATTACAACATTAGGTGTGGATATTTAAAGAATATTTTTTGCAGAACCATCACTGCCTTAAACATGGAAATTTAAAGAAATATTTTTAAAGAGATATTGCAACCTTAGGCGTGGACATTTAAAGAATATTTTTCGCAGAACCATCACTGCCTTAAACGTGGAAATTTAAAGAAATATTTTTAAAGAGATATTACAACCTTAGGGCATGGATATTTAAAAAATTTCAGAACTATAGACATAAGCGTTCCTCTTTGTACTGCATTCAATTGTCCCTTCTCGAATGTTCATTGCAAATCCAGTTGTATGCTATCTTTAATCGCACAACTGTTTAATTCCGTTTTATTTTCAAACATGCAATGTTTGCCTTTTAAAAACTTATTTCGATTATTGTTATTGAAAAATAATAATAACATGAATTTCTCAGTTTTTGTTTATATATGCTGGGTGGAAGAAAAAAATTGGCTAACTGACCAAAATTGAATTTTTACTATTTGTTTTACCATCAAGGAACAGATACAATCCTGCTAAACAGCATTGTAAAAAATGTGCAATAAGCTAGAAGAATGAGCAAAATTCCGAATCTGGTTATGTGCAATGAACTGTCATTTACTTAAATTGAAGTTTTTTTGTTCAAAGAACCAATTCAAGTTTATTCAAGTTTATACTCCATAATACACAATTTATATAAAGCATTTTCTTTTTGCTTTGTAAATTGGAAAGATAAATTTAGTAATTTTTTAGATGAGGATTAATTTTTATGAGACTTTATTATTATTTTTTGTAATTCGTTTTTGAACAAATGACTAAAACAAACTTTTTGAAATATTCTTCAAGAAACGGATATTTTCAAAATTATTTCCAATCTCCAAAAGCGATAGAGAAAAGCATTGAAGGATGAATTATTTTTCAGTTGCCTATACAACATATAAGAAATCAAATTAAGCAAGTAAAACATTTGCTGTAAAAAACAAATTGCATATGAAAGAAGAAAAGTTAGATGATGGCGAAGCCGCTCCACAGCCGATATGTTTGATGATCCTCTACCAAAGGCGAAACATGTCACATGGTGGTGGTTGTGTGGGTTCGAATCATTGGCTTTCCTTTTTCACATGCATCATTGGTCATTATGTTCGAATCTAACAAAAAAATTATTAAAATAAAAGATAATTTAAAACAAGTAAGAAAAGCGTTAAGTTCGGTCGGGCCGAACTTTTTATACCCTCCACCACAAATTTCAGCCATTTCGGTGGATTAATGTGGCCACTACCTTCAAAATACCGAAATTCGGAAGGTACCGTTCTATGGGGGCTATATGATGGCGTGGACCTATACCTACAAATTTCTGGGGGAAAGTTTTATACGCCTAAAGAAGACTAAATACCAAATTTCAGTCATATCGGTGTGATAATGAGGCTAAAACGTTCAAAATATCGAAAATCGGGAGATATTGTATTATGGGGGCTATATCAACACGTGGACCTATATAAACATTTTATGGTAGAAATGTTTCCTAGCCTCTGGAAACACAAAATACAAAGTTACAACCGATTCTTTGGTCAAATGGGTCTAATACATTCAAAATATATTAAAATGACGCGTACTTTATAAGGGGTCTTATATGGGGGCTATACCAAAACGAGGACCTATATAACCCAACTTTGGTAGGAATATTTTTTGGCCTCAGGAGACACAAAGTACCAAATTACAACCAATTCGGTGGTAAAATGGGCCAAATATCTTAAAAATTCCTTAAAACGACGACGCTTCACGCGTCATTTTGTATGGGGGCTATACGAAAGCGTGGACCTACATAGCCCGCTTTCAATACCAAAAGTCCTACGTAAATATAACATATTTTCCCAAAATGTCATCAACCTACGTCAATCCGTTCGGACGCTAGAGTGATTTCCACAGACGGACAGACAGACAGACGGACGGACATGGCTATATCGATGTAGAATTGCACGCTGATCAAGAATATATATACTTTGTGGGGTCTACAATGATTATTTCGAGTAGTTACAAACGTAGTGACAAACTTAATATACCCCCATCCTATGGTGGAGGGTATAACAAGTAAAAAAGCGTTAAGTTCGGCCAGGCCGAACTTTTCATACCCTCCACCATAAAATATTCTGAACTAAAATGGAGTAATTAGTTTTCATTCCTGTCCCCAACTTTAAGTGGGTACGTTAAAATGTCAGATAATGTACATAAAATGTCTCATTCGGTAGGCCCTTTTTTATGGTGCCTATATCTAACTATGTATGCTGATAATTTTTGGTGGGCTAGAAATTGGGAGGTTCCGTTATATAGGGGTTATAATAAAACATGGACCTATGTTGACAGTTTTTGATGGGAGCCTTTAATGTCAAATAACTCCTAATTCGGTTAAAAGTTGTAGCTAGAATCCTCAAAATAACGAAAATCGGTACATAATGTGGGAACTTCAAATGTCATTAACAGCTAGTTCGGAGGTATGTGGGCTATACGAAAATATGAACTTAAATGAACAATTTTTGTTGGCTTTTAAATTTCAAATTACAGAAAGTTCGTCCAGAAAATAAAGCTAAGGTACGGAAAATCGGGAGGTTTGTTTTGTGGCTATACCAAAACATGGACCTACGTTCGGTTTAACATTTTAAGTAAAATCCTCAAAGTACCGAAAATCGGGAGGTATCGATATATTGGGGCTATGTTGAAAATTGTTGATGCAGATGTGTGGTGACCACTACAACCTTCAAATGTCAAATTACAGTTAGTTCGGTTAATAAATTTAGCTAAAATTGCCAATTACTGAAAATTGGGAGGTATCGTTATATGGGAGCTATATCCGAACATGGACCTATATTGAAAATTTTTTATGGAGAGGTGTTGTGACCATTAAGAACTTCAAATGTCAAATTACTACTAATTCGGTTTAATATTGTAGTTAAAATCATCAAATTACTGAAAATCGGGAGGTACTTTTACACGAGAGCTTTATCAATACATCGACCTTTCTTGACAATTTTTGGTGGAGAGGTGTGGTGACCACTAAGAATTTCAAATGTCAAATGTTCAAATTACAGATAATTCGGTTAAAACTTGTAGGTAAAATTCTCAAAATACCGAAAATCCGTTATATATACCGAGGTACCGTTATATGGGGCTATACCAAAACATGGACCTACGTTCATAATTATTTCGAATATAAGTTTTTGGTCACTAATAACCCAAACATCAAATTATAGCTAATTCGGTCTAGAAATGTGAATTTAAACGTCAAAAAATTTTTTAAAATTTTTTTAAATTTTTTTTTTATTGAGTCTTTTCGAAAAATATTAATAAGTTCACAATTGCATAAAAAATAATAACTTAAAACTATTACGTGTTGTTTTAATTACAATATGTGAATGTAAAATAATCATTACAGCAACTAGCTTATTTTATAAACTGGGGAAACATGTTAAATAGAAACTGTAATGGTATACCGAGCTTGCTCCCGGCTCTTTCATATCTAGAGAGCGTGTCTCAATTTAATTGACTTATGCTATCCCTAACCTATCTAAATTAATATAAAAAGCATTAAAAACAAAAATAAACTAAATAAATAAAATAAAACACAAAATCCTATGCAATTAATTAGGATTTTAGACAGAAGGAACCGTAGGAAGGATTTTTATCCTCTATGAATTCCAGGAGAAACATGTAGGTAGAAATCTGGACACGCAACTGAAGCTAAATCCAAAGTTAAATCAATACCGACAGCTGAAATATAATTAGTATTGTCCCATGTAAAAGTGGATTCAGATCGAACAGTTTCTTGAACTATGGAGTTTGAATGTCTAAGAAGTCGATTGACATAATTCTTAACAGCTTGCATGGCATACACCGAAATGGGGGTAACTCCCGCAATGCCGTATATATAGTTGTTTGAAAAGCGTTTATTAAAGCTTTGAAAATTTTTCCCTACACATAATCTAAGTATTTTCCTTTCAAAAACTTCCATTTCTTTCATCACCGTTGGAGAAATTTGGAACCAAATGGGAAAGGAGTATAGTAATACTGGCCTAATGCATGTTTTGTATAATAACAATTTTGTTTGAACAGGTAATGTTTTACTATTAAATAATCCAATAAATGATCCTTTTATACGATTTGCCTTTTTTATGAAATTTCGAGCGTTCTCATTAAACTTTACTAATTTATTAAATTGCACACCCAAACGTCAAAATACCTGAAATCGGGCGGTAACGTTATATGGGGGCTATTCCAAAACATGGACCTATGTCCACTAGTTATATAAGTTTATTGACATTTAAGAACCCTAAATGTCAATTTATAGCTAAATCGGTCTGTAAATGTATCTAAAAACGTCAAAATGCCATAAATCGGGGGTACCGTTATATGGGGGCTATACCAAAACGTGAACCTATGTCCACAACTTTTGTTATATAAGATTATTGACACTTAAGAACCCTAAATGTCAAATTATAGCTACATCGGTCTGAAAATGTAGCTAAAAGCGTAAAAATACCGTAAATCGGGGGTACCGTTATATGGGGGCTATAATTCAAATTATAGCTACATCGGTCTGAAAATGTAGCTAAAAACGACAATATACCGTAAATCGGGGGTACCGTTATATGAAGGCTATACCAAAACGTGGACCGATATAGCCCATCATCGAACTTGACCTGCCTGCAAGCAAAAGACGCATTTTCCCAAAATTTCAGACAATTTTGGTGGAGAGGTGTGGTGACCACTAAGAACTTCAAATGTCAAATGTTCAAATGACAGCTAATTCGGTTAAAACTTGTAGGTAAAAATCTAAAAATACCGAAAATCAGGAGGTACCGTTATATGGGGCTATACCAAAACATGTACCTTTGTTCATAATTTTTTCGAATATAAGTTTTTTGGTCACTGAGATCCCTAAATATCATATTATAGCTAATTCGGTCTAGAAATGCGACTTAAATCGTCAAAATACCTGAAATCGGTGGGTACCGTTATATGGGGGCTATACCAAAACGTGGACCTATGTCCACAACTTTTGTTATATAAGTTAAGTGACGCTTAAGAGCCCTAAATGTCAAATTAGTGCTAAATCGGTCTGAAAATGTAGCTAAAAACGTCAAAATACCGTAAATCGGGGGTACCGTTATATGGGGGCTATATACCAAAATGTAGACCTATCACCACAACTTTTGTTATATAAGTTTATTGACACTTAAGAACCCTAAATTTCAAATTGTAGCAAAATCGGTCTGAAAATTTAGCTAAAAACGGCAAAATACCCTAAATCGGGGGGTACCGTTATATGGGGGCTATACCAAAACGTGGTCCTATGTCCACAACTTTTGTTATGTAAGTTTATTGACACTTAAGAACCCTAAATGTCAAATTATAGCTAAATCGGTCTGAAAATGTAGCTAAAAACCTCAAAATACCGTAAATCGGGGGGTACCGTTATATTGGGGCTATACCAAGACGTGGACCTATGTCCACAACTTTTGTTATGTAAGTTTATTGACACTTAAGAACCCTAAATGTCAAATTATAGCTAAATCGGTCTGAAAATGTAGCTAAAACGTCAAAATACCGTAAATCGGAGGGTACCGTTATATGGGGGCTATACCAAAACGTGGACTTATGTCCACAACTTTTGTTATATAAGTTCAGTGACGCTTAAGAGCCCTAAATGTCAAATAAGTGCTAAATCGGTCTGAAAATGTAGCTAAAACGTCAAAATACCGTAAATTGGGGGGTACCGTTATATGGGTGCTATACCAAAACGTGGACCTATGTCCGCAAGTTTTGTTATATAAGTTTATCGACACTTAAGAACCCTAAATGTCAATTTACAGCTGAATCGGTCTGAAAATGTTGCTAAAAACGTCAAAATACCGTTAATCGGGGGGTACCGTTATACCAAAACGTGGACCGATATAGCCCATCATCGAACTTGACCTTCCTGCATACAAAAGACGCATTTTCCCAAAATTTCAGCGTCCTATCTCCATTTTTGTGGATGCTAGAGTGATTACCACAGACGGACGGACGGACGCTCGTGCACAGATCGACTCAGAATTTTACCCTGATCAAGAATATATATACTTTATAGGGTCGCAAATGAGTATTTCAATGCGTTACAAACGGAAAAACAAACTTAATATACCCTCCATACTATGGTGGAGGGTATAAAAATTGAGTTTCAGTGTTTTATTTAGAAATGCACTTAAAACTAGAAAATAATTTGTCGCTTAGCCTCAATAAATATATTCTTTCTTATGATGGAATCTCTCAAATAAAACGCTTGCCGTTTAATTTTGCCACCATTTATAATTTAAATGCAAGCGTTTTATTTGAGAGATTCCATCATAAGAAAGAATATATTTTCTAAATAAAACACTGAAACTCAATTTATTTAAATTATCTTTTCTTTTTAACTTTTTAGTTAATACATTTTTTGACCAATGAGAACAAAATTGTAGTCAATTTAGGCCGAAAATGTAGATAAAAACTTTAAAATGCCTGAAATCGTGTAGTACCGTTATATAAAGGCTATACCAAAACCTGGACTTATGTCCATAATATTTGGTGGGGAAGTTTTGTGCCATTGGGAACTCCAAATGCCAAGTTACAGCCAATTCTGCCTAAAAATGGAGAAAAATTCTTAAAACACTTGAAATCGGGTGGTACCACTATGTGGGGGCTAACCAAAACCTGGACCTATGTCTACAATTTTTGGTGGAGAAGTTTATGTACCATTGGGGACTCCAAATGCCAAGTTACCTCCAATTCGACCTACAAATGAAGATAAAATTCTTAAAACACTTCAAATCGGTCCGTACCGCTATATGGGGGGGGGAGTTTTGAGTACCATTCGGAACCCCAAATGCCAAACTACAGCCTATTCTGATTAAAAATGAAGATAAAATCCTTAAAACACTTGATATCTGGTGGTACCGCTATATAGTGGATATACCAAAACCTGGACCTATGTATGTTCACAATTTTTGGTGGAAAAATGTATCATTGGAAATTCCAAATGCAAAATAACAGCTAATTCGGGCAAAAATGAAGAAAAAATTCTTAAAATACCTGAAATCGGGTGGTACCGCTATATGGGGGCTGTAGAAAAAAATGGACCCATATTCATGTATTGTCATCCAAATCTGAAAAGTGTGCAAAGTTTCAGTTCGATTGTTAAACTGCAACTGCGTTAAAAATGAGTTTCTAGATTTCAACTAAATCGGGTGGTACCGCTATATGGGGGCTATAGGAAAAATGGGCCCATATTGCATTTGGTTTCATATTCATGTACATATTGTCATCCAAATCTGAAATGTGTGCAAAGTTTAAGTTCGATTGGTGAACTGCAACTTTGTAGAAAATGAGTTACGAGGTTTGAAAAGCAAGTTAAAAAAAAAAAACACCGTAAAAACACAGTAAAAATGGTAAAAATGGACCAATCTTTGTTTTAATTTTATATTCATGTATTGTAATCCAAATCTGAAAAGTGTGCAAAGTTGTAGTTCGATTGGTCAACTGCAACTGAGTCAAAATTGAGTTACCAGATTTGAACACCGTTAAAACCCTATAAAAATGGAACAAAATATTTAATTTTTAGTGAGAAAGTTCCATACTCATATATTGTCATCTAAATCTGAAAAGTGTTCAAAGTTTTAGTTCGATTGGTCAACTGCAACTGTGTCAAAATTGAGTTACCAGATTTGAAATTCAATTTAAATAAAACACCGTTAAAACACTATAAAAATGGACCAATATTGGTTTTGATTCCATATTCATGTATTGTTATCTAAATCTGAAAATTGTGCAAAGTTTCAGTTCGATTGGTCAACTGCAACTGTGCTAAAAATGAGTTACCAAATTTGAACTAAACGGACGCCAAAGCAAGTTAAATAAAACACTGTAAAATGTTTATACCCCTCGCAATGAACTACCATGAATACTAATAATTGTTCCAACTTTCTAATATAAATTCATCAACAGAATATTTAATTTCCAACATATTCAATAATTTTTCATTTTCTAAAACATGTAAAAAAATCTTTAATAATTTTTTACCGGCACCTGAAACAAATGTTCTATAACACCGACCACATCACACCCAAGGCACATGCAATTATGCCAAAATATTATTAAATTAAATGAGAATATATTTTTCGACTCGTTCGGGATGTCAAGAGAAAACTTCATTATCAGAATAAAATTTCGTTTGGTTGGTTTAAAATGTTTTTCCTTTATGTCCTGAAAACCATTTTTGTTGGAATCTTCGTTGTTGGCGTTTTCATTGAATATGTGATACAGCACCACTGGTACCGGCAACAGCAGCAATAACAACACTGCTTGGCTCAATTTAATATTCATTTAGTAGAAGAATCAACCCAATTGTTTTCCATTTAGCAATGAAATAAACCGTTTTCACCGCCGATGTCAGTGCCATACGTGCACATATCAAAAACTAAATTATTACGGTGTATATAGAAATGACTGCGTAGGTATGGCTCTTTGTACGTAAATACATATTTAGCTGCATATGGTCAATTGAGCGCATATCAGTGTGGTCGTTTTAGGACACTTTCCCCAATAAGTGGTATTAGGTCGGATTGGTTGATTGTTGTTCGACTAGAATCGAAAATTATTTTCTGAAGAAATAACAATATTCTGACACCGCAGCGTGATAGAAGACGAAAAATAGGAAGATACGTGTCCCCGCATTTTTCCCTGTTACTTCGAATATCGCCGTTAAAGCCCCCAAATTCCTGAGGCCTTCATGTCAAAAGGGATCATTTTGTCAGGCTCATATCTTTTAAACTGCTAAGAATTTTGATTTACTCGTGGAACAAAGTTTTAGCCCTTGTATTGAACAATAATTGTGAACAAATATAATCCATTCAACTCGGATTTTGGTCTATAGATATCACACTGGTCAAGACTGAATCAAACAACCAACTACAAAAATGTACCATAGATCTCAATGAACATACGAACTCTATAGAAATGCTTCTTTAAGGTCAAAATAGCAAAACAAATGCTATTTTTATCCCCTTTTTTCGGTTTTCGGAAGCACTTTGGCTTTTGAACGCTCTTACAGTATCTTCTGGCGGTTGGTGATATTTTTCGGGCTCATGTAGTTCCACGATTCGTCACCCGGGGACAATCGTATAAACGTCTTTTAAAGCGCCAGATCGTACCATTTTTGCGGCAGGGTGTTCATGCAATATCGAATGCTGGTAGAAGAAATACCCAAGGATGCCACTATCTCACGGTGTATAACATGCCGATTTTGCATTCTCCGTTCACGCACGGTTTAAATTTTTTTCTGTCACAACGGCCGTTTTTGGACGACCCTCACGACCTTCGTTTTCGGCCAGGATTGAATTCATTAAACCAGTTTTTCACAATGCTATAGGATGTTGCTTCATCGCCTTACAAAAATTAATTTGATTGATGCTTTCTTTGGCGAAAACGTTCACAGGTAAATTCCATATGTTTGGCAAAGGTCAAGGTCGCTGTAAACTTATATAGAAACATATCAACAAACTTTCCAATAGAAATGTCAAATGGCATCTGACAACACATAGTGTTGCCTAGACTCGAAACTTTTCGATTAGCCATCCTATTCATGGCAGCCATGCAGATTTGGCGTAATTGACCAGCTAAACAGAAACATTTGTCCTGATAAAATGAAATTACTAACTTTAGTTCAAGGAAGTATTTTCGTATTAAATATGGCAACACTATAAAATACATTTACCTGCGTACAAATTTGTGAAATTAGTACCACACCAAACTGTGAAAATATATATATTGCTGTGGGTGTACTGTCGCGTATAAACATTCATATGTGGGTATTCATTTGCCTGTTGTTAGAGTTGGCCACATAAGGCCATAAGACCACAAACATCTACAGGAAAATAATCAACTATTTGATGTGGTTTTGGCTATACTTGTTAAATGTTATATGAGACTGTATGAACTGTCACACATGCCTGAACTCTACTATCCAGTGATATGAAGAAACAAAAGTGTGAAAATATAATTGTCTATACTTTGTGCGTGAATTTGTGCTAAACATGTGATTATATTTTGCCGTTATGGTTTTTCTTTGTTTCCCTGACGTGAAACTCTGATGAGCACAGCTCATTATAATTGCGGATGCACAGAAAGAGAGTGAGAGTGAGCGAAATTTAATGCAAACATGTGGTTTTGTACACAAATTTTTAATTTTAATAGAATTTTAATTTTTGAGTGAAAGAAAAGAAAGTTTGCTTTGATGTAGAAATCGACATAACTGATAGAAGTATGAATTACCAACAGGTGAAAGACGAATTTTTAGCAAATATATTGTGGGGTCTATTCCTATTTCCACA
Organism: Musca autumnalis; assembly: GCF_047663935.1. Classification (NCBI taxonomy): domain Eukaryota; kingdom Metazoa; phylum Arthropoda; class Insecta; order Diptera; family Muscidae; genus Musca; species Musca autumnalis. The sequence continues at coordinate 140,429 of NW_027411654.1, read as the reverse complement.
ATCTTTTGGCGGAGAAGCTTTTTGACCTTTGGGAACTTCAAATGTCAAATTACAGAGAGTTTGGTCAAAAAATTTAGAAAAATACCTTAAGTCGGCAGGTAGCGTTATAACGGGAATTTGCCCTTATTCGAACTTGACCTGCCTATTGGAAAAAGTACACTCGGTATGATTTGTATTAAACTACGAATAATTAAAAAAATTAAGTCCTATTTGGTTGTGGGATTCGAATAATTACTATTGTTTTCTAATTTTTTAAAATTTTCAAGATATTTTTATTAATTTATTTTATTTTCAAAATATTTATTACAACAAGATATTTGTTCATATATACATACCACTGTACAAAATTTGTTGTTTTAACAAAAAATTAAAAGTTAATTTATTAACATTTGTTTTTTTACAGTTTTTTATTTAACTTGCTTTGGTATCCGTTTAGTTAAAATCTGGTAACTCATTTTTAACACAGTTGCAGTTGACCAATAGAACTGAAACTTTGAACACTTTTCGGATTTAGATGACAATACATGAATATGGAATCAAAACCAATATTGATCCATTTTTACAGTGCTTTTATGGCGTACCACCCGATTTTAGGTATTTTGAGGATTTTATCTTCATTTTGCCCGAACTAGCTGTCATTTGGCATTTGGGATTTCCAATGATATATACATTTCCCCACCAAAAATTGTGAACTTGTGTCCAGGTTTTGGTATAGCCCCCTTATAGCGGCACCACCCGATTTCAAGTATTATGAGCATTTTATCTTCATTCGTACAGAAACTTCCTCACTAAAACTGATGGACATAGGTACAGGTTTTGGTATAGCCCCCATATAGCGGTACCACCTGATTTCAAGTGTTTTAAGGATTTTATCTTCATTTTTAACCCGAATAGGCTGTAATTTGGCATTTGGGGTTCCCAATGGTCCTGAATCTTCCCCAGCAAAAATTGTGGACATAGGTCCAGGTTATGGTATAGCCCCCATATAGCGGTACGGCCCGATTTCAAGTGTTTTATGGATTTTATCTTAATTTTTAGGCCGAATTGGCTGTTACTTGGCATTTGGAGTCCCCAGTGGTACAGAAACTTCTTCACCAAAAATTGTTGACGTAGGTCCAGGGTTTCCCCCATATAGTGGTACCACCTGATTTTAAGTAATTTAAAGATTTCATCTTCATTTTTAGCCAGAATTGGCTGTAATTTGGCATTTAAGTCCAGGTTTTGGTGTAGCCTTTATATAACGGTTCTACACGATTTAAGGCATTTTAAAGTTTTTATTTATATTTTCGGCCTAAATCGGCTATAATTTTGTTCTCAGCGGTCGAAAAATGTGTTTACTAAAAAGTTAAATATAAAAAAGAATTTAAAAAATAATTTCTACAGATCAACTGAAATGATATGTTTTCCCTTATTTCTGTTGATCAGCAACTCCACTTTCTCCAACATAATATTCACTCATTATACAACGATACTGTTCCAATCAAAAATAAGCGAAGATCGCCTAATTGAAAACCTTGGTTTACTTCGGATATCAAACGTCAAATAGAAGATAGGGATAGAGCATACTCCAGGTGGAAAAGATACAAAACTCCAGAGCTTCATGAAGAGTACCGCCTTGCACGCAGACTGGTTAACAGCAGTATCAAGATTCGGTTAGCAAACGCAAATTGAACGTAGCTTTCAATAGTATCGCTCGTTATGTTTATGGCTTGTCCAGAACTCAACATATCTCACAATATGCTAATTCCCTTTACGGCATGATCCCTTTTTATTAACACAATAAGTCTCTGGAATTCTCTTCCAAATGAGTTACAAAGCATCAGCAATTCACAAACATTTAAGAATAAACTTCATAACTACATCCAAAATTCAATAACGGTCATACAAATGTAACCATATGGATATCCTTACTTTTTTCTCTTTTTCAAAATTATTATATAAATATGTTTTAATTAAAGGTAAACTCTTCTTAAACCTGTTTGTTATTTTTATCATGCAATTTTTTACCATTCATAATATTGTAATATTCTTAAGATGGATATGTTTTCTTTACTTGTACCCCTGCACTATAATTTATAAGATCTCAATCTTGTTGTGCAGGAATCAATAAATAAATAAAGTTTCAGTGTTTTATTTTGAAATGCACTTAACACTAGAAAATAATAGTTCGCTTAGCCTCAACAAATATATTCTTTCTCATGATGGAATCTCTCTCAAAAAAAAAAAAAAAATAAAAAAAAAAAAAAAAAAAAAAAAACACTTGCATTTAAATTATAAATGGTGGCAAAATTAATCGGCAAGCGTTTTATTTGAGAGATTCCATCATGAGAAAGAATACATTTATTGAGGCTAAGCGACAAATTATTTTCTAGTTTTAAATGCATTTCTAAATAAAACCCTGAAACTTAATTTTTTAAATTATTTTTTATTTATTTAGGAATTCAACTTAAACATATTAAAAACTTAATTTATATAAAAACAACTTATTGAAAAGTTGTCCGATTTCTCTCAGATATCTCCATATTTACTTTATATGGTCGCAATGATTATTTCGATGAGTTACAAACAGAAAAACAAACATAATATACCCTCCATATAATGGAGGATGTAACAATATATATACATACATGTATGCATATATTTATTAACATATTCAGCGCTCAATGGTCTGTAGCTGTTCGCAATTACTCCTCTGGATGTACAACAATGGTGTTAATTGTAATGACATCGACGATGATACGAAATAATGTTGGTGTGATTTATTGCATACTTATTTATATCAATAACAGCATTGCTATATATGTAAGTATGTTTTAAAGTATCCTTCCACAGGATTTTAATGAAAATATTAATATCATATGTACTCCGTTCACCTTCAGTTTCGACGACATTCATTGTTTTATTGCATTGACAGGATTATGTAATATGTTTCTCCACACATATTGTTATGCACACATAACAGATTTTAATTAATACTGTATTTCGTCTAAATGAATTCTCGTACGCTGTGGTCTTGAATCAACATTAAATGGAAGGTGCTTACACCTGGGAAGTTCTTTGGGGATTCTGAAACTAAAATGTTCATAGATGAGAAAAATAACAAGTAAAAAAGCGTTAAGTTCGGTCGGGCCGAACTTTTCATACCCTCCACCATAAAATATTTTGAACTAAAATGGAATAATTAGTTTTCATTCCTGTCCCCAACTTTAAGTGGGTACGTTAAAATGTCAGATAATATACATAAAATGCTTCATTCGGGAGGCCCTTTTTTATGGTGCCTATATCTAACTATGTATGTTGACAATTTTTGGTGGGCTAGAAATTGGGAAGTACCGTTATATAGGGGTTATAATAAAAAAAACATAGACCTATGTTGACAGTTTTTGATGGGAGCCTTTAATGTCAAATAACTCCTAATTCGGTTAAAAATTGCAGCTAGAATCCTCAAAATACCGAAAATCGGTACATAACGGGGGAACTTCAAATGTCATTAACAGCTAGTTCGGAGGTATGTGGGCTATACGAAAATATGAACTTAAATGAACAATTTTGTTGCAGAATTTTTGTTGGCTTTTAAATTTCAAATCACAGAAAGTTCGTCCAAAAAATAAAGCTAAGGTACGGAAAATCGGCAGGTTTGTTTTGGGGCTATACCAAAACATGGACCTACGTTGGTTAAACATTTTAAATAAAATCCCAAATTACAGTTAGTTCGGTTAAAAATTGTAGCTAAAATTGCAAAATTACTGAAAATTGGGAGGTACCGTTATATGGGAGCTATATCCGAACATGGACCTATGTTGACAATTTTTGATGGAGAGGTGTTGTGACCACTAAGAACTTCAAATGTCAAATTACTGCTAGTTCGGTTTAATATTGTAGCTAAAATCATCAAATTACTGAAAATCGGGAGGTACCGTTATATGGGGGCTTTGTCAATACATCGACTTTTCTTGACAATTTTTGGTGGAGAGGTGTGGTGACTACTAGGAATTTCAAATGTTCAAATTACAGATAATTCAGTTAAAACTTGTAGGTAAAATTCTCAAAATGCCGAAAATCGGGAGGTACCGTTATATGGGGCTGTACCAAAACATGGACCAATGTTCATAATTTTTTCGAATATAAGTTTTTTGGTCACTAAGAACCCTAAATATCAAATTATAGCTAATTCGGTCTAGAAATGAGACTTAAAACGTCAAAATACCTGAAATCGGGCGATAACGTTATATGGGGGCTATTCCAAAACATGGACCTATGTCCACTAGTTATATAAGTTTATTGACATTTAAGAACCCTAAATGTCAATTTATAGCTAAATCGGTCTGAAAATGTAGCTAAAAAAGGCAACATACCGTAAATCGGGGGGTACCGTTATATGGGGCTATACCAAAACGAGGGCCGATATAGCCCATCATCGAACTTGACCTGCCTGCAAACAAAAGACGCATTTTCCCAAAATTTCAGAGAATTTTGGTGGAGAAGTGTGGTGACCACTAAGAACTTCAAATGTCAAATGTTCAAATTACAGCTAATTCGGTTAAAACTTGTAGGTAAAAATCTCAAAATACCGAAAATCGGGAGGTACCGTTATATGGGGCTATACCAAAACATGTACCTATCTTCATAATTTTTAAGAACCCTAAATATCAAATTATAGGTAATTCGGTCTAGAAATGTGACTTAAAACGTCAAAATACCTGAAATCGGGTGGTAACGTTATATGGGGGCTATTCCAAAACATGGACCTATGTCCACAACTTTTCTTATATAAGTTTATTGGCACTTAAGAACCCTAAATGCCAAACTATAGCTAAATCGGTCTGCAAACGTAGCTAAAAACGTCAAAATACCGTAAATCCACAACCTTTGTTATATTAGTTTATTGACACTTAAGAACCCTAAATGTCAAATTATAGCTACATCGGTCTGAAAATGTAGCTAAAACGTCAAAATACCGTAAATCGGGGGGTACCGTTATATAGGGGCTATACCAAAACGTGGACCTATGTCCACAACTTTTCTTTTATAAGTTTACTAGCAAAGTGCCCGCTACTTCGTATGCGTTAAATATACAAAACAAATAAACAATATATAATATAGAATGGTGGAAACATTTTGTGTACTAATACGTACCACTTTTGTTCGATTTTCGTCACGCCTACACATCAAGAGCAATCCACATTTTTTGAAATAGTTTAATTGAGGTTCTCAGCGCAAATACGGCCTAACCCAACAACCGCCATCCTCATTTCCAGCACTATCTGTTCCCCCAGAACCAATTATAGAACTATGTAGTAGTTTACATGTAAATAGATAAATACGAACCTCCTCCTATTATTTCAAAATTCCCGTTACACAATAACAAATTGTACCAAATCCTTATTTACAACTTTTCGTATATTTATGGCACATATTTCTTAAATCGGACGTTATAAGCAAATGGTAACAGTAATCTTAATTCCAAATCTCATGAATCCAGATCTATCCGTTCATCCAATACAAAATTGTACCATGCATGGAACCATTTCGTACCCCTAAGTGTACCTAATTCCACATATTAGGATTCGAGCGCTATAATTTCACCCAAATCCTAATTGTACAAAATGTAGTACTTTTTGTAAGCATAAGTACGCATTTCCAAAACTAAGTACGCATTTCCAAAACTAAGTACGCATTTCCAAAACTAACCCCAACAGTAATATTAACTCCAAAATTCAAGATTCTAGCTCTAATCGTTCGCTCAAATCCAAGTTGTACCAAATATAGTACCGTTTAGTACTTTTCGTACATATAAGTACGAATTACCAAAACTTTCTCAATCCTACACCCCAACAGTAATCTTAATTCCAAACTTTAAGATTCCAGCTCTAGCCTTTCGCTCAAATCCAAATTGTACCAAATTTAGTACTTTTCGTACTCATAAGTACGAATTTCAAAAACTACTTCCATATCTCAATCCTACACTCCAACTGTAATATTAATTCCAAATTTCTTGATTCAAGCTCTACCCGTTCGCTCAAATCCAAGTTGTACCAAATTTAGTACCGTTTAATAGTTTTCGTACATATTAGTACGAATTTCCAAAACTTCTTCAATCCTACACCCCAACAGTAATCATAATTCCAAACTTTAAGATTCCAGCTCTAGCCTTTCGCTCAAATCCAAATTGTACCAAATTTAGTACTTTTCGTACTCATAAGTACGAATTTCAAAAACTACTTCCATATCTCAATCCTACACTCCAACAGTAATCTTAATTCCAAATTTCTTGATTCCAACTCTATCCGTTCGCTCAAATCCAAATTGTACCAAATTTAGTACTATTTAGTACTTTTCCTAACCATAACTAAAAATTTCCAAAATTTTATCAATCCTACAATTCAACAGGTATTTTAATTCCAAACTTGAGGATGGCAGCTACATCAGATCACCGAAATCCAAATTGTACCAAATTTAGTACCATTTAGTACTTTTCGTACCCATAAGTACAAATTTTCAAAACTACCTCAGTGCTATGTTCAAACAATAAGCTTAATTCCGAATTTCAGGATTCCAGATATATCCGATAACTCAAATCCAAATTTGGTACCATTTAGTACTATTCGTATCCATAGTACGAATTTCTAAAACTACCTCTATCAACACTCCAACATCAATTTTAATTCCGAATTTCACGATTCCAAATGTATCCGTTCGCTCAAATCCAAATTGTACCAAATATAGTACTATTTAGTACTTTTCCTACCCATAACTACAAATTTCCAAAACTTTATCAATCCTACACTCCAACAGTACTCCTTATTCCAAATCTCGGGTTTCCAGCTATATCCGTTCCAAATTTGTACCAAATTTGGTACCATTTAGTACTTTCGTACCCATGAGTACGAATTTCTAGAACTACCTCAATCCTACAAGCCAACAGTAATCTTAATTCCAAAATTAAGGATTACAGCTGCATCCAATCACCGTAATCCAAATTGTACCAAATTCGATACCATTTAGTACTTTTCGTATCCAAAGTACGAATTTCCAAACCTTCCTCTTTCAACACTCCAACAGTAATCGTAATTCCGAATTTCAGGATTCCAAATGTATCCGATCACATAAATTACAATTTGGTACCCATAACTAAAAATTTCAAAAACTTCATCAATCCTACTTACCAACAGTAATCCTTATTCCGAATCTCGGGATTCCAGCTATATCTGTTCACCCAAATCCAAATTGTACCAGATTTGGTACCATTTAGTACTTTTCGTACACATACATAAGTACAAATTTTCAAAGCTACCTCAGTGCTATGTTCAAACAATAAGCTTAATTCCGAATTTCAGAATTCCAGATACATCCGATAACTCAAATCCAAATTTGGTACCATTTAGTACTATTCGTATCCATAGTACGAATTTTTAAACCTACCTCTATCAACACTCCAATATCAATTTTAATTCCGAATTTCACGATTCTAAATGTATCCTATCACTGAAATCCAAATTGTACCAAATTTAGTACTATTTAGTACTTTTCCTACCCATAACTACAAATTTCCAAAACTTTATCAATCCTTCACTCCAATAGTACTCCTTATTCCAAATCTCGGAATTTCAGCTATATACGTTCACCCAAATCCAAATTGTACCAAATTTGGTACTATTTAGTACTATTCGTACCCAAGAGTACGAATATCCACAACTACCTCAATCCTACACGCCAACAGTAATCTTAATTCCAAATTTCAGAATTACAGCTGCATCAGATTACCGTAATCCAAATTGTACCAAATTTAGTACCATTTAGTACTTTTTGTTCCCATAGTTCCGAATTTCCAAACCTACCTCTATCCAGCACTCCAAAAGTAATCTTAATTTCGAATTCCAGGATTCCAAATGTATCTGATCACCCAAATCCAATTATACCAAATTTGGTACCATTTAGTACTTTTCGTTGCCATAAGTACGAATTTCCAAAAGTATCCCAATCCCACACTCCAATAGTAATCTTAATTCCAAATTTCACTATTCCAGCTCTATCCGATCACTTAAATTCATATTGTACCAAATTTGGTACCATTTAGTACTTTTCGTACCCAAAAGTACGAATTTCCAAAATACGTCTATCCTACACCCCGACTGTAATCCTAATCCAAATTTCAGGATTCCACCTCCATCCGTTCCCCCAAATCCAAATTGTACCTTATTTGGTACTATTTAGTACCTTTCGTACCCATATGTACGAATTTCGAAAACTACCTCCATATCTCAAACCTACGCTCCAACAGTAATAGTAATTCCAAATTTCAGAATTCCAACTTTATCGGTTCGCCCAAATTCAAATTGTACCAAATTTAGTACCATTTAGTACATACGCACACATGAGTACACATTTTCAAAACCACCTCCTTATATCAACTCATCTTCTATACCTTGATTTTCATTCCAAATTTCAAGATTTTAGATCTATCCGTTCACGTAATACCAAATAGTACTAAATTTAGTAACTTTTAGTACTTTTCGTACACTTATAGTTCGAATTTCCAAAAACCATTTGGTACACCTTTCGAACTCTCCATCAGTGAACCTCATTCCAAATTTCAGAATTCTAGCTCTACGCGTTTGCCTAATACAAAGGGTACCATATTTAGTACCTTTTAGTACTTTTAGTACAGTTCTAGTTCGAATTTCCAAAAATCCAGCCTTATCCGACACCTTCGGACCAAGAGTGACCCTCACCCAAAATTTCAAGATTCTAGCTTTAGCCGTTTAGTCTGGGCGTTGATTATCAGTCAGTCAGTCAGTGAGTCAGTGAATCAGTGAGTCAGTGAGTCAGTGAGTCATCATTACTGAACTCTTTTATAAGTATAGATTGGCACTTAAGAACCCTAAATGTCAAATTATAGCTAAATCGGTCTGAAAATGTAGCTAAAAACGTCAAAATGCCGTAAATGGGGGGGTACCGTTATATGGGGGCTATACCAAAACGTGGAACTATCTATCTACGTAAATATCATAAGGTCAATTTTCACAGCTACAACATTTTCTCTCATTTTTCTAATTTTCTACGTAAATATAATGTCAAGCAAAATCGTGCAAACCTAAAAACCCTTAAAAATACCAACGTGAATCGCGATTCATTTAAAAAGCGCTCCGGCGATGTTTTTAGTTTTTTGATTTTTCTCATCTATAAATATTGTGGTTTCAGAATCCGCAAACACTTCCCAAGTGTAACTACCTTCCGTTTAAAGTTGATTCAAGGGCATCGTGGGTGATAAAACTTTATGTAACGGGGGAAAATTTGTAAATCGTCCGGTGTTCTGGCACTTTTTACGTGTAGCTGTGAATCGAAAGAAGAATTAATTACATATTCCGCATATATGAAACATACATATGTTTGTGAAGAAAGTTACAGGGTACTTTCTGGTACTGTTTGAATACTTTAAAACCTGGTAGAGAGAGTAGGCACGCAATTTCCAGAGATAGGAGAATCACTACAAAAGCCATCGAAGTGTGGCTAATGATTACCTTAGCGGGGTTGAACAAAAAGAAATACCAAGTAAGTTTTAAATAGAGTTTTATTACTTCCCTTAGAGCTGAGTTGTGGTTCCTTCGGTGGCCGTGAGTAAAAGAGGCCGAATTTTATTAATTTACATTTGACGTTTATATAAAAGTGACAAGGAGTAAAAGGAATAGAGAAATAAGTATAAAATAATGCCAAATTTACAAGATGATTACAGAGCTGGAAGTTATGTTACATATAATTGATCATATTTATAATTTTAACGTAGTTTAAACAGTTTGTTTTTCAGAAGAAAACAAGTAAGAAAAGTCTATAGTCGGACGGAGCCGACCATGGGATACCCTATACCACTATCCCTTTACAATTACTCTCCAAGGAACTTCTTTTCAATGATTGTAAAAATTTAATTATCAAATATCAGAGATGTAATGTATAATATTTATGACCAAAACCAAAAAGTTATCTAGCATGACAAAGACATTTTTGTAGCAGGAAAGGAAAAATTAGTTCACACAAACAATGATGTAATGAAACCCACTTATGTAGTATTTACTACTACTTCCGTTGTTTAACCGCTACGTTATTGAAATCTTTACGAATTTCACACAAAAGTTTCAGTCCATTTAACCCGCTAAGTATTATCTGATCTTCACGTTCGTTTGTACGCTTCTTCTTCATCATAAACTCAAACTTTGTTTAAAATTTTGCGGATTATTATTTTGACCTACAGAGCCGCTACAAAATTGGTTAAAATTTTGTTTTTGGTCCATTTCATCCCCTGAACATTTCACGATCGTCACCAAAAACTAATCATTTATATTCTGGCCCGAACCCAACCTCCTTAAAAAATTCGTTACAATCGGTCCATAATTGCGGCCTTAAGCTTGCTTACAATTTTTAATGGACGGACACACATCGCATAATCGCTTTATCTCGTCGAGATATGAATTTTGGCATATCAAATAAGGGGTCTAGGACGAATATTTCGTGGTGCTACATAAACTTTTGGAGAGGCAATATGTAGCATGGGATAAAAATGTGGTTCTCTACACAGAACCCATTATATATTAGGCAGTAGGCCTGTTATCTAGCAAACACTTTATTGCAATTTACATCAGAGGAAAGGTCAGTAGTTTTTTTCCATATGTAGGCTACTTTGCGAAATATATATGTCCTCAAGGAATTAAAATATCGACCAAAAATAAAATTTTTATTTTTTTTTTATTTTTGCCTTATTAAGGCGAAGGCGATTTATAGTGATATTTAATTAATTCTCTTTCGAGTTGAGCTGTAAGGCCTTTAGAGATACATTGACAAATTAGGAGCCTACCGAAGTCCCACGCATCCAACCATTACACTACGTTTCACGGGTGGTAAAGCCGATCTTCAGGTGTATTAGGATGTTGTTGTTGTGGCAGACGAAGGCAAAGCTTGGAAACTAGTATATATATATCGCACTTCATTAGATAAATGTATATGCGAAATTATGTCAGTTAATTGAAACTCCAAACTTTTCCTATAGTCTTGCTTGGTAATCCCATTTTTCAATATTCACAAATACTACGGTAAGTTTTATTCCTACATCATTAATAATTGCTCTTCTATATCAGAAGATTTTATTTTTTGATTTGATCATCAATTATTTTCTACTAAAGTTTTGACAAGTTGTTGGTGGCTTAGAACGCTAAGACGCCGGCAACCTTGACACTCAGTTGTCTGAGACCCAGGTCAACTCGAAAGAGAATTAATTAAATATCACTATAAATGGCCTTCGCCTTACTAATGCAAAAATAAAAAAAATTTCAGCATGAGCCAGGCTGGCATAACTGACATAATTTCGCATATACATTTATCTAATGAAGTGCGATATATATACTAGTTTCCAAGCTTTGCCTTCGTCTGCCACAACAACAACATCCTAATAATAATGGTTGGATCCGTGGGACTTCGGTAGATTCCTAATTTTTCAATGTATCTCTAAAGGCCTTACAGCTCAACTCGAAAGAGAATTAAATAAATAAAATTTTTATATTTTTCATACAAAAGTAATGGTCCATTTGACCCGCTAAAGAATATCAGATCATCATTCAAAATTGTAGGCATCTTTTTCGACCTATACTCTTACCCGGTGCAAAATTTCGTGATTATTAATGTATAATTGCGACTTATTACACTACAAACAAATAACGGAATACATTAGGCTGTAACTCTGTTATCTGATCATGCACACCAACATAATTGGCATCAATAGAAACGTCAAGCGTTCCACTTTCAACTATATCTCACTTGTCCGGAATGTCACTTCCAGGAATTAAGATATAAGCTGTATATTAAAAATTTTCACAATTTTTACACAAAATTTTGGTTCATTTAACCCTCTAAATATTATCCGATGGCAAACTCAAATTGCAAGCTTCTCCTTTGTGATATACTCTTACCTTATTTAAAATTACGCGTTGATCGGACTATTATTGAGACCTACAAAGCCGCTAGAAAATTGGATAAAATAATATGTTTTTGGTCCATTTCACCCGCTAAATATTTCACGATCATCACCAATAAAAATAGGGATCTATTCTGATTGAACCCGACCTATATACAAAATTTCGTGACGATCGGTCCATAATTGCGGCCTGGAGCGTGTTTACAAGTTATAATGGACAGACGGACGGACGGACGAACGGACGGACACACATCTCAAAACCGCTTTATCTCGTCGAGATATGAAGATTGGTATACCACAATGGGGATCTCCGATGAATATTTCGCGGTGTTACATGAATTTTTACCAAAACAAACTTATAATACCCTTTTCCACATTGCACTATAGGTAATTTGGACAGGTTTTTAGGCAAAAAGTCAATTTTTACACTTTTAATAACGCGAGTTTTCTAATTTGATTCGAAGAAAGAACATGTCGAATTCTATGGATGTGCAATTTGTTTTCAAAAATATTCAAAACTCGCGGTATAATTCGAAGTTAAAATCAAAATTTCGAAGACAAAATAAACAAGTAAAAAAGCATTAAGTTCGGCCGGGCCGAACTTTTCATACCCTCCACCATAAAATAATCGTTCCTGTCCCTAACTTTAAGTGAGTACGTTAAAATGTCAGATAATGTACATAAAATGCTTCGTTCGGGAGGCCCTTTTTTATGGTGCCTATATCTAACTGTTGACAATTTTTGGTGGGCTAGAAATTGGGAGGTACTGATATATAGGGGTTATAATAAAACATGGGCCTATGTTGACAGTTTTTGATGGGAGCCTTTAATGTCAAACAACTCCTAATTCGGTTAAAAAATTTAGCTAGAATCCTCAAAATATCGAAAATCGGTACATAACGTGGGAACTTCAAATGTCATTAACAGCTAGTTCGAAAGTATCTGGGCTATACGAAAATATGAACTTAAATGAACAATTTTTGTTGCAGAATTTTTGTTGACTTTTAAATTTCAAATTACAGAAAGTTCGTCCAAAAAATAAAGCTAAGGTACGGAAAATCGGGAGGTTCGTTTTGGGGCTATACAAAAACATGGACCTACGTTCGGTTAAACATTTTAAGTAAAATCCTCAAAGTACCGAAAATCGGGAAGTATCGTTATATTGGGGCTATGTTGAAAATTGTTGATGCAGATGTGTGGTGACCACTACAACCTTCAAATGTCAAATTACAGTTAGTTCTGTTAAAAATTGTAGCTAAAATTGCCAAATTACTGAAAATTGGGAGGAACCGTTACATGGGAGCTATATCCGAACATGGACCTATGTTGACAATTTGTGATGGAGAGGTGTTGTGACCACTAAGAACTTCAAATGTCAAATTACTGCTAGTTCGGTTTAATATTGTAGCTAAAATAATCAAATTACTGAAAATCGGGAGGTACCGTTATATGGGGGCTTTCTGACAATTTTTGGTGGAGAGGTGTGGTGACCACTAAGAATTTCAAATGTCAAATGTTCAAATTACAGATAATTCGGTTAAAACTTGTTGGTAAAATTCTCAAAATACCTGAAATCGGGCTATAACGTTATATGGGGGCTATTCCAAAACATGGACCTATGTCCACTAGTTATATAAGTTTATTGACATTTAAGAACCCTAAATGTCAATTGATAGCTAAATCGGTCTGAAAATGTAGATGAAAACGTCAAAATGCCGTAAATCGGGGGTACCGTTATATGGGGGCTATACCAAAACGTGGACCTAGGTCCACAACGTTTATTATATAATTTTAGTTACACTTAAGAACCCTAAATGTCAAATTATAGCTATATCGGTCTGAAAATGTTGCTAAAAACGTAAAAATACCGTAAATCGGGGGGTACCGTTATATGGGGGCTATACCAAAACGTGGACCTATGTCCACAACTTTTGTTATATAAGTTTACTGACATTTAAGAACCCTAAATGTCAAATTATAGCTAAATCGGTCTGAAAATGTAGATAAAACCGTCAATATACCGTAAATGGGGGGTACCGTTATATGGGGGCTATACCAAAACGTGGACCTATGTCCACAAGTTTTGTTATATAAGTTTGTTGACATTTAAGAACCCTAAATATCAAATTATAGCCACATCGGTCTGAAAATGTAGCTAAAAACGTCAAAATACCGTAAATCGGGGGCTACCGTTATATGGGGGCTATACCAAAACGTGGACCTATGTCCACAAATTTTGTTATATAAGTTTATTGACATTTAAGAACCCTAAATGTCAAATTATAGCTACATCGGTCTGATAATGTAGCTAAAAACGTCAAAATACCGTATATCGGGGGGTACCGTTATATGGGGGCTATATTAAAACGTGGACCTATGTCCACAACTTTTAATATATAAGTTTATTAACACTTAAGAACCCTAAATGTCAAATTATAGCTAAATCGGTCTAAAAATGTAGCTAAAAACGTCAAAATACCGCAAATCGGGGGTACCGTTATATGGGGGCTATACCAAAACGTGGACCTATGTCCACAACTTCTAATATATAAGTTTATTAACACTTAAGAACCCTAAATGTCAAATTATAGCTACATCGGTCTGATAATGTAGCTACAAACGTCAAAATACCGTATATCGGGGGGTACCGTTATATAGGGGCTATACCAAAACGTAGTCCTATGTCCACAGCTTTTGTTATATAAGTTTATTGATACTTAAGGACCCTAAATGTCAAATTATAGCTAAATCGGTCTAAAAATGTAGCTAAAATATCGCAAATCGGGGGTACCGTTATATGGGGGCTATACCAAAACGTGGACCTATGTCCACAAGTTTTGTTATATATGTTTATTGACACTTAAAAACCCTAAATGTCAAATTATAGCCAAATCGGTCTGAAAATGTAGCTAAAAACGTCAAAATACCGTAAATCGAGGGGTACCGTTATATGGGGGCTATACCAAAACGTGGACCGATATAGCCCATCATCGAACTTGACCTGCCTGCAAACAAAAGACGCATTTTCGCAAAATTTCAGCGTTCTATCTCCATTTTTGTGGATGCTAGAGTGATTACCACAGACGGACGGACGGACGGACGGACGGACGGACGTGCTCAGATCGACTTAGAAATTTACCCTGATCAAGAATATATATACTTTATAGGGTCGCAAATGAGTATTTCAATGCGTTACAAACGGAAAAACAAACTTAATATACCCTCCATACTATGGTGGAGGGTATAAAAATGTTAAAAAGGATTAAAAGTCAGAGCAGAATTCAAACGCAATTTGTAAGAGTTTGGTAATAATTAAATACAAAGATATGATATTCAGTGGAATAGTGGTGGTGTGTACTTTCTGTTTTAAGAAATAATTTTCTTCAAAATGTTTGTTACAGCAGAAGAAATCGTCATATAGGATACAACCTAAGAATTATTTTTTTTACAAAATTATAGTTTTATATTATAGACTTTTACAAAATTGTCCAACTTTGACCGTAATTCTGCTACCGGGAATATCTTCAGCAAAGGGTTCTGAATAAACTACATAATTACCAAGGTGCGATTTTTTGCGTTTTTTGAGTTATATCACTTTTTTGAAGGTGACCTCCTTGCAGAAAAATATATATTTTTTAATTTTTTGTTTGGTGAAGGAAATATTAAACACAAAAAAGCATCCGATTTGAACTAAAAAGACATTTTCTTTAAAGAAATATTCACCAGGTGTTCTAAAAATTTACAGGCCTGTTGTGGTCAACATTTTTGTTAATTATAGCCGTAATATGTTCTAACTAGGGATCACGATTGCGTGATTTATTTGGTCCTTTAAAAAATAATATTTATAAAGATCTTTTCGCGAATCAATATTTTAAACATATCAACGTTTATAAAAATCTTTTGGCGGATCAGTACTTTAGTTCATTGTAACCATTTTTCTTTTGTTTTAACCGCGTTCATTGGGTTGGAACGAATAAAATAGGTAAAATGAGTATAGGGACTAGAAAAGAAAAGTTGTTCGTTATATCCGGTGTTCGTTGTAAACGAGTTCGTCTGTAAAATTCTTATTAAAGCCTACTTTTAAATATCATATGTTAAAATATATGAAACAGTGCTTAAATTCGTCGCTATCGCTCGTGTTTTTTAAAGCGGGCCTGAAAATCCTAACAAATTGTAAAAAATTCTACTCGCGGGGTAACAATTTTTGTTTGTTATAATCGTGATCGTTTTAAGAATTTCAATGTATGTGCAAATATTAAGAAAAATTCTTTGGAAACATAAAACTTTGTTCGCTATAAACGTAGTTTCTTATAACCGATGTTCGCTATATCCGAATTTTACATTGTAATTCTTTGTTTTATCTTACTTTTACATATAAAGCAATAAAAATGTATAAAAAGCCCACATATCCACCGCTATTTATTTTTGCCTCAAAAACAGGCCAAATTACCTATAGTGCATTGTGGTATAGGGTATAAAAATAAGTTAAAAAATTACGTTTCAGTGTTTTATTTATAAAGGCACTTTAAACTAGAAAATAATTTGTCGCTTAGCCTCAATAAGTATATGATGGAATCTCTCAAATGAAACGTATTATAAACGTATAAAACGTATTATAAATTATTAATGGTGGCAAAATTAAACTGCAAGCGTTTTATTTGAGAGATTCCATCATGAGAAAGAATATACTTATTGAGGCTAAGCGACAAATTATTTTCTAGTTTTAAGTGCATTTATATATAAAACACTGAAACTTAATTTTTTATACCCTCCACCATACGATGGGGGTATATTAAGTTTGTCACTACGTTTGTAACTACTCGAAACAATCATTGTAGACCCCACAAACTATATATATTCTTGATCAGCGTGCAATTCTACATCGATATAGCCATGTCCGTCCGTCTGCCCGTCTGTCCGTCTGTGGAAATCGCTCTAGCGTCCGAACGGATTGACGTAGGTGGATGAAATTTTGGGAAATTCTATTATATGTACGTAGTACTTTTGGTATTGAAAGCGGGCTATGTAGCCCCCATACAAAATGACGCGTGACGCGTCATCGTTTTAAGGAATTTTTAAGATTTTTGTCCCAATTTACCACCGAATTGGTTGTAAATTGGTATTTTGTGTCTCCAGAGGCCAAAAAACATTCCTACCAAAGTTGGTTTATATAGGTCCACGTTTTGGTATAGCCCCCATATAACGCCCCATATAAAGTACGCGTCAGTTTAATATATTTTGAATGTATTAGTCCCATTTGACAACAGAATCGATTGTAACTATGTATTTTGTGTTTCGAGAGGCTAACCGCCTGTTCATGTATGTCGCACGGAAACCTGTACGAAAGGAAAGCAGGCACTCACTTCCGTCTAAAAATGCGTTCATGTATTTCGCAAACTATCGTGCGACTGCCGTTACGTATCCTTTGCGAAATACTACAAATTTTAATGTACATTTGTACAACTATGTTCCATAAATGAGAGCCAAATGAGAAATGAAAACAAAATCCACATATACATACAAACATTGGAATATGTGTGATTTGTTTTGTTTGAAAAATAAAATGTGTCGGTATTTTGAATTATTTTATTTTATTGATTTCTTCGAAATAGTGAATGAAACCCCATTAAAAAGTGTCTATAAAATTTTTATTTTGTTTCAAGATTGTGTTGCATAAATTTGTTTTAAGATTTTCGGTGTTATTCGCGAGTTTACGTTCTACTCGGCAGCTACAAAGCAAGTGAGTGATTTTGACATTCTCTTTCTATAAGAGACAGCCCTTTCGAAATACATAAACCCAAATTTAATGGAAAAGTGTACGCTTACGTGTTATTTCGTATGGCTTGTCGGTCGCATAGATTTTCGTTTCGAAGGCGTTTACATGAACAGAAAATGATTTTTTTCCACTTCCGAAGCGCAAAAAACCTTTCGGTCGACATACATGAACAGGCTGTAAGAAACATTTCCACAGTAAAGTGTTTATATAGGTCCACGTTTTGGTATAGCCCCCATAGGACGACATCTCCCGATTTTCGGTATTTTGAAGGTTTTGGCCTCATTATCACACCGAGATGGCTGAAATTTGGTATTTAGTCTTCGTTGGGGGTATAAAACTTTCCCCCAGAAATTTTTAGGTATAGGTCCACGCCATGATAGAGCCCCCATAGAACGGTACCTTCCGATTTTCGGTATTTTGAAGATTGTGGCCACATTAATCCACCGAAATGGCTGAAATTTGTGGTGGAGGGTATAAAAAGTTCGGCCCGACCAAACTTAACGCTTTTCCTACTTGTTTAAATTATTTTGTATTAGTGTTGCATAGTGTAACTAAGACGTTACGAGTATATACCGTAGCTCATCGCTCTGTTGGACTCAATATAAACAATTTTGAGATCTAAAAACAAGTGTAAAATTAAACTCAATATTTTGAACAGTTTCAGGTCATGTTTACCAACGAAAAATTTTCGAAATTCTCCTTTTTTGCCAATTTCATTTTCATTAAATAGTTAAATAGTTTATTTACCATAAAATGACCATCTTTAAATAAATAAATTAAAAACTCAATTTATAATGGCAAACTGCAATAGTTGGACTTGGGCCATAAATACTTCAGCAATGACTGGAATGATTTTTTTTATAATTTGAATCGAAGGATTCCTTATGAGTCTATATATCGATTAAAAAATTAAATAGCTCCATCCGATCAAATCTCGTTTTGAACTCGGTAATTAATTGGACTCCTAATAGTAATTTGACTATAAATAGATGGAACTGTGTTTCCTCTCGTAAAGTCGTTGGGAACAGTTGGGTTTGTATTTAATTTATTGTGGAGAAATTTAATATGGAATAAATCTTTGAATGCTTTGTCTTACATTCAGCATTTTTCTTAATTTATATTTTCATACAAATTGTCTATTGTCACGTTTGTCAAAGTCATTAACTTTTGATGCTTTCATCTAAGAGGAAGCTTGTAATGGTATTCTCGTTTCAAATGAAGCACAAAATTATGGCTTATGTGATTTCAAATTCTATTGAAATGTGGTATCGTCATTGTGAATGAATATAGCCGGCATTGAAGGTGTGTACATTGAAACGAGACAGTGTTTTGAAAAAGGATAAGTATAAAACAACGAAGAAAATTACAATATCAAATCAATAACGAAAAGCACGCAAAATGTTATCAGCACTTGACTGTAGTTTGGTATTTTGAGTTCTCGCTATGTAGAAAACGTCGAGTTCTCATTGAATCAGACAATATATTCGACTATGAAAAAAATTACGTGGGGAAGGGGTTTACTAGTTTCATACAAGAAAGGAAATGACATATTCATTCCATTCTAATTCCATACAATTCGTGGTGGATGTTTAAAAATGCGGCACGGGCGAAATTAATGCCGTTCCTAATTGTTTGCTAGTCAAAAAAGTGTCTTTAGATTTTGTTTAGCCGTTTCCTCTTAAAGAAAATTACTTTTTCTCACCACAGTACACAGTTATTTTCTGAACTTGTTGTCAATAGAAATTTTATTTCGTAATTTTCATAATAGTATTGGCATTCACGCAACGTATAACGGTCATAGTTGAGAATCTCACTCGATTCGACGGCATTGAATCACAATATCCTAGTCGGAACGTAGTTCATTAAACGAATATTAATGAATATTTCTATCTAGCTCCTGCATCTAACAATGCTGGCACGAAATGAATGATATTTTTTAAATGTCGAAAGGTGAATAGAAATGAAGACAATCATTATTCATTGTGTTAGTGAGTAGAAGATAATATTGTAAATTTAGAACTTTTTTTAATTAAAGAAAATTGTTAAATGTGGAGACATATGTTGGTTAAGGTTATGCTGAAAAGGGGGCGGTGTGAGGGGTAAGTATCAAGCAGCATATTTTCACAGGTTCCTAATTTAGCCCAATATGATACTAAACAAAAATTATTTCCAACAAACATTGCTGAAGGGACAAGAGGAGACATAATTCGATATTGAGCTCAATATATAGGGCACCTTTTTTACCTGTAGAGAAGTTTGACAAGCCAGAAAAATACTGATGTAGTGAAACTCAGGTATGATAAAAAATAGCAGCTATTTTATTTTTTTTTTTTCAAAAATTATTTATTTATTCATCAATAACAATCTTGTCCACTTCTTGTTCCCCTAAACTTATGCCAGCGTTTTTTCCGATATTCGAAACTCTTCATAAACGCCTTTTTGTTATAGCCAACAACCCCTGTCTTCAATCGTAGCAAAACCCTTCCCTTTCATCGGTGTTTTCAGTTCTGGGAAGAGGAAACAGTCTGCTGTTCCCAGTCCGGTGAATACGGTAGTTGTGGCATGATAATGGTTTTGTTTTTAGCCAAGAAATCACGCGAAGGTACCGAAGTGTGATTTGGTATGATAACGGTTCAAAATACATGATTGGGTTTTCCACAATTCTGTGCGTTTCTGATGAATTGTTTCTCGCAAACGGTGTTTAACTTCAATGTAGTGTTCCTTACTGACCGTACAATCTTGTGGCAAAAATTCATGTGTGCACCATGCCATTGAAGTCGAAGAAAACTTTGAGTAAAACCTTCACATTTGACCTAATTTGACCCTTCCATTGGGATGGTTAATCTTGGGTTTCAATGTCATAGTCATACACCCATGATTCCCCACCAGTTATGTATGACCTTTTTGATGTTATCTGGATCGTCGTCAACAGCTCTTGAACGATGTTTTTGTTCATTTTGGCAATTTTGAAACAATATTCGCTGCCATACGTTCGTACGTGAGCCGAACAATATAATATGCCAGTTTCACCAATAATGAATCGACGATTATCCAAAATCATCTTCGGCTGTTGACGTTCTCGGAAGACCAGGACAAGAATCGCGCATTTTACACAAAATACAGTTTCTTTGATCCAATCGAAAAATCCAAAACACGGCCAACCTTTTTATATGCCAAAAACAAACTGACAATCCAAAATGGCTGATATTACCAACATATATAACATACATGTTTACCAACAGAACGAAAAAAAACGAAAATCGACCATATGTACTTCACATAATTTGAAAATCACTTTTTTTGATCAGTCTTCATAATGTACCAACTATATATAACTAATGGTATTTAGTTGTTCCATCGCAGTCGTTGATTATTTTGTCGTTGATTATTTTGTCGTTGATTTTTGTCGGATTCAAATTCTGAGTCATCTTGTTATATATAAAAGGCAATGTGTGTATTAGGGATATAACTTTTTGCACTTTTTTGCAAATATCAAAAATACCACCACATAGCCGCGTAGAGCATGAAAAACAATTATGAAATACGGTGTCAATTTTTCTCTTCCGCGAAAAAAGTTTCCGCACCAAATGCATTGAAGTTCTGTAATGCATTTTGTAATTTTATCTGTCATAACAACATATTTGATTTTCATTAAAATTTTTATTTTTTTGTAATCTAATTTAAAATCATTATCAAAGCGTTCTGGACCAATTTGTTCTAAAATCGCGCCATTTCGGACCATATTAGGATTTTTTGACACCATTGCAATTTTTGGTTTTTCTTTATAAACTCGTGAATTTTATGTTTATATATTTTTAAACTATCGGACAAGAGAATATGGAGGCATTTGCAACTAATTCGCGAAAGTTACAGGCTTTTTTGTTGACTTTGCCTGTGAGAATTGTATTTTTTTTTCTATACATATTTATTCAAACAAAGCAAATTTAAAATTATAAGTAGAAAAAGCATCAAAAGGGTTTTAGTAATCAAAGTTGGTGCGGAGACTTTTTTCACCGAATCGATCTTAGAAACGCGTTTTCATTATTAGGACAAAATTCCCCACATGGTAATGATGTTGTATTTTTTAGAAAACGCATACGAATCTCACAAGCAAATTCAACAAAAACAGCCTGTAACTTCCGCGAATTCGTTGCAAATGACCCCATATTCCCTTGTCCGATAGGTTAAAAAAATATAAACATAAAATTCACGAGTTTATAAAGAAAAACCAAAAATTGCAATCGTGTCAAAAAATCCTAATATGGTCCGAAATGGCGCGATTTGAGAACAAATTGGTCCAGAACGCTTTGATAATGATTTTAAATTAGATTACAAAAAAATAAAAATTTTAATGAAAAGCAAATATGTTGTTATGACAGATAAAATTAAAAAATGCATTACAGAACTTCAATGCATTTGGTGCGGAAACTTTTTTCGCGGTAGAGAAAAATTGACACCGTATTTCATAATAGTTTTTCATGCTCTACACGGCTATGTGGTGGTATTTTTTTGGTTATAGCCCTAGTGTGTATGTTAGTATGTTTGTTCCGTATAGACCCAAAAAAACGGCTGAACCGATTTTCTTGCAAATTTCAGAGATTGTAGAAGGAACACCCGTGGTGGAAATAGGTTGTTGCGTCTCCCACCCTAGGTCCTTATTAGGGACCTAAAGGCCCGACCATGATTTTTTTAAATATGTTATATCTCCAAATATTTTCAGACGATGTACAGGGATGTCCATGGTGAAAATAAGCTATATATTTTTTTGAATTTCGGCAGAGCGGGGTTTGAAAATTAATTCGATAGACAATGGTGGTCACCGACCCGAGGCACTTATTTGTGTCCTTAAGACCCGCTTGTTTTAATATGTTGTATCTCCAAAACTTCCAAATCGATGTCCATGTCATTTTCAGATGATGTTTTCAAACAGTAATTTTTTTCCAGATATTGTATTCCAGCAGATGAAATGAATACATGCCTCAAGTCATCAGTTCTTTGGCGGTATGTTAAATTTGCATATCGACACCAACATTTCTGAAGATTTTTTTATTTATAGTCACTTGCAGTTCCCGACTACTTCGCGATGCAAGAAAAATATAATTGACTTTAGAAAAGGTAACATAAAACCGTTTCAAGGGCAAGCAACGCGGACCGGGTCGGCTAGTTACACCTTTTTAGAGTTTGGATAAATATTATCCTTTCCTTTATCCCATAGTCGTTGTTTTAATATTTTATTAAAGCAACTTTAATTTATTAGTGGGAAAAATTGGCAATGTTTATCAAGGGGTAAGGCAGGGAAGACTATAGTTTCAGATCTCGCCACAGATCTTCATCACTTCCCTTGTTTCTTGTTTTTCAACAAGAAAGTTTTTATACCCAAGTGTCAATTGTCCGCTCAAATAGATACGTGTGCAAAAAATACTCTGATCGAGAATTTCTTTGGCACTACCTAAACTCGAGCAACTTCACTTGCAAACAAAACCAAATCTTTCCCACTGCTATGCGTTCGTTGATTCGCAATAAACAACATTTCGACGGTGTCCGGTCTCACATTTAGGAGGGTTGGCGTTTTTTATTGGTATGACGACTTCTATTTTGTTTTTCAAAATAGTCAGGCTTAATCCCATAGTCGTTGTTTTAATAAATAGCTTCTTGTTGAAAAACAAGAAACAAGGGAACTGATGAAGATCTGTGGCGAGATCTAAACTATAGTCTTCCGTGCCTTACCCATTGGTAAACATCGCCAATTTTTTCCTACTAATAAATTAAAGTTGTTTTAATAAAATATTAAAACAAGGACTATGGGATTAAGCCTGACTATTTTGAAAAACAAAATAGAAGTCGTCATCCCAAATAAAAAACGCCAACCCTCCTGTTATTCTTTCCCTGACTTACTCAATACCAGTGTTGCCGTTCGAAAAATTTTTTTCGGCCCAAAATTTTCCTAAAATCGGCCCAAAACGGCCCAACATTAAAAATTGAAACAAAAATATATATTTCTCATAGATACCTTTTATTACTTTTAGAAAAATCTAAAAAATATTGTCTATTTTTACGTAAAGGAATTATGTCGCAAAAAATTGTCTGAGATATAATGATTGGAAGGTAACAATTTACTGTGATTTGAATGTAGCATATAAACTTTCAGTGCGTGTTTCTCGAAACGGCGTTTTTGAAGTCGGTGCCAACGATAGCTCTAAAACGAATTGACCGATCTTCATACGACCTTATTTTATTATTTATGTGAGCTTATTAAATACGAGGGCGGCTCGGAAACTTCTTAGCCTATCAATGAAAGAGAATAGTTAGCTTTTCAAAAATATTTTTATTTTTCAATATATTCTCCTGTAGTGCGATTCTCTAACTCATTTTTTGAGTTAACGACAAATGTCGGTAAAATTAAAACGCAAAATTGTGAATGAAAAGCTCAAATAAAAGTTGACAATACTGTTGCTATCGATAGAACTTTACGACTACTTTCTCTTGGTCGCTAACTTACCGAAAAATATTGTTAATTACTGAATGTATAAGCATTTTAATTTTACCGATTTTTGTCGGTAACTCAAAAAATGTGTTAGAGAATCGCACTACTGAAACTTCAATACACTTAGTCCAACGCTTTTGTAGCAATTCTATCCCTTGATTAAAATAGTTTTCCTCAATGTCTTCAAAATAGTGGTTTACAACTGTAATTGCATCTTCATTTGAGGTAAAACGCTTGCCAGCAAGGAATTTTTTTAGATTATGGAACAAGTAAAAGTCACTGGGAGCTAAATTAGGAGAATAAGGTGGTCAATCAACTCGTACTTTAATTCATTGATTTTAGCCATTGTTAAAACACTCTTGTGCGCTGGTGCGTTGTCTTGATGAAACAAAATTTTTTTTGTCTTGTAAGCCAGGACGTTTTTCTCCAATTTGTAAATTTAATTGATCCAAAATGTTGCAATAGTACTCTGAATTTATTGTTTTACTCTTTTGCAGATAGTCAATCAATAAAATACCTTTGAAGTCCCAAAAAACCGTTGCCATAACCTTACCAGCCGATTGAATTGTTTTGCCTTCTTTGGGGCACTTCCTCCAGGTTCAGTCCATTGTTTGGATTATTCTTTTGTCTCTGGAGTATAGTGGTGGATCCATGTCTCATCAACAGTTATGAAACGACGCTTAAAATCCATTTTATTTCGCTTAAAACGATCTAAACAAGCTTGAGAAATGTTCATTCTTATGCGTTTTTGATCGACTGTTAACAAATGCGGCACACATCTTGCAGAAAGCTTTTTCATCTGTAGTTCTTCATGCAAAATTAAATGGACTCGATCATTTGAGATGCCCATGATATTAGCAATTTCACGCACTTTTATTCGTCGATCATTTAATACCATATCATGCACTTTGGCTACAATTTCTGTTGTTGTTGCTGTTTTTGGACGTCCACTACGTGGTTCATCTTCAATGCTTGTACGACCACGTTTATATTCAGCAACCCAATTTTTTACTGTTGCATATGAAGGAGCACTTTCACCTAACACATTCACCATATCATTATGAATTTCTTGTCCCGATAAACCTTTTTTATGTAAATATTTAATGACAGCAAGCGTTTGTAATTTTTCCATTGTAAAAAAACTGCGGATGCGTCTTTTTTGAACACCTGTTTCTATATGAAGGAGTTGCCAGATCGAAACAAAATGGAGATGGAAGTTTCCAAAACACTTAACTTTTTTCTGTTTATACCGCGCTTTTTGTGCTAGGCTAAGAAGTTTCTGAACTGCCCTCGTACATAAAACGCTTGCCTTAAAGCGAGACAGATTAAAAAAAATATTTTGCCAAATTTTTTGACAAAAACAGTCAATTTTTTCGTTAAAATCGAAATTTTGACATTGACAGCTCAAATTTTGTTTTAAAAATATTTTTTTAATTCTGTTTTATTAGGTTCCTAAAACGCTTATAAAAATATACTATGATCGGCCCATCCGTTTTCGAGCTATCGTTGGCACCGCAAAACGCTTTTACAAAAAGATGGTTTCACAGATAGCCATTTACTTCAAGAATATGCACTATTTTTCAACAACAAAAATTCCAAAGGTATTATAAGATGTGTTCCAATCTGTTACTATTAAATCGGGGTCACATTCTACAAGTCTGGGAAAATGTAATACATGGTTCATACACGCAGAGAAAAAATATGATTCATGCCACCATATTTTGAAATAAAAATATATATTATAGATATATGGTAACCACTATCATATTTTAATAATACAATTTTTGAAATATTTTAAAATGATGTGGTAGCCGTCGAAACATGTTGTGGTTGCCTGTAATAAGTAGTATTTTTCTTGGAATTATACTGTACCTTTGTGATTAATTGCACATTAAAAGATTTTTCTATATCTATATATATAAAATTCTCCTGTCACGGTGTTCGGCTTTGAACTCCTCCGAAACGGCTGGACCGAATTTGATGAAATTTTGTATGTGGAGTTTGTAGGTCTGAGAATAGGTTTTTAACTACTTTTTATAGTGGTCAGTGGAGTGACCAGGGTACCTCCCCCACAAAATTTTTTTAGAAATCGTGAAATGAAAGTTATTTTTGAACGTTTTGTTTAAAAAAAGTTTGCAATAATATGATTTTTACTGTCTTGATCTTGAATGGTCATCTCGGAAATGGGATATCGCGGTCAACCCAATTTTTCAAAAATGTATAATTATAGATATCCTTAATTTTAGTAAGCGTGACTATAAAAACGCTTTTAACCCAGGTTGCAATAGGTGGGAAAGCGCGATCAATCCCACATTTTAGAATGCAGTACAACACCGATAATGTGCATTGGTCACTAAAACGATGGGCCAACAATGCGTTTCGAAAATCTAGAGGGATCAATATTTAACTGATAAATTGTAAACAGATTACAAAGGCTTACACGGAAATCCAAAACGACGGGCAAGCAACGCGGAACCGGGTCAGCTAGTATTTTAAATAAAATTTTATTTATTTAAGAACACTTTGGATTTAATAGAATAAATACTTATAATATAGAAAACACTTATTAAAAAACACTATGCAGTTCTCTCTGTGGTCTCTCCGTTTGTTCCATACCTATACCGAAGACATGTTTATGTTGGAGAACATTACGAAACAACAACAGATGTTTATGTTATTCATACATTCTTTTTCTAGTTATTTTAATCACTTGCATACGATTTTTATTAATTATTAATTACAAAATGAAATAATGCACAAAATTTGCACAAAACATTCGGAGATTCTTTTTATTTAAGAAGTGAAAGAAAATGAAACACAACTCAGGCACTGATATATTTTTGTCTCTTCTTGATTTTTCTTTCTACGCATGCATTTTCATATCTTCATTCACAAATAAATTGTTGTCATTAATACCGTCAAAAAAATACTCGAACTATTTCATTTGGAGTCTGTTATTACTAATTTTATACCATTCTTTTTAATGAAAACAAGTAAAAAAGTATTAGTCGGCTTCGCCGACAGAGATATACCCTCAGCCTGTGTATATTGAAACATTTTTTTCCCAAAAAACGTATGTCTTTAGGGGGTTTTAAAAATTTGATAAGGATTAAAGATCAGAAGTTTTGCGGAGGAGATAATAAAAGGAATGGATCGACATTGACCATTATGGAAGTAGATCTCCAGCCTCTACATGTGGTACCATAGGGGATTTTTACACCCTTCGGGCTGTTTGCTCAAGAAGTATGGACTTGGCCCTAAAAAACTTTTGCCGTCTATATCTGGTAGATATATTAGGATGTGTAAAGTATGGACCAATTCGGAAGCTCCCTTCAAGAGTTACCGTACGAACAATTTATCCGAACATTTTTGGGGGAGGTACCTGAAGCAGTGGACCGATATGGCTTATATTCAAATCTAAACTATGTTTGGACAAAATATTAGTAAGGCCAAATTTTGGACCGAATCGGCAGATCCGTTCGAGAGTTATCTTGCGCTCCAACCACCTCACACGGTGTCATAGGGGTTTTTTTGCAACTTTCAAGCTATTTTCTCAGGAAGTATGGACTTGCCCCTGCTGAAACTTGTACCGTCGTGTGAGGAGCAGTGCACACAAGTTGATAAAGCAAAAATCAAAGCGATTCG
Organism: Musca autumnalis; assembly: GCF_047663935.1. Lineage (NCBI taxonomy): Eukaryota > Metazoa > Arthropoda > Insecta > Diptera > Muscidae > Musca > Musca autumnalis. The sequence continues at coordinate 112,565 of NW_027411654.1, read as the reverse complement.
AGAGATGGCCCTAAACTGAACTTTTCCGAAATTTTGTGTGGGAGGTACTCGAAGGAGTTAACCGATTGAGTCCATATTGAAACCTTATCTATGTAAGTCTGGTACACATTTCACGATGGGCAAAGTTTGGACCAAATCAGTTACTTCCTTCAAGAGTTATCGCACACACAAATTTTCCGAACATTTTCGAACTTTTGTGGGGGAGGTACCGGAAGGAGTGGACCGATATAATCCATCTTTGAACTTGAACTAAGTTTGGACAAAATATTACGAAAGCCAAATTTTGGACCGAATCGGCAGGTCCGTTCGAGAGTTATCATGCGCTCCAACCACTACACACGGTCTCATAGGGTTTTTTGTAACTTTCAGGCTATTTTCTGAGGAAGTATGGACTTGCCCCTAATGAAACTTACAGCGTCGTATAGAGGACAGCGAATACAACTTGAGTAAACAAAAATCAAAGCGATTCGAGACCAGGTCCTAAACTGAACTTTTCCGAAATTTTGTGTGGGAGGTACCCGAAGGAGTGGACCGGTTGAGTCCATATTGGAACCGCATCTAAGTTTGGTAGAAATTACACGATGTGCAAAGTATGGACCAAATCGGTTATACCCTACAAGAGTTATCGTGCGCACAAGTTTTGCGACAATTTTTGAACATTTGTGGGGGAGGTACCTGAAGGAGTGGACCTATATGGCCCATCTTCGAACTTAAAATATTCTGGACAAAATATTTTGATACCCAAAATTTGAACCGAATCGATTAATCCGTTCGAGAGTTATCGTGCGCACCAGCCAGACAGACGGACAGACAGACAGACGGACGGACATTGCTAGATCTACTCAAAATTGTCTGAAACGGATATCGTACAAACATACTTGGGGTCTAAAACCATTATTTCGATGAGGCACATTTTTGGTCGTATTAAAGTGTAAATACCCTCTTTAGCCTAAAGGCTGAGGGTATAATTAAACAAAATTTACAACCTTTTTACTCAGCGACAGAACAATTAATGAGAGAATATGTATTTGCTTTTGGCAGTGAACAGCTGTTCCTAGTTTTTGACACTTTATATGTCAAAATGATAAAGTTAAGCAGATTGAGGTTGGATCGACCATCAGATAATTATGAAAATATTACCATATATGAAGATTTTGTGATTTGTTGTTGTTTTATATGGTGAACAGAATCAAAATTGGCAATATACATTATCGCCTTAAAAATAATATGTGCTCCAAAAAATTATTTGGTGCCAGCGAAAATAAAATTTTGCCCACCACCAGTTAAAAAAATATTTTTTCTCTGCATGTAATAGGCAAAACTTCGTTTGAGGTTACCTTATATGGAGTTATTGTATTTAGTAGTTTAAGGACCATTATTACATCTTTCTTTTACTATTGGATGGATTTGAAAACGCAAAAAAATGTGGATGCATTAAAAGTGTAATTTTCACACCAAACCTTAATAAAAAGAAGGTCCTCCATCAATTTTAATCATTACTTTCAACTTTAAGTTAGCCGAAACGCTATAAATCTGTACGCAAAATCCAAACTATAACAAAAGAAGAGTTGTAATAAAGGGATGTATTTGGGTCACTTTTATAGTCTATTCTCTTATTATTTTGATCTAGTAATTTAATATAAAACTCCAAAACAGCAAATTTTATTTCAAACTTTTTATTTTCTTTTAAGTAAGAGTGCATAAATGTAATTGTCTGCTTTTGTGCCTACAAATATTTATGAAGTTTCGAGCTGGTACGATTTATTTTTGTAGTCAATATATGCTCTTTTTTATTTTTTTTTTGTTTATAAAAAAGACAATTTGAGTTGACACTCGGATATAAATAGGATAAACCTGAACTATCTGCTTGAAATTCATTCTTAAGGTTGTTAATTATAGGTAACATATATGCCAAAAATAGAAAAAAACGTTTAATGCCACCAAATTGTTTTATTTTACGTTTTCAAATCAATCCAATAGTAAAAGTGAGCATGTAATAATAGCCCAAAGATTAATATTTGATATTTTATAAAATATTGTTTAAAATTATTAGCATGAAAACGGCCCAAAATGGATATGGGCCGCCCATCGGCCCAAAATTAAAAATTATTTTTTATTCGGCCCAAATTTGGGCCGAAATGCCCAAAACGGCAACACTGCTCAATACCCATCTTCAGTATTAGCGTGAAGTCTTTTTGCTTTTAATATTGCTTCGGTCACAGACACAAACTCTTTTGCAGAATTTTGTTCTGCCGAATTCTGTTTCATATAAACAGAAGTTCAAAAAAACTTTACAAATTCTTCTCCAAACACCTTCACTTGCAGGTCATATTTAGATTTCAAGTAACCATTAAAGAATATTCAATTGCTATATAAATAATAAAAAAAAAACTTCAAATATTTTTTTTGTTAAAATACAAAGTATGTTCCCTCTTTTATCACAAATTTTTTTTTCATATTATTTATTCGCTGTCTAATTTTAAGAAATTCTTAATAGAGTGTATGGCAAATTTTTTGATGTTCTGAGCAAACAGTTAAGCATAGAGAATGAATTTTAAGACAAATAACTAAAACGAAAATTTATTTCATTAGCCATAAAACAAAGTTGTATTGCACGGAGTTTAGTTTGGTGGTATTTCAAGTGCTGCTTCTAAAAACTCAGGAAAGTGTGTTTCCTTGTCTTATTTTCCATTTGGATTGCTTTCTATTTTAACTTTTTTGTATACTTTTAAAACTTTAAGTGGATTAATGCCTGCGTAAAAGGTGTTTTGAGGGGCAAAACTTTACACCACACTGCCAAAATGTAGAACATTACTTTATGCAAACATTGAAAAGAACACACACACTTACCCAAATTTGTTATGAAATAAAGTTTTCGACATTCAATACATAATAAAGTAAGAACAAATAGTAGTTTCGTGAAAAGCAAACAGAATTTGATTATTCACAACCTGCAACGTGGTGGGGTGGTGGCGTATGATTAATATTATGGTTGAGGAAAGCACTTGTTGGCATCCCGTATACGCAGGGGTGAATACATTAATATTTTTAAGTGATAAAGGGCAATGAGATGTTGAGTTTTGCGTTATTGGAAAAGCCATCTTGCGAGGAAACTTCTTGAGAAAATTTTAAATTTTCTCAGTAAATCATTTTAATTTCATGTTAGTCAATTTTTAGAAAATTTCGACTATCACAGGATAAGTAGAATCATTTGACAGGGGATTGGGATCCAAATTTGATCGGAAATTATTTAATATGTTAGTTTGTAGAAGTACTTTTTAATAATCCGACGCAATTGAAAATCATAATTTCTGCTGGAGTATTCTAAGTTTGGAAAAATATGACTGGATTCAAAGTTGTCAGCAAAATCGGTTATTGCTTTCCGGAGTTATCATGTGCGTACCAAGTAGACAGATAGACAGGCAACTTTGGTTTCATATTATTCCTTTTTTTAAGAATTTAAATTAGAATGCCACGTACATTCACGATTTTGTACCCTTTTTATAGATGTAATTTTTTCACGGAAACTTAATACAAATAGTCTGCCGGTCAGACAATAGTATATTCTTACTTCTTTACCTCACCATTGCAAATCTTAAGCACATTGTTTAGTAGACTTTCACCTGCGAATGAACTTCTTATGCACGAGCAATGCTTTTAACTTAATTACACTTAATAAATTTTTTGGACTACTCTGACAGCAAGAAGCAAAACGTGAAATTTACCGAGAAAATATTTTTTTTAAAAACAAACTAATTCCATTTTGGGCAGCATGAAAAATGCAATATTTTAAAAATGTTTTTAATTTTTAATAAACTTTATCAGTATTGTTTAAGTTAGAATTGATTATTACATTTAAATTGGTCCTATGAATTGCATAGACATATTCGTTGAAATCTCTTCATTCCCATTTATTACACCCCTGTAATAGTATGAGAGATTTCAACGAATATTCACTTGACAACCGCCCTCTTGAAGCATCTATGCAGATGTCAACACAACACTAATAATAAACAAAACAAAAAGATCGATCGACAGCTTGACTTGCAAGCATCACCCGCGCTTTATTGTAAGCATAAATACATATCGTTGTATTCTAATTCGCAAAGGTAATATTGTTTACCACGAATAAACACCGGCAATTGAGCCAAACTTTTTACTCATAAAACTGTTGTGTTTTATTTTCTTATTCTACTTCTTTTTATATCGACGGCCACTCGTACGCATTGGGCGTACTGGCTCCATTGGGGAGCCTCGATAACACTTGTTCCCCCCAGTCCCTATAGTGCGGACTAAACATTTGGTCGCTTCGGGCCGAATAAACAGGTATTATTGAAGTTAATGAAAAGGCGAAAACAAACAAATGCAGCAATATCTCTCGGTGTTGCGTGAATAATAAAGTATGTTTTTATAGTAGGGTAATTTTTAGTGAGAAATGAACAACACGCGTCAATTAAAAAGTAACATAGAAGAAATGCTGTGCACAATCCTGCAATACCAAAGCCTGTTCGCGGTGAGAAGGAGATTTATCCCTCTAATTTCCCATTTCCATGTGGATATTATGTGGTCATCAATATTTAAACTTGTTTTCATAATCCTAACTTTTTCATGCTCACCACAACTTGCACTCTTATATATTAATGTACACTTCAATTGTATTGTAACCACACTCATCTGTTCGTACATTGCATGAAAAAATGTATTGTCATCGAATTAAACACTTAGAATGATACACTATAGCCATTTTAATCTTATCCTTCTACTTCTTTAGTTATGTACGAATTCACTTGGATATATATTTGTCAAAGAAGTTCACTTTATGTGTGTAAACTACTTTCAAATTCAAATTGCAAACATGTTGAAAAGATAACGAGGGAGAGCTGAAGAGGCCGATAGAAAAACATTCGATTGTGAATGACATGCAAACACAGTTGATAAAATACCAATTGGTAGCAGCAGCAGTATAAGTAACTTTCACGATCTCTCTCATCCCCCGCTCCCATTTGGCTGCAGTCGCATTTGTTGGTGTTGACAGAAATCCCATTTAATCTTCCCTTATGAAATGTGTATGAATGATTGGGTTTCACTTTGTATTCAAGCTGTACGCAAAGTAGCAACTAACGAGAGGGCGAACAAAAAGGGATGGGGGAGTGTGTGTGCCAGAGAACGGTGCATTGATAAAGGATTTTATTTGAAAGATGAACATTTTCTTTTGACATGGATGTTAAGTAACAAGCAAACAATTTGACAAAAACAAAACCACGAATTTTATTTGAGTATTGTTGGTGAATTGCAAAAGTGATATGGTGCAGAATCCAGAAATACATTTCTGAGGTAGTTGGGAAAACGAAGAGAGGGAGTGGAAGGTGTACAATAGGGTTTTGACTTTTTTACAACCTCATAACCCTGCATCATAGGGTGATGACTTTCTAAATAAGATTACATAAAATCTTAATTATAAAGTGAATCGGTGAAAAATGTTGATTGAAAATAAACTGAAGAGCAACATAAGATAACCAAACAGACATAACATTAGTTTTTCACTAATTTTCTTTAATTCTGAGAATCATAAAATGTCGTAAACGCTTTTTCTGAAAGATATAATTTTTCAAAAAAAAAAAAAAAAATATTAAAAATTTTTCCAAAGTGGACCTTTTTAAATATGTGAATGGAATAAACATTGTTTAAGTTATTAGTAGGCTTATGTTTATTCATTCGTGCAACAGGAAGTAATTTTTGAGAAATTTCTTTTTTTCATTTCATACATTTGTGATAGGCAAGAACTCATTTTTGAGAAAAAATTTCGAAAAGTCATAACCCTATTGTGCAACCACTAAGCTTTCTTTCTAGAAAGCCAAGTTGAAATATGATGACTCCATTGTAGCTAATTTATCATATCCATAAGCGCTTTAACAAATGGCATCCTGCACATTTTTTTTCTTTTCTTCTATATACATTTTGTACAAAAACGATTTCAGGGTTTCTTATGGTATTCCAATGCTTTGACCCACTAATGGCTTCCCACATCATCGTCATCATCAGCATGGCAATCTGATATTTTGTCATAGATACAATTTACATTGTAATCTTATAATAAAGTCAAATTTAAGTGCATAAGCATTGTTCTAGTTTCTGCAAGCTAACCAGCGTAGTGGCAAGTTGCGAGGTCAGTTTTTTTTTTTAATTTTAGTTATTGCATTATTGTTCTTTGCTAATCGGAATGGTCAGGTCAAATGAAGATTTGCTTTTAATTAGACAAAAGAGATGGTCTATGTCGTCATTACGGAAGTTTATTTCTTCGTGGAATGGAAGGATATAACAAAGAAAATACGGTAATATAAATATTTATTTTTCCAACGTTAATAACACTGTGCGACACGAAAAAAATTAACCACATTCTGACACCACAGTAGTTGGTTGTTTGATTCAATTTCGATCGGTTTGATATCTGTAGGCCAAAATCTGAGAAAAAATTATAACGGAAACTTGACCTTAACGATTTTGACCTTGAAGATAAGGTTGAATGGATTTTATGTCTTCACAATTATTATTCTTTAAAATGAGAGCTACAACTTTGCGTCCACGAGTAAACCATTCTTAGCGGTTTAGAAGATATGAGCCTGACAAAATGGTCCTTTTTGACATCAAGGCCTCAGGTCTTTGGTTGCCCATAACCGCGAAATTCGAAGTAACAGGGAAAAACGCCGAGACACTTGTCTTCTTATTTTTCGTCTTCTATCACGCTGTGGTGTCAGAATGTGGTTAATTTTCCATGACACAAAAAATTACACACAGTGTAAGTGTAAGAATTATAAAATGGCTTCACTTTTTTTAGATGTGCTGGAGAATGTATTTATAGATGAGCTAGAGCCGGTCTTTATAGCTGAGCTGGATCAGGTCTTTATAAACGAGCTAAAGCACGCCTTTATAAACGAGCCGTAGCATGTCTCTATATATACGAGTTAGAGCACGTCTTTATATACGAGTTATTGATCATAATATAATAATAGGTCGTCTGAAAGCACGTCGTTACAGAAGAGCTGAAGGCGCGTCCGGTTTTTGTGTTTTTAAACGTTTGGCTTCTTGCCATAATGATTATTTTACTCAAATATCTGGCCATCAAATGTTTATTAAACAAATATAATGCACCAAATCGCAGCCAAAATCTATTTCGTATGGTCCCCATAAGATAATCTTCGCATTATTTTTGTATCCATTTGCAATACGTTTAGACATACATACATACTTGAAAATGTTCTTGAAATATCGTTAAGAAGAAAACTATTGCAAATACATGCACTTCTCCACTTAAGAACATCATAGCCAACTGTATGTGCCCTTGGCGTTATCCTTCTAGATGCTGCAGTATCATATTCCACATAAGAAGTACACACAACATCATTGCCTCAGCATCGACATCGGCATCGTTAGTCGCTTTAGATACAAACGATGATCTCCGTTATGGATTGTGTTGCTTGACCACTACCATAAGCCACTTAACAAACGAAGTCGTCTTGATGCAATGGCATAATGTGGATACTTAGAGAGTTTTTTATACCCTCCACCATAGTATGGAGGGTATATTAAGTTTGTTTTTCCGTTTGTAACGCATTGAAATACTCATTTGCGACCCTATAAAGTATATATATTCTTGATCAGGGTAAAATTCTGAGTCGATCTGTGCACGTCCGTCCGTCCGTCCGTCTGTGGTAATCACTCTAGCATCCACAAAAATTGAGATAGAACGCTAAAATTTTGGGAAAATGCGTCTTTTGTTTGCAGACAGGTCAAGTTCGATGATGGGCTATATCGGTCCACGTTTTGGTATAGCCCCCATATAACGGTACCCCCCCATTTACGGTATTTTGCCGTTTTTAGCTACATTTTCAGACCGATTTAGCTATAATTTGACATTTAGGGTTCTTAAGTGTCAATAAACTTATATAACAAAAGTTGTAGATATAGGTCCACGTTTTGGTATAGCCCCCATATAACGGTACCCCCCGATTTACGGTATTTTGACGTTTCTAGCTACATTTTCAGACCGATTTGGCTATTATTTGACATTTAGGGTTCTTAAGTGTCAATAAACTTATATAAGAAAAGTTGTGGACATAGGTCCACTTTTTGGTATATTTCCCCTTTCACTGTACCCCGATTTACGGTATTTTGACGGTTTTAGCTACATTTTCAGACCGACATAGCTATAAATTGACATTTAGGGTTCCTAAGTATAAATAAACTTATATAACAAAAGTTGTGGACATAGGTTCACGTTTTGGTATAGCCCCCATATAACGGTAGCTACAATTTTTAACCGAACTAACTGTAATTTGACATTTGAAGGTTGTAGTGGCCACCACACATCTGCATCAAAAATTATCAACATAGCCCCAATATAACGATACACCCCGATTTTCGGTACTTTGAGGATTTTACTTAAAATGTTTAAACGAACGTAGGTCCATGTTTTGGCATAGCCCCAAAACAAACCTCCCGATTTTCCGTACCTTAGCTTTATTTTTTGGACGAACTTTCTGTAATTTGAAATTTAAAAGCCAACAAAAATTCTGCAACAAAAATTGTTCATTTAAGTTCATATTTTCGAATAGCCCACATACCTCCGAACTAGCTGTTAATGACATTTGAAGTTCCCACGTTATGTACCGATTTTTGGTATTTTGAGGATTCTAGCTACAATTTTTAAGCGAATTAGGAGTTATTTGACATTAAAGGCTCCTATCAAAAATTGTCAACATAGGTCCATGTTTTATTATAACCCCTATATAACGGTACCTCCCAATTTCTAGTCCACCAAAAATTGTCAACATACATAGCTAGATATAGGCACCATTAAAAAGGGCCTCCCGAATGAAACATTTTATGTACATGACATTTTAACGTACCCACTTAAAGTTGGGGACAGGAATGAAAACTAATTATTCCATTTTAGTTCAGAATATTTTATGGTGGAGAGTATGAAAATTCGGCCCGGCCGAACTTAACGCTTTTTTACTTGTCTTTTATTTTTCTTGTCGCAACGATTGTCTATGTAGCAGTCACAGAATACTTTGGAATAATGTATTCAAAACAACAATTAATATGAGTTATTCGTTATTGTTTTTTTTTTCACTAATGTTGTGGAGAATGATAGGGTTCAATGTTTAGATTATTGACTCTTAATGGCTAGTGTAGCGAAATCTGGGAACGTTATTTTAGCAAGTATTATGGGTAAACACTAATATTACAAAAAGATATTAAAAATATTGTACGAAAAGTTAACAGTTTATAGTCAATAGGTGGTATTTTCACAATTATTAAACTGCTGCATTTGTATGGCACCAACACTACCAGATGTGATTGAGTACTCGGTTTGAGAGTCGGCCCAACTCTCTATATATCTGATAACACCTTCCAACAATTTTCAAAATATTGCGTTACACATGAACCGGAATATATATGTCTGAAACTATTGGAATGATGCAGTAATATTATAAAGGAAATTTGACCTTGACGATTTTAACCTTGAAGATGTGGTTTGGTGGATTTTATGTGTTCACAATTAATTAAGAGAAGAGGTATAACTTTGCCTCCGAGAGCAAATTAAAATTCTTAGCGGTTTTGAAAATATGAGCCTGGCAAAATTATGCCTTTTGACAACAAGGCCTCAAACCTTTGGGGCCCATAACCGCGAAATTGGAAGTGATAGGGAAAACGCAGGGACACGCGTCTTCTTATTTATGGTCTTCTACCATGCTGCGACGTCGGAATATGAGTTGTTAAATTTTTTTTATTTTGTTCATGTCGCACAATGATATAGAATGAAATTTCGGGAAGTGTTGCACTACATAAAGGATATTAAAGATATTAGCATATATTTTTTTGAAAAAAACAAGTAGGAAAAGCGTTAAGTTCGGTCGGGCCGAACTTTTTATACCCTCCACCACAAATTTCAGCCATTTCGGTGGATTAATGTGGCCACAACCTTCAAAATACCGAAAATCGGAAGGTACCGTTCTATGGGGGCTATATGATGGCGTGGACTATACCTACAAATTTCTGGGGGAAAGTTCTATACCCCAACGAAGACTAAATACCAAATTTCAGCCATCTCGGTGTGATAATGAGGCCAAACCTTTCAAAATACCGAAAATCGGGAGATATCGTCCTATGGGGGCTATATCCAAACGAGGACCTATATAAACATTTTATGGTAGAAATATTTCTTAGCCTCTGAAAACACAAAATACTAAGTTACAACCGATTCTGTTGTCAAATGGGACTAATACATTCAAAATATATTAAAATGACGCGTACTTTATATGGGGCGTTATATGGGGGCTATATCAAAACGTGGACCTATATAAACCAACTTTGGTAGGAATATTTTTTGGCCTCTGGAGACACAAAATATCAAATTACAACCAATTCGGTGGTAAAATGGGACAAATATCTTAAAAATTCCTTAAAACGACGACGCGTCACGCGTCATTTTGTATGGGGGCTATACGAAAGCGTGGACCTACATAGCCCACTTTCAATACCAAAAGTCCTACGTACAAATAATAGATTTTCCCAAAATTTCATCCACCTACGTCAATCCGTTCGGACGCTAGAGTGATTTCCACAGACGGACAGACGGACAGACAGACAGACGGACAGACGGACGGACATGGCTATATCGATGTAGAATTGCACGCTGATCAAGAATATATATAGTTTGTGGGGTCTACAATTATTACTTCGAGTAGTTACAAACGTAGTGACAAACTTAATATACCCCCATCCTATGGTGGAGGGTATAAAAATTGCAGAATTTTTTCAAAGGGTTTTTTTAGTATTTAATTTTTCAAGGACATTTTGATAACATCACCACCATCATCGTACGAAGAGTACAAGTATTTGAAATATTTTTTCCGAAAAAAATTTTTCCTTTGAAATTTGAATGTCCATTAAATGGTCAACAGTATGAGAAAACGAAAAATCTTAAGTGCCATTTTACTCAATTTTTTCTATAGTTTCAGATGTATATAGCCCGGTTCATGTGTAATTTTGAATGTAGGACAGTGTAATTGTATGTATGTGTTGTTTTGTAGAAGCTACTGCAGGTGTATTTTTTTTCGTCAGGATTATCCTTTCTATGGAAGCAATACCAAAACTTGTACCTACAATTTTCTGTTGGAATATTTTATACCCTCAACAAAGATTACATACCAATTTTGATGGGATAATAAAGCTAAAACCACGAATCACAAAATCGGAAAATATTGCTCGTTGGGCCTATAGCAACAAATCAGGAATATTTTATACCCCGAAAACCACCATATCAAATGTTTGTCATTTGGGTTGAATAATATGGCTAAAACCCTGGATAAGCCACATGCTAAAGAAAAGGTAGATAAGCTGCGTCTTATCTTCTATGGGTTGCTTCCAAAATATCCTTTAAATACTTTAACCGATGAGGGACTTGAATATAGCAGACTGATTCAAGTGATTATAGGATAGTAACCAAAGAAGGTAACACGCAGCTTATCCACCTATTCCTTAGCATGTGGCTTATCCAGACTCAAGGACCCGGTCCACCTACAATTTATGTAAGAATTGTACTCTGTGCGATGTTCGGTGACGACGTTAAAATACTTCTGAGGGGTAAGAATCCAAATTTGCTATGCAGAAGAGCCAATCGGCTCTAAAACTTGCGCACAACCAAGAGGTCTTAATGTAAACCTAGAAAAACAGAAATATGTTTTTTTTTCACTAGTGGTGCACCTACAAAACCAGACATCCTGAAGAAGAATACATTTTTCCAGTAAGGTAATATATCAGGGAATAATCCTGGTTAGGAAATTTAATTGAAGGGAACATATCTAAAAAAGAGCTTTAAAATGTTGGCGAACATTTAGAAGGGCTTGAGGCTCCAAGTGGACAAGTGGCGTATCAATCTAAAGATGATGCCTCGACTATTCAGAAGCGTAATTAGACCTATTCTAACATACACTTCAGTAGTATGATGGACAGCTATGGATAAAAAATGTTATAATAAAATATTACAGAAGGTGCAACGAATGTGCTGCTTTAGCGTCTGCGGTGCAATGATGACAACACCAACGAAGGCACTAGTGGATGGAGGGCACTCCAGGACAAATGCGTACTGTGTGTGTGCGGTGCAATGAGTCACTAGTGGATCGACGGGTCTCCAGGACAAATGCCTACTGGGAACTGTTGTTACACAGACGGCTAGGTGCTAGGTGGGAGAACGGGATTGGGATTTTCACTGAAAAACTATAGACCGAAATCTCTCTTCGTTTGCGATAGACAAACTACTGTAAACGTTAGAGCGAAATCTCTCTTCGTTTGCGTGAGACAAACTACTGTAAACCTCTTAACGAACAGTAAAATTTTAATCAGTTATTAACCAATAACATCCAAAACAATGAAATCAAAAACTGTCTTGGATTGTTTATATGAGTACCAGGTCAGGAGCTAATTAGAGGTAATTAGATTGATGAAAATTCTCTGACAAAAATGGAAGGAAATTAGCAACAGTAACTTAGAAAACTTGAGGGCAGACTCAAACGAGGATAAAACTAACAAGTAAGAAAAGCGTTAAGTTCGGTCGGGCCGAACTTTTTATACCCTCCACCATAAATGTCAGCCATTTCGGTGGATTAATGTGGCCACAACCTTCAAAATACCGAAAATCAGAAGGTACCGTTCTATGGGGGCTATATGATGGCGTGGACCTATACCTAAAAATTTCTGGGGGAAAGTTTTATACCCCCAACGAAGACTTAATACCAAATTTCAGCCATCTCGGTGTAATGAGGCCAAAACCTTCAAAATACCGAAAATCGGGAGATATCGTCCAACGGGGGCTATATCAAAACGTGGACCTATATAAACACTTTACGGTGGAAATGTTTTTTAGCCTCTGGAAACACAAAATACAAAGTTACAACCGATTCTGTTGTCAAATGGGACTAATACATTCAAAATATATTAAAATAACGCGTACTTTATAAGGGGCCTTATGTGGGGGCTATACCAAAACGTGGACCTATATAACCCAACTTTGGTAGGAATGTTTTCTGGCCTCCGAAGATACAAAATACCAAATTACAACCAATTCTGTGGTGAAATGGGTCTAATACATTCAAAATATACTAAAATGACGCGTACTTTATATGGGGCCTTATATGGGGGCTATACCAAAACGTGGACCTATATAACCCAACTTTGGTAGGAATATTTTTTGGCCTCTGGAGACACAAAGTACCAAATTACAACCAATTCGGTGGTAAAATAGGCCAAATATCTTAAAAATTCCTTAAAACGACGACGCGTCACGCGTCATTTTGTATGGGGGCTATACGAAAGCGTGGACCTACATAGCCCACAGACGGACAGACAGACAGACAGACGGACGGACATGGCTATATCGATGTAGAATTGCACGCTGATCAAGAATATATATAGTTTGTGGGGTCTACAATGATTGTTTCGAGTAGTTACAAACGTAGTGACAAAGTTAACCCTACGATCCATAACCAGGTACCCGGGTACTTTTTTGAACTTTAAAGTGCTGCTGTTCCTTTACTATTGAAGCTATCAACATGAAACTCCTGATCATCAGAGATTTCGGCTAAACTTAGAGACTGGATAAAAGTTTATCAAATTCTGTTAAATATATTAACTAAAAAATGACTTTAAAGTTTTTGTATACGGGGGTCCATGACCAGGGTACCCGGGTACACATATAAAAAAACGCAACATTTTCTACCTAAAAACACAAAACCAGTCCTTTTTTTGTGAGCCTTTCTAGCATAGAAAATGCTCATAGAAATCAATTTTATCTTACAAACATGAAATTTGTACAGTTGAGATGTAAACACTAAGCGATTTTAATAATTTGTACATATAAATATTATTTTATTTGAATATAAACGAAAAAACTTCACTTGGGTACCCGGGTACCCTGGTTATGGACTCCCGTTCGTCCAGGTGGTTATGGATCGTAGGGTTAATATACCCCCATCCTATGGTGGAGGGTATAAAAACGAATTATACCGTCCGACAATTTTCAAAAAATTGTGTTACACTTGAATCGGACTATATACGTTTGAAACTATAGGCAAAATGTAGTAAAATTGCATTTTTAATCTTTCGTTTTCTCATCGCTTTGACCTTTTAGAGGACAATTAAATTTCAAAGGTCAACACTTCGTACGTTGCTGGTGTTGGTGTCATATTAAAGGGGTGAGTATATGCTTTATATAATATTTATAAATTATTGCTTTCCAGGATAACAAGGACACCAAAAATGTCCTTGAAAATGTACATCATAAAAAATCCTTTGGAAACATCCTGCAATTTTTTCAAAAAAAAAATATATGTTAATGTCCTTCATATAGTGCAACACTTCCCGAAGTTTCAATATTCTAGCTATCTTAGTTACTATAACCTACACCACAATGTAGAAAGGGTATTATAAGTTTGTTTTGGGAAAAATTCATGTAACACCGCGAAATATCGGTCCTAGATCCCCAATGTGGTGTACCAATCTTCATATCTCGACGAGATAAAGCGATTTTGAGATGTGTGACAAAGAAGAAGGCTGCAATTTGAGCTAGTGATCACAATAATATCTAGAGAGTTAAATAGACCACAACTTTTGTGTGAAAATTGTGAAAAATTTTAATATACAGCTTAAATATGTATTCCTGGAAGATAGATTCCGCCCGCGTAAATAACATTTGGAAGACCAATTCTTGACCTTTCCATTGATGCTAATTATTTTGATTTATGTGCTCAGATAACAGAGTTACAGCCTAATACATATATCCAGTTATTTGTTTGTAGTGTAATCAGAAGCACGCTAGAGGTCGCAATATTAGAGCAATAGTCACGAGATTTTGCACGATGTAAGAGTTAAGGTCGAAGAACATGCCTACAATTTTGGATGGTGATCTCATTTTATCTAGTGGGGTAAATGTACCATTACTTTTGTATGAAAAATATAAGAATTTAAAATTTGGTCCATATTTTACATCCTTAAGAAAATATACCAGCAAAGTAGCCTACATATGCAAAAAGAACTACTGACCTTTCCCCTGATGCAAATTACAATAATTTGTCTCCTAGGTAACTAACGGGCCTACTGAATACAACATTTTCCTCCCATGCTACAATTTGTCCCTATCATGATAGAGAAATTCCCAGTATTATTGCAAATTAAGTGGAGCCCTGGCATATTAATTGTCCAATTGAATTTTTTATACTTATTTATATTACAGCATAGGGTCGCTTCGCCACCTTTTTTTCAAAATACACTCGGTGTCGCTACCGTTAAAGTTTTTTTGAAATGTTGGCTTTGTATTGTTGGACTGCAAAATAATACTTGTTGTGTAGTTATTTCAGGCTCAAGTCCATATTTTGTTGCTTCAAAATTTGAAGAAACAAAATGTTTAACAGTGGGTAATGAAATTGATTACTACGAGCGGAGGCAGAGAAGACTATAGTTTCGGAAGCAGCCAAACTTCCTCATCAGTTCTCTTAACCGCTGACTCTGTGTCGATAAACAGGTCAATAAGAGTGACCAGAAAATTAAACAGAACGAGAAATTTTCTGTATCCTCCTAAATCCGTTGACCGCACAATTGAGTCAGAATAATCAAAATCATATACCCACTACTGTTTTTATGCTGTCTTTGCATCGCAAACCTGTTTATCGACACAGAGTCAGCGGTTAAGAGAACTGATGAGGAAGTTTGGCTGCTTCCGAAACTATAGTCTTCTCTGCCTCCGCTCGTAGTAATCAATTTCATTACCCACTGTTAAACATTTTGTTTCTTCAAATTTTGAAGCAACAAAATATGGACTTGAGGCTGAAATAAATACACAACAAGTATGTTTTTTTTTTTGAAATATTAATTTTGGTGAAGGCGCCCACCCCCTCGTGGCGTATAATTAAATATGAATACTTTTGGGAGTCATAAATTTCTAATAAATGCTAATTATTTGAATTTCTACTCATTATTAGTTGTTTTTTACCGGTTAAAATAAATTTTGATATTACAATATATATCCACAATGAACTATTTTCGAAATGCCCTAAAAAGCACAAAATCGCGTGCATTTCCAAGCATATGTACCTACATACACTTTTTTGGACGATAGATCTTCAATAAACTCACAAAGCTACCTTTGAAAATTTTATATAGTATTCACAGTGTTCAATAAAATTGGAGCAGTGTCCGTCTGTCGAAAATTTCACGTTCAGATATGGCAAAATGCATTCTAAAGGAACCTGATATTCAAAGAAAATTTATAGATGTATCAGAATGACAATTTTGGAACTTTTATAACAAATGTATAATGATATGCATAATTGTTCCACAAACATCCCAGTAGGGACAAGGGAGGCTTCTCTCATATGAATGAGTGCACCCCGATTCATACTACCTCAATGATAAGGCACCCACTGTTTATCGCCGAGTCCGAACGACGTGTCCTAAGACACCGCATGTAGAGAAGTTTTTCATGGCTGAAATACTCAGAAAATGTCTCCATCATTACTGAGGGGTGTTTTGCCACCGTTGAAAATTTCACGTGACCTGGCCTAGGAACCGAACCCGGGCATTCAGCGTGAATGGTGGGTTATTAGGCATGCTAAAACATGGAAATTTTAATTTTTTTGATTTTTAAGATTCACTTTGGCAGTTTTGTTGAGATGTGTGTTTTACTTCCTATTTGCGGGTAAGTCAAGCTTAATCTCATATTTGTTGTTTTCCAATTTAACAAGTAAAAAAGCATCAGTCGGCTTTGCCGACAGAGATATACCCTCAGCTTGTGTATACTGAAACAATTTTTTCCCAAAATACGTATGTATTTAGGTGGTTTTAAAACTTTTGGGCGTTTGAACCGACAAAAATGTTGATTAGGATTAAAGATCAAAAGTTTTGCGGAGGATATACTAAAAGGAATGGATCAACATTGACCGTTATGGAAGTGGATCTCCAGCCACAACATATGGTGGCATAGGGGGTTTTTACACTATTCGGGCTGTTTGCTCAAGAAGTATGGACTTGCCCCTAAAAAAACTTTTACCATCGTAATTGAGGCAGCGAATGCAAGTTGCTTCAAGAAAAATCAAAGTGATTCGAGAGCAGGTCTTAAAGTGAACTTATTCGAAATTTTGTGTGGGAGGTACCGGATGGAGTTGACAAATATAGTCCATATTTGAACCTGTTCTATATCTGGTAGATATATTAGGATGTGTAAAGTATAGACCAATTCGGCCACTCCCTTCAAGAGTTACCGTACGAACAATTTTTCCGAACATTTTTGAACTTTTGTGAGGGAGGTACCTGAAGGAGTGGACCGATATGGCTTATCTTCAAACTTAAACTATGTTTGGACAAAATATTACTAAGGCCATATTTTGGACCGAATCGGCAGATCCTTTATCTTGCGCTCCAACCACCTCACACGGTGTCATAGGGGTTTTTTGCAACTTTCGTGCTATTTTCTTAGGAAGTACGGACTTGCCCTTGATGAAACTTATACCGTCGTATAGAGGGCAGTGAATACAAGTTGCTAAAACAAAAATCAAAGCAATTCGAGAGATGGCCATAAACTGAACTTCTCCGAAATTTTGTGTGGCAGGTACCCGACGGAGTGGACCTATTGAGACCATATTGGAACCTCATATTACCCTGGCAGAAAGTTTACGCTATACAAAGTATGGACCAAATCGGTCACTCCCTTCAAGAGTAATTTTCGAACTTTTGTGGGGGTGGTACCGGAAGGAGTGGACCGATGTAGCTCATCTTCGATCTTAAACTATGTTTGGGCAAAATATTACGAAAGCCTAAATTTGAACCGAATCGGTTCATCCGTTCGAGAGTTATCGTGCGCTCCAGCCAGCAGGACAGACAGACAGACAGACAGACGGACGGACATGGCTAGATCGACTCCAAATTGTCTTAAACACATTTCGTCCAAACATACTTGGGGCCGTATCAAAGTGTATATACCCTCCTTAGCCTAAAGGCTGAGGGTATAAAAACAACAAGTTTAAAGTGGGATGTAGTTAAAATTGATTACTTTAGGGGATGGCAGAGAAGACTAGTTTCGTCCAACGCCACTTGGACTCATCAGTTCTCTTAGTTCTTTGTATTGAAACAAAGAACCCTTCCCCAATTTTATAGCAACTCGAGCTCAAGAATAAGTGTGACTGATAAATTCGTTTAAATGCGAATTCAACCGATTTTTGAAAAATAGATTTCGAGACATTTAATATGCTCAAAGCAAAAAGAAAAATCATTACGTATCTTTGTTTCTAATATTATTCCGTAGAGAGGAGCTATATTTAAACTTCACATCCGCCTTGTACACAGAATGTCGTGGGTTCGATTTCCTGGAGAGGTAACATCAAACGTTCAACGGTGGCAAAATACACTTCAGTAATATTGGCGACATTTTCTGAGTATTTCAGTCATATAAAACTTCTCTAAAAGTGGTGTCTTAGGACATGCCGTTCGTACTCGGCGATAAACTGCAGGTCCCAAGCTTAATGTGATAAGGTGGCAGAATCGACAAAGTTATTTCTTATAATAAGCTTATTTGTTCCATAAAGAAATTTTGGGTTGCTGAAAGCTAATTCTCAGGGGCAGTGGTGTAGGGTATTACATGTTCGGCGCCGTCCGACTATAATCTTTGCTTACTTGTTTTTATTTGCATTTCATTTTCTGCAAACCATTTAAAGAACTATAATCGTAATATTACAAGCAACCAGTTATACTTAAATTTAAGTGAAAACATTTTTTGATACTTTTCAATTTATTTCATACGGTGGTTGTTCGTTGTCCAGAATGTTAACCTGTTTGGAATGTATATGCTCTATTAATATTGAAGCAGTGTGCTATAAAACGCAATATCTCCTTAAAAAAAATCAAATTCCCTATTTAAGGAGGTAGCAATATTCACCTTGATGATATTTTTCCGATTTCCTTAAGGATTTATCACCACCTATTTTTTTAAATTTTTAAGTTTTTAGAATCTTTGTTTTAATCCAATCCAATTTTTTAGTTCATGGGCATTCTAGCCAATGCTATTTCATTTCTTATTAACATTGTATTTACTACAGTGTTATTATTATAACAAATAAATACATTTTTTAAATAAATTCAATGAATGCCACTTTTTCCTTAATGCAGAACACAGTAGAGTAATGTGAGCCGCATCTGAAAATGAAAAGAATTTAAAATTATTACTTTGTGTTCTAAATTCCAAGTACATATCTCTCTTGTAAGCAAATGATTTTTCACGTGTTTTTAAATTTTCAAAGAATTGTAACAAATGTAGTTGAGCCGACCCACACACATGTAATGTTGGCGACTTGTAAAAATTCTCTTCAAGAGGTGTCGTATTCGGCGATAGCCAATACGAATCTGGCTGCACCCATTGATATGAGAGAAGTCTCTTTGCCCCTTCTGGGATGTTTGTGGAACAATCATATATATTATACATTTCTAATAAATATTCTAATATTGGAAAATTGACATTGTTTAGCCCCTTCTGCTACACTTTACACAAAACCCATTACATATTAGGCAGTAGGACCGTTATCGAGAACATACATTATTGCAATTTGCGTAGGGCAAAGCCCAGTAGTTCTTTTTCCATATGTAGCCTACATCAGGGACGTACGCAGGATTTCATTTCGGGGGGGGCACAACTTGACCAAAAATCATGAAAAATTCAAATGTTGTGTAGCGTTACGTAAAGCTATTTTAAGGGGTTATGGCCACTTAAAAGCATGAGAAAAGCCATTTTCATGCATTTTTCATAAAATCTAAATAATCTATATTGAAAAATCTTACATTCAAATGCCCGCTTATAAATCACTGTTTTTACTAAAGCAGTTTGCGGTACCCACTGTAGTTTGAAAAAGAATAAACCGATCAGCATATATTTTTGTGGGATCATTACGAACCTAATAATCTTGTCCATTATAGAAAAGGAATTAAAAAAATAATTTTTTAAAAGTTTTGAACAGTTGAAATCAATATTTCGATTTTAACAAAAACAAAACACTGCACATTGTCCGATTTTCCAAAAAACCTGGCCAAAAATCGAAAAAAAATTATCAATTTACACTAAAAAGTTTCAGATATTGTTTATAGGATCCCAGTGCGTGTAGTTATGAAAAAATATATACATTTCTTGTTTAATATATAAAAGCAGGTCGAAGTGACCCTATTTGGATTTTTTTTCTTTTCAATATTTAAGTTGTTTATAAATCTATGATAATATGCAAAATAAACAACGGTTATTAAATATTTTCTTTTTGTAATTGTAACGAAAGGTATGTGAAACGTATTTAAGATGTTCAGTGTCGCCAATGAATTGTGCGTTCTTTAATAATTGATGTCCGTACTTGTTAATTTTTTTCAAGATCAATTTTCACAATAAATTATGAAAATAGTTGTGAGTAAGATCGAGTTGGGCCGTGTAATTTATCATTTCATAAAAAAGGAAAGGTTTTTTACCAATTTCCATCGAAACATCCTGCACATATTTGCACTTTTTGTTTTTATGTGATATTTTGTCTTGCAGGACTGTAAAGATTTTCTTTCATTCAGAATGTCAGAATATATGTAGTATAGCGTCACTTTCTAGCGTTTGGGTATAATTTGGAGTTTTGGTATATTCCAAGACCTATAGTAAAATTTTATGGCGAACTAATTTCTAGAATATTTTGGTCTGATCCGATCACATTTTATACGAGATTTTAAAGAATTGTGGAAAAAGGGACCAAAAGGACCCCTTTTATGACTCGCACTAGGGTTAATTTTTTTAAGAAAAATATTCCTCGCTTTCTTGCCAATATGGTTACCAAAGACATTATCCACCTAAAGTGCAAGGAATCCAAGTGATCTTAACTCAAATATTTCCAAAACTGTAGAAATGGTGGAAGCTTGCAACCCTATTTTAGTTTCTTGGTTTTTTTTTTTTTTTGGTAAAATTGATACCGATATTTTCTTGGTATGTAATGCAAATAGAGATTTCTTTTCTTTGGAAACTTATAGTGAAATTTAGCAGAGAACTTTTTTGTCTTTGACGGCATTCTTCTAAAATGATACTTTGTATGACAATTTTGCCAAAACTCACATGAATTACGCCCTTAACCCTAAATTGTGTTTATAATTTTGCATATTTCTGGAGTTTAGGTAAGGTATAGAGTTTTGGTGTATTCTAGGACCCATAGTAAAATTGATGGCGAACAAATTTGTAGAATATTTTGATCCGATAAGATCACATTTTATAGGAGGAGGGACCAAAAAGACCCCTTTAATGACCGCCTGAGGGTTAAATAATATCAAAAATGTAATCAGCGGCAGGAATAACATAAGAACCAATGGTTAGGTCAAAATCTATTCATTTTTAGAGTTTTTGCCAGTTTTTTCGGAAAATCGGACACTGTGCACTGTACAAAATTGATATTTTTCTGACTCCGTCAGCAGTTTTAAAGACTCTTTAAAGACTCTCTCGGTTAAGCACATGATGTATGTGTACAATAGTCCCACAAAAACATACAAAGTGCCACTTCGAGGAAAAGACGTTTTTAGTTTCTATGCTACATACAAAACACAATAAATGTTTCCCTTCGAAAGCTCATATCTCGGCAAATTTTTGTCCGATGGACTGGAAATTTTGGCACATATTCTATTCTATATTCTCTTCTATATTTTATATGAAATAATGGTACAAAGTATATAAATTCAGTAGAAAGAATTCATAATATTTAGTCCCAATTTACATTAGGCGAGTTTACTTGCGGCAAGTCTCAGTTTGTAGGAGAGACACGGGCTAATGGGTATGGAAGTGGAAAAAAATTGCTCGTACCGGCAATTTTCAGGCAATTCCTTTTATATTTTTCGTTTTTGACATTATATTCATTGTTTTGAAAACAGAATTGTCTGTATAAACGCAAGAGGCAAGTTTAAAAGAGAACGGGAAAAATTGCCGCAAGAAAAATCGTTTAATGTAAATTGGGACTAAGGATATAATAATATAATTGTTCCACAAACATCCCATAAGGGACAAGGGAGACTTCTCTCATATCAATGAGTGCACCCCGATTCATTTTAGCTCAATGATATGGGACCTACAGTTTATTGCCGAGTCCGAACGGCGTGTCTAAGACACCACTTTTGTAGAGAAGTTTTACATGGCTGAAATACTCAGGAAATGTCGCCAACATTACTGAGGGGTATTTTGCCACCGTTGAAAAGTGTTTTGATGTTGCCTGGACGGGGAATCGAACCCACGACCTTATGTGTGCAAGGCGGGTGTGCATACCATTGCACCACGGTGGCACCCTAAGGGACTAAGGATACAATTTTAAATATTTACAGAGTAGGATATATAGAATTGAAAATAGACAATATCGGGCCTCGTTCGGCAATGTCGCCATGTAAAAATTAATGAAGTATATTGAAGTTTTTGATCATACAGGTCCACGTTATGGTTTATCGCAGAATTTTACAACCACAAAGAATTGCTGTTGTCTTTGCTATAGCAAGATTTTCGCTATTACGATGATCTTAGCCTAATTTTTAAGAATATCGGCTGTCGTTGTCGTTGATATGTTTCCAAATGAAAACATTAAGAAAAATTTAACAGTTTTTGAGATATGGTGCGAATTATGGCATTTTTAGATATATTATAAAATTTATTTTTTTTCGATCCTTATTGAACCCCACATAATTATTCACTAATAATTATTTGAGAGACACTCCTCTCGATAGTTATCGCGCCCATAAGCTTTTTAGTTGGCCACCGTAGTATTTAGAGCTTTGTCAGGAAGCATAAACTTGTCCACGAAAAGTAGGATATCGCTGTAAACAAGACTACAGAATGTCCAAAAAATCATCGAACAGTCTTTAAACTGCAGTTATGTTAGACTTGTATAAGAGACCTGAAGATGTTGTCCAAACATATTCTCTTGGACCTTGATGTACTTTTGGAAGTAATCTTGCGAACCATATTAGGTTCGATTTTAGACCGAATCGGTTAGTCCCTTCGACCATTTTAGTAAACATTTTTGAAATTTTATGGCGGAGGTACCGATATGACTTAAATTTAATTTGGACAAAACATTACGAGATCCATAACTGGGACCGAGAGTTATCATGAGTTCCAACCTGCCAGACAAACAGAGATACAGACGGACGGACGGTGGTAAGTACTTTCATCTTGGCTGAAACGAATATCGTCCAAACATATGTGAAGTCTTAAATCATTATTTTGATGAAATCTATACGATACAATCCTAGTGTATATAATCTCGTAATCTAAAGTCTGAGGTTACAATTATACTTCGGTAATGATAAGTAAAAATCAAGTGACGCACAAAAATTCATTTGTCTTCATTATTTTCTCATAATGTTTAGCAGCAAATTTGTCTAAAACAGAATAACAAAATTTTGGCGATGACAGTAAAACAAATTTCTAATTGGCTTTCAATATGTAGTCCACGAAGGACCGACCCTTCATACATTTCATTCAATCGATTTTTTTATATATTTCCATTCCCATAATACTGAACTCGTTATTTTTGCTATAACCGAATAAGTTTTAAGCCTCGAGAGCTCTATACAGTTCGAATAAATAATAGACATGGGGTATATTCATTAAGGAATTAGCATTTGATAGTGGTATGATATGACATGAGGAAGTAATTCAGATTTTATTGGAAGTTTCTCTCAAAAACAGCTTACAAACAAAACTTTTTAAAATATTTTCTTACAAAACTTGTTAATGATGTACATTTTCTGTTCAGAAACTTAAGAAAATATAAGTTTTAATTTGAAATCTTCAAATATACAAACTTTTTTATGAGAAAAAATATAATAACTAGTTACAGTAGCTTAAAAAATTTTGTTCGACCAAACCATTTCGGGGGGGGCCCGGGCCCCCTGTGCCCCCCCCCTGCGTACGTCCCTGGCCTACATTGCCGACATATGCCCTCCAGGATTTAAAAAAAATATGGACCAAAATTAAAATGTTTATATTTTTCATACAAAAGTAATGGTCCATTTCACCCGCTAAATATTATCAGATAATCATCCAAAAATTGTAGGCGTCTTCTTCGACCTAAACTCTTACCTCTTATCTGACTACGTAAATCAACATAATTGGCATCAGTGGAAAGGCCAAAAGTTGGCCTTCCAAATATTATTTAAACGGGGCGGAATATAAGCACATCAAATTTCATTTGAATAAAAAATACACCCTCAACTAAATCGCTTTTGCTATCAAATCCCATAATAGCTATTCATACCTCAAACCGAAGCGAGTGATTGCATTTACCATCATCATCGCCATGGTTGATGATTTTAAATGATGATCGTTTAAATTACTTTATAGTCAATTTTTCTTACATATGTTCATGCTGGCTCAGTCATTCACTAGTCAGAACGGCGGGGAATTAAATCCACACCTCCAAATAATAGTATGCTAAGTCTGAAAAGTGAGTTTTGCAGGAGAAGCTCTCAAAGTTTACAATTTTCTTTGACCTTCACTACTATTCTGAGTAAACATTTGTTTATAACTTCTGTTCGGATTGACCGATCATTACCAAAATTTGACAGAATTTAAGTTAAAGGACGTAAAATGTAAAAATGTAAAGAACTTGAAAACATGCTAAGTCGACTTAGCATACTATTGTTTGGAGGCGTCGAAATGTAATAACACCAATCACAAATGACAACAACCAAAAGACATCGTTGAAAGTGTCATGGCGAAAAAAATATCTGCTAAGTATGCATTATGTCTTGTTATCATTACAGCAAAGTGTTACGAAAATTGCTTTAGCAATTTTTCGCACATCTTTAAGAAAACTGTTGCTGATAATTTTGTGGCTGTGAGGGAGATTTTCCCTTCTTTTATTACTTTGCAGCATTTTAACATTTTTGTTTCTTTTTCTTCTTCCAACTTACTTGCACAGATAAGTAGTAGTAGATATTTTGCAGAAACATATCAGGAAAAATGTATAAAATTGTCTTTTCCATTTCAAAAAAATCAAAAAAAAATTGTGATACTACATCAATGATTTTTGGTACATAGATTAAGAAAAAAATCAGCATTCCAAATCTGTTTTCGTTACTAACATTGATCGTTGCGCGCAAAAGATATGACCGTTTTAATTATGATAATTAGAAAAAATTCTAAAAAAATCGCGGCTTAATATAGTTAGCTGTTATATCCTATTATCGTTAACTGAATTCGTAATCTTTGCGATTATGCAAAAAATAATCGGAAAGTCTCAATGGATTCGCGAAAAATCAAATTTGTTAAATTATTTCACGTATTTACAAACATATTTTTGAAACTATAGCGCTCATACTTACAAAAAATATATAAAAAAATTATAACAGCATCCAGACATTTTGAGGAATAAAATGAAACCTAAGTTGTGAAGGTTGGAGCTATAGTATTCATGTTATTTGCAAAAATGCGAAGAAAATATTAGGAAAAAATTAAAATCATATTATTCTAATTTTATTTTTTATGGTTTTATCGGAAAAGTTGGAGAAAAAATGTTTGAGTTCTTCGGCATTTTCGTCAAAATTTCACGCAATAATTATGATATTCCGTTGTAACAAACTTTTCGCTTATAGTTTTCCCATTGGATAATATTATTAGAACCTTATAATTATGAAAATGACATGATGCGCATCCGATTTTCCAACACAGCGAATCAATCCCTCTTATTTGATGTACAGTTTGTCAAATTCTATTTGGCGGCCACGATGTAGCATCTGCTGCATACTAGGGTACAAAATACTGTAAAATGGTCATAATTTCCGCGAAGTTCATTTACATTTTATGCGCATCCGATTTCAATAATCACCATTAAAAAATACATCATTCTATGCCGTTTCAATGCGATCCATCAAGAACCGTGGATGTAGCATCGCACTCAATTTTTAGAAAAAATCTATTATATCTCTGGATTTACGAGAGTTTTTAAATATCTGTTTTCGCACAGTTTAAACACGCGTATCGATCTATTTATTTAAGTAGAACTGACACATCCAAAACGCGTTTTAATATGCGATATTTTCAAAATAATTTTTTGCAAATTTTCGAAATTTGAGGGGTATCATATCCGCCGATCTAGTGGGTGGATTTTTACGCGTCATGGCTTGATAGATTAGAACGTAAAAAAACTAAATTTACGCGGGTTTCCACGGATATCGAATGACGTTTGTAAATTTTAAACCAAAAAAATAGGTTTTTGAGAAAAATTTACGCACAAAAATTTCGTGTTTGTGCGCAGGTTACTGTGACCCTGTGCGGGCTACACACTCATGTTATACATTAAAAAATGCAAAATCGTGAGTACTACAATAAAATCATAAGCTTTTAGGGAAATCCAGCTGCGCGTCCCGATTAGAGCAAAAATTCAAAAAACCCAATTTTTTAGGTTTCAAAATGTCAGCATCCGTTTGAGGTAGATACAGTGGATATATGAAAAAATCATACATTAGAAACTTCAACTCTGAAGTGTACTCTTTAACTTCTCCTTTGAGCATTAAGCTCTACATTGTGTTGTAAAACCACTAATTGGAAAATTACCTAATGAAACTCGTTTAATTCAACGATTTTTTCCGATTTTTTTACATTAGTACGACCACAGCTTCCGCTCAAATTATTATTTTAAGAAACCCCTCGGTGAATCGGGCTAAAACAGTTTATTTTACCGAAATGCGGTCAAAAGTTATGGTATAGTAAAACTGATCGCGAGTTACAATACCCCATACCTCAGTTTCAACATAAGTTAATTTTCTACAAAAAGCATGATATATAAATGTTCTAACATAAAAATATACGTTATAACATAAAATATGTTTGGATCCAAAGATATGTTATGTTAGGGACTGTTACAAACATATAATATGTTTGCTGATTTTTTTTCGGCTTGTATGTATATAAAATTGTATTAATGGTAATAGCCAACATTAAATGCGATTTCTTCTTTGTGCAATAAAATATTCTGGTCACATTATATAGATCTTGGAAAGGTTTATACTTTCCACTTAATATTTCAAAGTGCAAAAGCATTTGTTTCCATAGGTTTCGATCTATAAACGCATTGTAAACATATGTAGTTCAAAGACTAATAAGACCCCAAACATTCATTATGGAACATTTTAAAGTGCTGGAAAATTATCGTCAAATGTAGGAAAATATTAAATTCAAATCTTTAAATTCAAAAAATTAAATTAATTTTGTCTCTTCCTCCAACCACTACCATTCCACTTAATACCTCTACTTAAAAAGCGTTTAAAGTATGTATCTTACTTTAACCCCATACCCGTATTCCCCTTTCTCATGAGTAATTTTCATTTTCTATCCATCATTGTAATAAAAATGTCACCGCATGATAAGGCTTTTTATACCCTACACCACTATGTGGTAAGGGGTATTATGTGTTAGTGCATTTGTATGTAACATACAAAAGGAAGCGAGATAGACCCATAGTTCCTTCTAGGGATATACATAGAATCACTTTCTGAGTCGATTTATGCATGTCCGTCCGTCCGTTCGCAACATACAGGTCGCATTTGTTGACCGATTTCGCTGAAAATTGGGGCATACCATTTTTTTAGCCGTCGGAAGATCAAGTTCGAAGATGGAATATATTCGGTCCAAGTTTTGGTATAGCCCCCATATAACGGTACCTCCCGATTTAAGGTATTTTAAGGATCTTAGCCGCATTTGTTGCCCAAACCAGCTGAAATTTTACATTTGAGGTTCCCAATGGCCGCGAAATTGCTCCACTAAAAATTGTCAAGATAGGTCCACGGTTCGGTATAGTCCCTATATAACGATACCTCCCGATTTAAGGTATTTTATGGATCTGAGCCACATTTTTTGCCCAAACTAGCTGAAATTTTACATTTGAGGTTCTCAATGGCCGCGAAATTGCTCCACTAAAATTGTCAAGATAGGTTCACGGTTCGGTATAGTCCCCATATAACGATACCTCCCGATTTAAGGTATTTTAGGGATCTTAGCCACATTTTTTGCTTGAAGTAGCTGAAATTTTACATATGTGGTTACCAGTGGCCAAGAAATTTCGCCACTTAAAATTGTTAAGATAGGTCCATGTTTTTTTGTAGCCCCCATATAAAGGTACCTCCCGATTTTAGGTATTTTAACGATTTTCCCCAAATATGGCTCCAATTTGCTATTTGGAGTTTAATGAGTTCAAAAAATTTACTTTAATGTTTGTTTTGGGTTATTAAAAAACTTCTCTACCAAGAATTATGGACATACATATGTCCACGTTTTGATATAGCCCCGAATTTTGGTATAGCTTCCATATTAAAGTACCGCTAGATTTTAGGCACTCTGCAGTTTTTTATATACTTTTTATACCATTTAAATGTTCTACCCCAACTATGAATAAGACTTGGCGTGGCGTTGGAGCTAAGTACTTTCATCATTATGCTAAGCATTTGCGTATTGGGATGTATACCTCTTATTCCATTTTTACATATTTCGCCTGGTGTAGGGTATTACATAGTCGGCCCCGCCCGACTTTGGTCTTTTCCTACTGGTTTAATAGGCAAAATAAGGCTTACTTATTCACAAAACATCTAGCCTTTAAGTGTCTTATGGCTTAAACTAATGACACAAATTTTCTCCATAATAGAGGGAGACGAAGCCATAACAAATTCACATCATACTTTTGGCAATAGGAATAAAATGTGATGGGACGGACTGTTTTAGAGAATTGTAGTAATTGTGTGTACTCGTATGTGTGCGTTAGCTTGTTGAAATACTTTGTTAAATGTTTTACATTATGGCCGTTTATGGAAATTACCATAAACCATCGCCTAAAGCTCATATTGGTTGGAAGTGCAAAAATTGTTGTTTCAAGTTATTGTAATGGTCCTATTGAAATCTGTTTCCGCTTAAGCTTCAATGGAAATTGTTCAAGAGTTTACTGTAAACAGTTAGTTGACATGGTTTACATAATGGCTTTTCTTTACGTTCAAAGCAGGTATGGAAGGTATGTTTTCATAGAGGTTTTTGAGTTTTATTGTAGAACGTTGGGCTTAGAAAACTCTTTAAAATTAGTTTATATTCATAAATACGCTAGTCCTAGGACTATAATATTATCAATGCAGCGATACCAGTCAGTCCACGCCTCTCTATCTTCAACAAATTGCACGTACAAACCATAATATGGAGATTATAATTATAATTTTCATTCCATTTGTAATATATGGAAATATTCGTCGGAGACCCTATCAGAATAAAATTCGAAGTCGGCATAACCATGTCCGTCTGTCTATTGAAATCACAACTTTCTACTACTTCTAGGACGTTTGGTACTGAAAATGGGCTCAATTGGACCACGTTTTGATATAGCCCCATAGAATGATACCTATATGTCAACATTAAATTGAAGAACCCGATAATATGTTGCTGTCAAATACCCTTGAAATCCTCGGCTTAAGTAGAATAGAGACTAAAAATTAGATCAGTAAATATCTGGTTTAACTGCTTAAGAGTGAAACTAGACTTTTCGTTTTGTTAAGGTCCTTAGAAAGGCCGTGTATGCAACATGATATACCTCAGCCGACGAGAGAACAACATTAGCTAACCTAAGGAATATCAAGGAAGACCAACACTACGAAGCCTGCCACCAGGGGCACACCAACATAATAGGATGTCTTATCAACACTACTGTGGCTCCTGGTGATAAATGAAATACTTATGGAATTTGATAAACTACGAGTTACAAGCATGTATATGCTGACGACGTAATCATCATAATTAGCGGAAAGTTCTCACAAACTCTATCGCAACTTATGCAAGGAGCTCTTGTCAAACTATCGAGGTGTTCCACAACAATGGTCTTGGGATGAATCAATCAAAGACCGATCTGCTTCTGTTCACAAACAAGAGGAATATCAAACTATTTACCTAAGCAATGCTGGATGGGGCCACCCAAAACTCTCTTTAGAAGGCAAGTTCCTTGGCACCATTCTGGGCCAACAGTTAAAGATGAAAATATATGTCGAGGGGTTCTAATAAAACTTAGTGTTTAAAATGATCAACAAACTTCTCCACCAAAAATTATGAAAATACATATGTAGGCCCACGATTTGGAATAGTCCCCATATAAAGGTACCGCTTAATTTCAGGTGTATTGGAGATTTTAGCTACATTTTTTAACCAAACTGGATGCAATTTCCAATTAGGGTACAAAGTGGTCAAAATACTTCCATGGATTTAGATCCACATTTTGGAATAGAGTCTCAGGGAATGTACAGTTTTTATCGAAATTTTCGATCCCAATTGGATATTATTGGCATTTAGTGTTAAAAGTGGTCAAAAATCTCCTCCACGAAAAATTGTTTCACGACAGCATCATATAACGACACCTCCCGAATTCCGTTTTTTTTTTTTGAGGGTTTAGCCAAATTTTTGTTTACTAATCAACCCGTAATTTGACATATGATGTAATTTGACATGTGAGACAACAAGTAGCCACAAAACCTATTCACGAAAAATAGATTTGTTGTAGCCTCTGATTTTTGATATTTTTAGGGTTTTAGCTACACTTTCTGATTAAACTACCCGAAATTTGACATTCGATGTTTCCAGCAGTCACGAAACATCTTCACCAAAAATTGTCAACATAGATCCATGTTTTGGAATAGCCTTCATATAACCGTACCTCCCTTTTTTCGGTATTTTGAGGATTTTAGCTAAATTTTTGACCGAAATACCTGTAACTTGACATATAAAAGTCTCACAGTCATGAAAAAAATTGTCAAACAAAAACAACAACAACAAAATTGTGGACAGAAAAGGAAAATAATTATTACATTTTAGTTTAAAATATTTTATGGTGGAGGGTATAAAAAGTTCGGCCTGCCATTTTTGCTTGTTATTCATTCCATTAGTAGATTTGTAATTCAATCATTAACCTTCGATATTATAAACCATTCTTGCTTCCCTTCTTGTTTTCCATTTTTATAAATTGAATATCAACGAGATTGTTTCAATCTTTTAAAGTAATTTTATTTGCGGTTTGCTCCCCTCTGGCAGCACAGCTAAATCTCTTCTGTCTGTATTAGAATTTAAATGATGGTGATTTGTTTAATCACCTCCCACATACAGTTGCTGTTGGTGACAGCTGGTGTCTCTTCCTCCACTAACAAAGTAAACAAAATATTTACAATGATGTTATAAGAATATTCACCTCAAATGGAAATACGTAAGTCGCACAATAGGAGCTTCCATAGGAATATCAACAACATAACTTACTTCATGATAAAATTCCTTCAGTTAGATTTTTGTGCCACACAAAAGAACTCAGTGTTTTTCATAGAAATTAGTTGGAAAGCAGCAGTGCAATATGTAATTCCAGGACAAATACTTATGTCATGGAACCACCCATATCCATTTGTTTCACATGTTTAGTAGAGTCATCTTGACATAATTTAAGTGCACAGACCCTGTTAAAAACATTAGAGATGCGAGTATCTATGTCGTGAATGAACAACATCAGCAGCAGTAGCAACAGCAACTGCCTTAACACGTGGCTTTCAAATGCGTCGGAATGTTAGTACGAGTAATAAATTATAAATGTCATGCCATCAAAACTACCTAAAAATTGCAGATGTTCTACGTAAAGTTTTGGCGTTGTTTTATGGCAGCAACTTTTTTATTAGAAATTGCTTTGCAATGCTAAAAGCATAGTTTTAAAACCAAATAAGTTTTGGAGAAAAAATATTTTTAATATTAAGTTAGAGTTTTTTTCATTATTACACATAATAAAATTTGGAAATAATTTTAAAGTTTTGTTTTTGTAATTTAAATATCAGCGTTTGTAATTATAGTGAATAACTCGTTTGATATTACTTTTATTCTAAAGCCCTTCGCTGGACAGAAGAGTTTCTATAGGTCTTCCATGGACAGAAAAGCTTTTAACCAACTTCTGTGAAAAGAATACCTTATAAATGAAAGCTTACTAAAGGACTTCTATGGACAAAATTCCTTTTTAAGATGTTCTGTCTATTCATTAGGTGTAAAGGATAATTTTCCACAGAAGATTTTTAGAATGTCTTCTGTCTATAGAAGTCATTTAAAAGAGTTTTTCTCCATTAAAGACATTTAGAAGATCTTCTATCCGTTGAAAGCCTTTAGAAGGGGTTCTGCCCATGGAAGACCTTTTGAAGATCTTCTGTTTATGGAAGACCTTTAGAGGGTCTTTTGTCTATAGAAGACCCTTAGAATGGTCTTCTATCCATAGAAGACCTTTAGAACGTCTTTTGTCCATAGAAAACCTTAGAAGTTCTTCTGTCTATAGAAGACCTTTAAAAGGTCTTCTGTCAATGATAGACTTGTAGAAGGTCTTCTGTCCAAAACGAAGCTTTAGAAGTTCTTCTGCCCATAGAAGACTTTTAGAAGGTTCCCTGTTCGTGGAAGACCATTAGAAGGTATTGTGTCAATAGAAGACCTTAGAACGTCTTCTTTTCATAGCAGGTCTTCCTTTAGAAGATGTTCTGTCCATAAAAGTCCTTTAGAAGGTCTTCCGTCCATAGAAGACCTTTAGAAAGTCTTCTGTCTACAGAATTTCTTTAGAAAGCCTTCTGTCTATAGAAGACCTATAGAATCTCTTCTGTTTGTAGAAGATCTTTAGAAGGACTTTGCATTGGTCTTCCGTCCCTAGTAAACTTTTAGAAGGTCTTTTCTCCATAGCAGTTTTTTAGAAAGTCTTCTGTCTATAGAAGATCTTTAAAGGGTCATCTGTATGTAGAAAACCTTTGCAAGGTATTCTGTCCATAGAAGACCTTTAGAAGGTCTTCTGTCCGTAGAAGACCTTTAGAAGGTCTTTTGTCCGTAGAAGACCTTTAGAAGGTCTTTTGTCCGTAGAAGACCTTTAGAAGGACTTCTGTCCACAGAATTTAGAATCTATCCACAATAGACCTTTGGAAAGTCTCGTATCCATAGAATACCTTTAGAAGGTCTTCTGTCCATAGAAGATTTTAAGAAGGTCTTCTGTCCTTAGAAGCATTTTAGAAGGGCTTCTGTGCAAAGAAGGCTTTTCAAATGTCTTGTGTCCATAGTAGAAGGTTTCTAAAGTTCTGCTGAGGCTAAATATCTTCCGAAAGGTCTTTTTGGAAGAGAATACTTTCTCAAGATCTTTTGTGAACAGAACACTTTCTAAACGAATTTCCATAGGTATCCTATGGGGAGCAGAAGTTTCAAAGATTTTGCATTGGAAGGGGGTCTTATACTGGACACAAAGTTGACACCAAACATTTTTAAGCCACACTTTCTAGAAGTACTGAACAATAATCACGGTCACTGGCAAAGGTAACAGTGCCGAAATTTAAATTTAATCCTCCAACAGACAACAGCTCATTCATAAAATTTTGTATAGTTTTAAGAGAAGGTTTTCCTTTTTTTCTATAAAATATTCCGTATAGAGTAATTATTTCAATAATTGTCAAATTCGAAATAAAACTAATCAATAATATGTTATTAAAGTTTTCTCATGTTTTTAATTGATGTTGAACAAAAACAGCCTGTTCATGTATGTCGACCGAAAGGTTTTTTGCGCTTCGGAAGTGGAAAAAATCATTTTCTGTTCATGTAAACGCCTTCGAAACGAAAATCTATGCGACCGACAAGCCATACGAAATAACACGTAACCGTACACTTTTCCATTAAATTTGGGTTTATGTATTTCGAAAGGACTGTCTCTTATAGAAAGAGAATGTCAAAATCACTCACTTGCTTTGTAGCTGCCGAGTAGAACGTAAACTCGATAATAACACCGAAAATCTTAAAACAAATTTATGCAACACATTCTTGAAACAAATAAAAATTTTATAGACACGTTTTAATGGCGGTTTCATTCATTATTTTGAAGAAATCAATAAAATAAAATAGTTCAAAATACAGACACATTTTATTTTTCAAACAAAACAATCACACATATTTCAATGCTTGTATGTATATGTGGATTTTGTTTTCATTTCTCATTTGGCTCTCATTTATAAATATAGTTGTACAAATGTACATTCAAATTAGTAGTATTTCGCATAGGATACGTAACGGCAGTCGCACGATAGTTTGCGAAATACCTGAACGCATCTTTGGACGGAAGTGAGTGACTGCTTTCCTTTGCGACATACATGAACAGGCGGAAAGTGTTTAACGTTTATAATCATTATACCCTACACCACTATGTGGGGAGGGTATTATAAGTTGGTTTTGGCCAAAAAGTTTGTAACGCATCGAAATAATGGTCGTAGACCCATACTTATATATACCAAAATGAATGTCTCGACGAGCTGAGTCGATCTGGCTATGTGTGTCCGTCCGTCTGTCCATCTAAACCTTGTAATCACGCTACAGGTCCCAATTTTGATCGGATCGTCTCGAAATTTTGGATATTGATGGGGGTCCCGGAGGGGAAGAAGCCTATTGATTTTGGTGATGGTCGGATAATATTTAGGGGTCGGAAAGGGCAAAAAACTTAGGTGGATAAAAAGACAAAGTTTTTTTTTCCAAAACGAATATCTTAGCTTTGGTTGGAAATTTTCCAAAAGCAAAGCCTGACTATGAACGTAGAAGATCCCGTCTTTACAATGATGTAAATTAGGTCGGCGTAGGTAACCAAATAACGGAGATATCGGTATAGTTGGTAATACATCCCATTTATCCAATTTTTTGGAAATCAACCTACAGGTCCCAATTTTGATCGAATCATCACGACATTTTGGGGGTAAATGGGGGTCTCACAGAGAAAGAAGCCTATTGATTTTGGTGATGGTAGGATAATATTTAGGGGTCAGAATGGGCAAAAAACTTATTTAGAGAAAAGTCAACATTTTATTTCAAAGCCAATTTCTCTGTTTCTTTAAGAGGTATATCAAAAGCAAAACCTGGCAAGGAAAGTAATAAATATCACCTTTACAACGATGTAAAGTAGGTTGTCGTAGGTGGTAAAATAGCAGCGATATGGCAATAGCCGATAATGCATCCCATTTTCCGATTTTTTTGTAATCACGCTACAGGTCGCAATTTTGATCGGATCGTCACTAAGTTTTTGGAATTTTATGCGGGTCCCGCAGAGGAAGAAGCCTATTTATTTTGGTGATGGTCGGATAATATTCAGGAGTCGGAATAAGCGAAAAGCTTATGTGGAGAAAAGTCAACGTTTTTTCTTATGCGAATATTTCCGCTTCTAGTAAGAGTATTCCAAAAGGAAAGCCCGGCAATGGAAGAAGAAAAGATGTCCTTTATATTGACGCAATGTATGTTGGCGTAAGTTGGCAAACAACCGAGATATCGCAAAATATATTATAAAATATAATATATCCAATGTTTCCATTTTTTGTAATCACGCTACAGCTTATGAAAAGCTTATGCACAGGAGTTGTTGTGTAGGGTATCACATGGTCGGCCCCGTCCCGACTATAGCCTTTGCTCACTTGTTTTGATTAGTTTTGTTATGAAAATTTTTTCTTGCTATTCATTTTTTTTTTTTGGAACAAAAGAAAACTGCCTAACGTGAAGATATCCTTCTTCTTTCGTTTTTTTTAATTCTCTCGAAAATCGTTAGCAGGAAGTTTTTGAAAGCGTATAAGAAATAGCAATCACTTTTATGTCAACGTCAATAGCAGCGATAGTAGTAAAAAATTGTTGGTTGAAGGTTGTTATTAAAGCATGTAACATGTCATTCTTCATCAACACTGCCGTCGTCAAGAAATAATCACTAGCGGAAATGTCGCTGTGCGTGATTGAGAATATTTTCTTGTCATTAATTTGGTGAGATTTCGATGTCATGACAATATAGAGTATAGAATGCAAGCGTATACCATGTGACAAGGATTTAATGAGAATTTTAGTGCTAGGTAAGGTGTGTAAGTTGGCGAAAGGAGATTATAGACGAGGAAAATTATGATTACTAAAATTTTAAGGACATACATTTTTTAATGTACGCTAGGCTAAGTTTATGTAGAGAAAATAAAGAGACGCCATTCGTTGTGCGATCGTTAAAAAAGCAAGACGTGTTCAGCTACCAAGATATCACGTTTATACTTGACGTATATACAGATCAGGATAATATTCATCTCCGTCGGAACGTACAATTCAAACAATGTTAATCTACTTTCTTTTGTGGGTGTTGAAATTAACTCAACAGGTGATCCCTCAGAAAAGTTGCGTAATATCAAATGGACTTAAGACCAAGATACGTTCAGGATTTTTATGTTAAGATCAGTTAGGACTAACGTTTTGTGAAACCTCTCCTTCACTATGTCACACACTTACACGTCGAAATTTAAAGTATGTAAACATGATACTTTCAATTATTAAAAAATCATATTTTTTTAGACTTCAAACCTAAGGCTATTAAATGCAGCCGAACCATATAACAAATTCATATTTAGGTCTGGCTGAATACATGCAATCATTTGCATAAAACACTTAGTGGAAAACAACGTTTTTTGTAAACAGTTCTTACTGCTGACGATGCGCTGCTGTATATTTAACGTAAATAGCTTAAAGCGAATTGTGGGGTTTCTTCTTCCAGTATTTTTTATTAAAACATATGGCTTGAAATAGCTAGTGCTAAAAACATCAGTGTTTTTGTTTTGGGGCTTAAGAGGAATGGACGTAACCTAAAACCAAGTCAAGTGGTTAAGCAAAAAATAATATTTTCACAAAAAAATCTCATAAAGTAAAACTTTAATTGCACAACGAATAATGGGCCCTTTTTGTTTATGATAAACGGCAAAATTTTAGGTGGCTAGTCCTTGTTTGTGATGGCATTACTAGTAGTTTTTGCTAGTTTTTATACCCTACACCACTATGTGGTAAGGGGTATTATGTGTTAGTGCATTTGTATGTAACATACAAAAGGAAGCGAGATAGACCCATAGTTCCTTCTAGGGATATACATAGAATCACTTTCTGAGTCGATTTATGCATGTCCGTCCGTCCGTTCGCAACATACAGGTCGCATTTGTTGACCGATTTCGCTGAAAATTGGAGAATACCATTTTTTTAGCCGTCGGAAGATCAAGTTCGAAGATGGGATATATCGGTCCACGTTTTGGTATAGCCCCCATATAACGGTAGCCCCCGATTTACGGTATTTTGACGTTTTTAGCTACATTTTCAGACCGATGTAGCTATAATTTAACATTAAGGGTTCTTAAGTGTCAATAAACTTATATAACAAAAGTTGTGGACATAGGTCCCCGTTTTGGTATAGCCCCCATATAACGGTGCCCCCCGATTTACGGTGTTTTGATGTTATTAGCTACATTTTCAGACCGATATAGCTATAATTTGACATTTAGGGTTCTTAAGTGTCAATAAACTTATATAACAAAAGTTGTGGACATAGGTCCACGTTTTGGTATAGCCCCCATATAACGGTACCCTCCGATTTGCGGTATTTTGACGTTTTTAGCTACATTTTCAGACCGATGTAGCTATAATTTGACATTTAGGGTTCTTAAAGGTCAATAAACTTATATAACAAAAGTTGTGAACATAGGTCCACGTTTCGGTATAGCCCCCATATAACGGTACCCCCCGATTTACGGTATTTTGACAGTTTTAGCTACATTTTCAGACCGATTTAGCTATATTTTGACACTTAGGGTTCTTAAGTGTCAATAAACTTATATAACCAAACTTGTGGACATAAGTCCACGTTTTGGTATAGCCTTCATATAACGGTACCCCCGATTTGCGGTGTTTTGACGTTTGTAGCTACATTTTCAGACCGATGTAGCTATAATTTGACATTTAAAGTTCTTAAATGTCAATAAACTTATATGACAAAACTTGTGGACATAGGTCCACGTTTTGGTATAGCCCTCATATAACGGTTCATTTAAGTTCATATTTTCGTATAGCCCAGATACCTCCGAACTAGCTGTTAATGACATTTGAAGTTCCCACGTTATGTACCGATTTTCGATATTTTGAAGATTCTAGCTAAATTTTTTAACCGAATTAGGAGTTATTTGACATTAAAGGCTCCCATCAAAAACTGTCAACATAGGTCCATGTTTTATTATAACTTCTATATAACAGTACCTCCCAATTTCTAGCCCACCAAAAATTGTCAACATACATAGTTAGATATAGGCACCAATAAACTTATATAACCAAACTTGTGGACATAAGTTCACGTTTTGGTATAGCCTTCATATAACGGTACCCCCGATATGCGGTGTTTTGACGTTTGTAGCTACATTTTCAGACCGATGTAGCTATAATTTGACATTTAAAGTTCTTAAATGTCAATAAACTTATATGACAAAACTTGTGGACATAGGTCCACGTTTTGGTATAGCCCCCATATAACGGTTCATTTAAGTTCATATTTTCGTATAGCCCAGATACCTCCGAACTTGCTGTTAATGACATTTGAAGTTCCCACGTTATGTAACGATTTTCGATATTTTGAAGATTCTAGCTAAATTTTTTAACCGAATTAGGAGTTATTTGACATTAAAGGCTCCCATAAAAAACTGTCAACATAGGTCCATGTTTTATTATAACTTCTATATAACAGTACCTCCCAATTTCTAGCCCACCAAAAATTGTCAACATACATAGTTAGATATAGGCACCATTAAAAAAGGCCTCCCGAATGAAGCATAAATGTACATAAACATTATGTGACATTTTAACGTACCCACTTAAAGTTGGGGACAGGAATGAAAAGTAATTATTCCATTTTAGTTCAGAATATTTTATGGTGGAGGGTATGAAAAGTTCGGCCCGGCCGAACTTAATGCTTTTTTACTTGTTTTTATTATGTCTGGAAGGATGGCATAACTAAGTTTCATCGACACTTTATAAAAAACAAGTTAAAAGTCGTTAAGTTCGGCCGGGCCGAACTTTTTATACCCTCCACCATAAAATAGTCTTAATTAAAATGGAATAATTAGGGTCCTTTCACAATTTTAGGTGAAACAACTTTTCGACAATGCACAGTGCGAAATATGAGCACTTTAGCGGAACTATACTAATAACTTTTAAAGGAAAAGGTGTAGATTCCTAAAATTTTGCACAAATGTTTCTTATGTTAGTGGACAGTGTGGCGCTCAAATTGGGCCACATAGACCCGCGGTTTCCTGTAGCGCTCATGTAACGGTGGCTGCCGTTTTTACGTTTTACATTCATTTTTCAATCGATTTTATTGGAAATTGGTATATTGAGTTTTCAGCGGATAGAAAACTTATGTACAAAATATTTTCAATATAGGTTCGCGTTTTGGAATAGCCTCCACATGTCGGGTTCCCTCATATTGGGTATTTTAAAGGTTAAAGACAAAAATTGCAGCCGATTTTGATGCAAATATAAATTTTAAGATGTTAGCGAATAAAAAACCTCCTCACACAAAAGCTGTCAACATAGGTCCACTTTTGGGTGAAGCCCCCCAACCCTACACATCTATTAACGAGTCAAATGTAAATATTTTTTGTTTTCATTTGTATCTATAATGTTTATTGGTAAATTCAGCAGGTCTGCACCATTAATTTTGTTAATAATGTCTTTCAGATCAAGTTCAGTTCTGCACTGCATTACAATTTTTAACGTATTTTGGTATTTGCACCGCAGCATCTAAATATGTTGCACTATATATAAATCACCGACATTTAGAGGCCAAAACTATGAAAAACTGCGAGAGGTTTCTCAATTTTACAGAAATTATCATTGTTAGAATTAGTGAGTCCATTTCTTCAAAACACAGTCAACAATAGCGTTCATTGTCGCGGGTACCTTCCACTTTTGGAAAATGCAACTGAATGAAAGACCGAAGTCTTTTTAGAAAATCCTGAATATCTCCAAAGACCGCGCGGTACCGCAGCAGTTTTATAGCCTTACGAACAGAGGAGAATCTAATCTTTCAGATTATATATATCTTAACACGTGAATGTACGGAACTCACTTTTGAAATGTCCACGAAAATAAAAAATTATAATTTTGAAAACTTCAAAAAATCACTTCTTTCCGACTAAAATTGCACGAAAACAGTAAGGATTTTTTGCATTTTTTAAAGGTGTAAAATATCATAATAGTTTTGTAAAATATTAAGAAAAATAAATCATGGCATACTGACTTACCATTTGTCCGCGCCACTTCATTTTTTTAATGAATCAAAAATACATTTCTTACAAAAAAAAAATTATTAAACAAAAGTGCAAATTTTAGTGCATTTTTTAGTCGTTTCGTGGAGTAAATCGGCAAACTGAGTATGGACCATTGGCAGTGGAGTACTTAGCTAACGAATTCAATAAAAGTTAATTAATTTCATGTACTTTGAAAATCCCTTAAAGTTCCACTAAACTTCCCAAATTTCGCACTGTGCAATGGATAGACTACTACTGCCTCCCACTATTGCTTAAATTACACTGTGAACACAAATGTTGGGACAGAGATAATTCCTTTTGGAGATGAAAGCCCTTGGTGTGTGTATATTAAAAACCCCGAAGGACAGATGCGCCGTGAGTCGAACTTCCGCGTTATGAAGTTTTTGCAAGAGACCCTATAAGCCATCATGAATTAGCATTATATCTTTGTTTGTTGTTTTTGTAGAGCACTTAAGCAACAGTGAACAAAGATAAAACGCTAATTCCTGATGGCCCACAGGGTCTCTAACAAACATTTCATCACGTCATAACGCGGAAATTCGACTCACGGCGGATCTGTCCTTCGGGGTTCATAATATACTCACCAAGGCCTTTCTTCCCCAAGAGGACTTTTCCGTGCCCCAGACTTTCACCTCCATTTGAATGCGCAGTGTTATCTAATCTAATCTAAAACAAGTAAGAAAAGTCTATAGTCGGACGGAGCCGACCATGGGATACCCTATACCACTATCCCTTGACAATCGCTCTCCACGGAACTTCTTTTCAATTATTGTGAAAATTTAATTATCAAATATCAGAGATGTAATGTATAATACTTATGACCAAAACCAAAAAGTTATCCAGTATGACAAAGACATTTTTGTAGCAGGAAAGGAAAATTTAGTTCACACAAACTAAAATATAATGAAACCCACTTATGTAGTACTACTACTTCCGATGTTCAACCGCTACGTTATTGAAATTTTTACCAATTTCACACAAAAGTTTCAGTCCATTTAACCCGCTAAGTATTTTCTGATCTTCACGTTGGTTTGTACGCTTCTTCTTCATCATAAACTCAAACTTTTTTTAAAATTTTGCGGGTTATTATTTTGACCTACAGAGCCGCTACAAAATTGGTTAAAATTTTGTTTTTGTTCCATTTCACTCCCTGAACATTTCACGATCATCAGCAAAAACTAATCATTTCTATTCTGGCCCGAACCCAACCTCCTTAAAAAAATCGTTACAGTCGGTCAATAATTGCGTCGGTCAATAATTGCGTCCAATATTTAATGGACGGACACACATCGCTAAATCACTTTATCTCGTCGAGATATGAATTTTGGTATACCAAATAAGGGGTCTAGGACGAATATTTCGTGGTGTTACATAAACTTTTGGAGAGACAATATGTAGCATGGGATAAAAATGTGGTTCTCTACACAGAACCCATTATATATTAGGCAGTAGGCCCGTTATCTAGCAATCACTTCATTGCAATTTACATCAGAGGAAAGGTCAGTAGTTTTTTTCCCCAGGAATTAAAATATCGACCCAAAATAAAATTTTTATATATTTCATACAAAAGTAATGGTCTATTTCACCCGCTAAAGAATATCAGATCATCATTCAAAATTATAGGCATCTTTTTCGACCTATACTCTTACCCGGTGCAAAATTTCGTGACTATTGATGTATAATTGCGACTTCTAGCGAGTTTATTATTACACTGCAAACAAATAACGGAATATATTAGGCTGTAACTCTGTTATCTGATCATGCACACCAACATAATTGGCATCAATTGAAAGGTCAAGCGTTCCACTTTCAAGTATATCTCACATGTCCGGAATGTCACTTCCAGGAATTAAGATATAAGCTGTATATTAAAAATTTTCACAATTTTCACACAAAAGTTTTGGTCCATTTAACCCTCTAAATATTATCCGATCGCCATTTCAAATTGCAAGCTTCTCGTTTGTGATATAAGAAGAAGAAGAAGAATGGACAGATGGTCGGACGGACGGACGGACACACATCTCAAAAGCGCTTTATCTCGTCGAGATATGAAGATTGGTATACCACATTGGGGGTCTCCGACGAATATTTCGCGGTGTTACATGAATTTTTACCAAAACAAACTTATAATACCCTTTTCCACATTGTGGTATAGGGTATAAAAATGTGTTCAGCGAGGTGAAAGGTACCACCTACGGGGCTATATCAAAGAGTCAACCTATCTTTAAATTTTTTGGCGGAAAAGTTTTATAGCTGCAGGGAACTTCAAGAGTCAAATTGAGGATGGTTTCATCAAAACAATGTAGACCCTCAAAAATGGACCCATGTTGACGAAATTTAGTGAAGAAATTTCGTGACCACTGAAAATTCCCGAAAATCGGGAGGTACAGTTATATGGGGGGATATACCAAAACATGGACCTATATTAACGATTTCTTTTAAATAGACAAAATTGTAGCTAAAGTTCTCAAAATACCGATCATTACAGCTAGTTCGGTTAAAAATTGCAGCTGAAATTCTCAAAATACCGAAAATCGGGAGATCCCGTTATATGGGGGCTATACCAAAACATGGACCTATGTGGACGATGTTTCGTTAGAGATGTTTTATGACCACTGAGAACTTCAAATGTCAAATTACAGCTATTTCGGTTAAAAACTGTAGCTAAAATTCTCGAATACCGAAAATCGGGAGGTACCGTTATATGGGGGCTATACCAAAACACGGACCTATGTTGACGATGTTTGGTGGAGATGTTTCATGACCACTGAGAACCTCAAATGGCAAATTACAGCTGTTTCGGTTAAAAATTGTGGCTAAAATTCTCAAAATACCGAAAACCGGGAGGTACGGTTATAAGGGGGTATACCAAAACATGGGCCTATGTTGACGATGTTTAGTGTAGATGTTCCATTGTGGCTAAAATTGTGGCTAAAATTCTCAAAATACCGAAAATCGGGAGGTACGGTTATAAGGGGGCCATAACAAAACATGGACCTATGTTGACGATATTTGGTGGAGATGTCTCATGACTACTGAGAACCTCAAATGTCAAATTGCAGATAGTTCAGTTACAAATTGTGGCTAAAATTCTCAAAATACCGAAAATCGGGAGGTAATGTTATATGGGGGCTATACCAAAACATGGACCTATGTTGACGATGTTGGGTGGAGATATTTCATCACCACTGAGA
The DNA here is from genome assembly GCF_047663935.1 of Musca autumnalis. Taxonomy (NCBI): domain Eukaryota; kingdom Metazoa; phylum Arthropoda; class Insecta; order Diptera; family Muscidae; genus Musca; species Musca autumnalis. The sequence continues at coordinate 69,141 of NW_027411654.1, read as the reverse complement.
ACCTCAAATGGCAAATTACAGCTAGTTTGGTTAAAAATTGTAGGTAAAATTCTCAAAATACCAAAAATCGGAATGTACCGACATATGGGGGCTATACCAAAACATGGACCTTTGTTGATAATGTTTCGTGGAGATGTTTTATGACCATTGAGAACCTTAAATGTCAAATTGCAGATAGTTCGGTTAAAAATTGTGGCTAAAATCCTCAAAATACCGAAAATCGGGATGTACCGATATATGGGGGCTATACCAAAACATGGACCTATGTTGACGATGTTTCGTGGAGATGTTTTATGACCGCTGAGAACCTCAAATGTCAAATTGCAGATAGTTCGGTTAAAAATTGTGGCTAAAATCCTAAAATCCTTACAAACGGAATGACAAACTTAATATACCCTCCATACTGTGGTGGAGGTTCACCGGGCATGACTTTCCCAATACAAAAGTTGACCGGGCATGACTTTCCCAATACAAAAGTTGACCGGGCATGACTTTCCCAATACAAAAGTTGACCGGGCATGACTTTCCCAATACAAAAGTTCACCGGGCATGACTTTCCCAATACAAAAGATCACCGGGCATGACTTTCCCAATACAAAAGTTGACCGGACATGACTTTCCCAATACAAAAGTTCACCGGGCATGACTTTCCCAGTACAAAAGTTGACCGGGCATGACTTTCCCAATACAAAAGTTGACCGGGCATGACTTTCCCAATACAAAAGTTCACCGGGCATGACTTTCCCAATACAAAAGTTCACCGGGCATGACTTTCCCAATACAAAAGATCACCGGGCATGACTTTCCCAATACAAAAGTTGACCGGGCATGACTTTCCCAATACAAAAGTTGACCGGGCATGACTTTCCCAATACAAAAGTTGACCGGACATGACTTTCCCAATACAAAAGTTCACCGGGCATGACTTTCCCAGTACAAAAGATCACCGGGCATGACTTTCCCAATACAAAAGTTGACCGGGCATGACTTTCCCAGTACAAAAGATCACCGGACATGACTTTTCCCATACAAAAGTTCACCGGGCATGACTTTCCCAATACAAAAGTTCACCGGGCATGACTTTTCCCATACAAAAGTTCACCGGGCATGACTTTTCCCATACAAAAGTTCACCGGGCATGACTTTCCCAGTACAAAAGATCACCGGGCATGACTTTCCCAATACAAAAGTTCACCGGGCATGACTTTCCCAATACAAAAGTTCACCGGGCATGACTTTCCCAGTACAAAAGATCACCGGGCATGACTTTCCCAATACAAAAGTTGACCGGGCATGACTTTCCCAATACAAAAGTTCACCGGGCATGACTTTTCCAATACAAAAGTTCACCGGACATGACTTTTCCCATACAAAAGTTCACCGGGCATGACTTTTCCCATACAAAAGTTCACCGGGCACGACTTTCCCAATACAAAAGTTCACCGGGCATGACTTTCCCAATACAAAAGTTGACTGGGCATGACTTTCCCAATACAAAAGTTCACCGGGCATGACTTTCCCAATACAAAAGTTCACCGGGCATGACTTTCCCAATACAAAAGTTCACCGGGCATGGCTTTCCCAGTACAAAAGTTCACCGGGCATGACTTTCCCAGTACAAAAGTTCACCGGGCATGACTTTCCCAATACAAAAGTTCACCGGGCATGACTTTCACCGGGCATGACTTTCCCAGTACAAAAGTTGACCGGGCATGACTTTCCCAGTACAAAAGTTCACCGGGCATGACATTCCCAATACAAAAGTTCGCCGGGCATGACTTTCCCAATACAAAAGTTGACCGGGCATGACTTTCCCAATACAAAAGTTCACCGGGCATGACTTTCCCAATACAAAAGTTCACCGGGCATGACTTTCCCAATACAAAAGTTCACCGGGCATGATTTTCCCAGTACAAAAGTTCACCGGGCTTGACTTTCCCAGTACAAAAGATCACCGGGCATGACTTTCCCAATACAAAAGTTCACCGGGCATGACTTTTCCCATACAAAAGTTCACCGGGCATGACTTTTCCCATACAAAAGTTCACCGGGCATGACTTTCCCAGTACAAAAGATCACCGGGCATGACTTTTCCCATACAAAAGTTCACCGGGCATGACTTTCCCAGTACAAAAGATCACCGGGCATGACTTTCCCAATACAAAAGTTCACCGGGCATGACTTTCCCAATACAAAAGTTCACCGGGCATGACTTTCCCAATACAAAAGATCACCGGACATGACTTTCCCAGTACAAAAGATCACCGGGCATGACTTTCCCAATACAAAAGTTCACCGGGCATGACTTTCCCAGTACAAAAGTTCACCGGGCATGACTTTCCCAATACAAAAGTTCACCGGGCATGACTTTCCCAATACAAAAGTTCACCGGGCATGACTTTCCCAATACAAAAGTTCACCGGGCATGACTTTCCCAATACAAAAGTTGACCGGGCATGACTTTCCCAATACAAAAGTTCACCGGGCATGACTTTCCCAATACAAAAGTTCACCGGGCATGACTTTCCCAGTACAAAAGTTGACCGGGCATGACTTTCCCAGTACAAAAGTTCACCGGGCATGACTTTCCCAATACAAAAGTTCACCGGGCATGACTTTCCCAATACAAAAGTTCACCGGGCATGACTTTCCCAGTACAAAAGTTCACCGGGCATGACTTTCCCAATACAAAAGTTCACCGGGCATGACTTTCCCAATACAAAAGTTCACCGGGCATGACTTTCCCAGTACAAAAGTTCACCGGGCATGACTTTCCCGATACAAAAGTTCACCGGGCATGACTTTCCCAATACAAAAGTTCACCGGGCATGACTTTCCCAATACAAAAGTTCACCGGGCATGACTTTTCCCATACAAAAGTTCACCGGGCATGACTTTCCCAATACAAAAGTTCACCGGGCATGACTTTCCCAGTACAAAAGATCACCGGGCATGACTTTCCCAATACAAAAGTTGACCGGGCATGACTTTCCCAGTACAAAAGTTCACCGGGCATGACTTTCCCAGTACAAAAGTTGACCGGGCATGACTTTCCCAATACAAAAGTTCACCGGGCATGACTTTCCCAATACAAAAGTTCACCGGGCATGACTTTCCCAATACAAAAGTTGACCGGGCATGACTTTCCCAATACAAAAGTTCACCGGGCATGATTTTCCCATACAAAAGTTCACCGGGCATGACTTTCCCAGTACAAAAGATCACCGGGCATGACTTTCCCAATACAAAAGTTCACCGGGCATGACTTTCCCAATACAAAAGTTCACCGGACATGACTTTCCCAATACAAAAGTTCACCGGGCATGACTTTCCCAGTACAAAAGTTCACCGGGCATGACTTTCCCAATACAAAAGTTCACCGGGCATGACTTTCGCAATACAAAAGTTCACCGGGCATGACTTTCCCAATACAAAAGTTCACCGGGCATGACTTTCCCAATACAAAAGTTCACCGGGCATGACTTTCCCAATACAAAAGTTCACCGGGCATGACTTTCCCAGTACAAAAGTTCACCGGGCATGACTTTCCCAGTACAAAAGATCACCGGGCATGACTTTCCCAATACAAAAGTTCACCGGGCATGACTTTTCCCATACAAAAGTTCACCGGGCATGACTTTTCCCATACAAAAGTTCACCGGGCATGACTTTCCCAGTACAAAAGATCACCGGGCATGACTTTACCCATACAAAAGTTCACCGGGCATAACTTTCCCAGTACAAAAGATCACCGGGCATGACTTTCCCAATACAAAAGTTCACCGGGCATGACTTTCCCAATACAAAAGTTCACCGGGCATGACTTTCCCAATACAAAAGTTCACCGGGCATGACTTTCCCAATACAAAAGTTGACCGGGCATGACTTTCCCAATACAAAAGTTGACCGGGCATGACTTTCCCAGTACAAAAGATCGCCGGGCATGACTTTTCCCATACAAAAGTTCACCGGGCATGACTTTTCCCATACAAAAGTTCACCGGGCATGACTTTCCCAATACAAAAGTTCACCGGGCATGACTTTCCCAATACAAAAGTTCACCGGGCATGACTTTCCCAATACAAAAGTTCACCGGGCATGACTTTCCCAATACAAAAGTTGACCGGGCATGACTTTCCCAATACAAAAGTTGACCGGGCATGACTTTCCCAGTACAAATGTTCACCGGGCTTGACTTTCCCAATACAAAAGTTCACCGGGCATGACTTTCCCAATACAAAAGTTCACCGGGCATGAATTTTCCCATACAAAAGTTCACCGGGCATGACTTTCCCAATACAAAAGTTCACCGGGCATGACTTTTCGCATACAAAAGTTCACCGGGCATGACTTTCCCAATACAAAAGTTCACCGGGCATGACTTTCCCAGTACAAAAGATCACCGGGCATGACTTTCCCAGTACAAAAGTTCACCGGGCATGACTTTCCCAATACAAAAGTTCACCGGGCATGACTTTCCCAATACAAAAGTTCACCGGGCATGACTTTCCCAGTACAAAAGATCACCGGGCATGACTTTCCCAATACAAAAGTTGACCGGGCATGACTTTCCCAATACAAAAGTTCACCGGGCATGACTTTCCCAGTACAAAAGTTCACCGGGCATGACTTTCCCAATACAAAAGTTGACCGGGCATGAATTTCCCAATACAAAAGTTCACCGGGCATGACTTTCCCAGTACAAAAGATCACCGGGCATGACTTTCCCAATACAAAAGTTCACCGGGCATGACTTTCCCAATACAAAAGTTCACCGGGCATGAATTTCCCAATACAAAAGTTCACCGGGCATGACTTTCCCAGTACAAAAGATCACCGGGCATGACTTTCCCAATACAAAAGTTCACCGGGCAGGACTTTCCCAATACAAAAGTTCACCGGGCATGACTTTCCCAATACAAAAGTTCACCGGGCATGACTTTTCCCATACAAAAGTTCACCGGGCATGACTTTTCCCTTACAAATGTTCACCGGGCATGACTTTCCCAATACAAAAGTTCACCGGGCATGACTTTCCCAGTACAAAAGATCACCGGGCATGACTTTCCCAATACAAAAGTTCACCGGGCATGACTTTCCCAATACAAAAGTTCACCGGGCATGACTTTCCCAATACAAAAGTTGACCGGGCATGACTTTCCCAATACAAAAGTTCACCGGGCATGACTTTCCCAGTACAAAAGTTCACCGGGCATGACTTTCCCAATACAAAAGTTCACGGGGCATGATTTTCCCAATACAAAAGATCACCGGGCATGACTTTCCCAGTACAAAAGATCACCGGGCATGACTTTCCCAATACAAAAGTTGACCGGGCATGACTTTCCCAATACAAAAGTTCACCGGGCATGACTTTCCCAATACAAAAGTTCACCGGGCATGACTTTCCCAATACAAAAGTTCACCGGGCATGACTTTCCCAGTACAAAAGTTCACCGGGCATGACTTTCCCAGTACAAAAGATCACCGGGCATGACTTTCCCAATACAAAAGATCACCGGGCATGACTTTTCCCATACAAAAGTTCACCGGGCATGACTTTTCCCATACAAAAGTTCACCGGGCATGACTTTCCCAATACAAAAGTTGACCGGGCATGACTTTCCCAATACAAAAGTTGACCGGGCATGACTTTTCCCATACAAAAGTTCACCGGGCATGACTTTCCCAATACAAAAGTTGACCGGGCATGACTTTCCCAATACAAAAGTTGACCGGGCATGACTTTCCCAATACAAAAGTTGACCGGACATGACTTTCCCAGTACAAAAGATCACCGGGCATGACTTTCCCAATACAAAAGTTCACCGGGCATGACTTTCCCAATACAAAAGTTCACCGGGCATGACTTTCCCAATACAAAAGTTCACCGGGCATGACTTTCCCAATACAAAAGTTCACCGGGCATGACTTTCCCAATACAAAAGTTCACCGGGCATGATTTTCCCAATACAAAAGTTCACCGGGCATGACTTTCCCAGTACAAAAGTTCACCGGGCATGACTTTCCCAGTACAAAAGTTCACCGGGCACGACTTTCCCAATACAAAAGTTCACCGGGCATGACTTTCCCAATACAAAAGTTCACCGGGCATGACTTTCCCAGTACAAAAGTTCACCGGGCATGACTTTCCCAATACAAAAGTTCACCGGGCATGACTTTCCCAATACAAAAGTTCACCGGGCATGACTTTTCCCATATAAAAGTTCACCGGGCATGACTTTCCCAGTACAAAAGATCACCGGGCATGACTTTCCCAATACAAAAGTTCACCGGGCATAACTTTCCCAATACAAAAGTTGACCGGGCATGACTTTTCCCATACAAAAGTTGACCGGGCATGACTTTCCCAGTACAAAAGATCACCGGGCATGACTTTTCCCATACAAAAGTTCACCGGGCATGACTTTCCCAATACAAAAGTTCACCGGGCATGACTTTCCCAATACAAAAGATCACCGGGCATGACTTTCCCAATACAAAAGTTGACCGGGCATGACTTTCCCAGTACAAAAGATCACCGGGCATGACTTTCCCAGTACAAAAGTTCACCGGGCATGACTTTCCCAATACAAAAGTTCACCGGGCATGACTTTCCCAATACAAAAGTTCACCGGGCATGACTTTTCCCATACAAAAGTTCACCGGGCATGACTTTCCCAGTACAAAAGATCACCGGGCATGACTTTCCCAATACAAAAGTTCACCGGGCATGACTTTCCCAATACAAAAGTTGACCGGGCATGACTTTTCCCATACAAAAGTTGACCGGGCATGACTTTCCCAGTACAAAAGATCACCGGGCATGACTTTTCCCATACAAAAGTTCACCGGGCATGACTTTCCCAATACAAAAGTTCACCGGGCATGACTTTCCCAATACAAAAGATCACCGGGCATGACTTTCCCAATACAAAAGTTGACCGGGCATGACTTTCCCAGTACAAAAGATCACCGGGCATGACTTTCCCAGTACAAAAGTTCACCGGGCATGACTCGCCCAATACAAAAGTTCACCGGGCATGACTTTCCCAATACAAAAGTTCACCGGGCATGACTTTCCCAATACAAAAGTTCACCGGGCATGACTTTCCCAATACAAAAGATCACCGGGCATGACTTTCCCAATACAAAAGTTCACCGGGCATGACTTTTCCCATACAAAAGTTCACCGGGCATGACTTTCTCAGTACAAAAGATCACCGGGCATGACTTTCCCAGTACAAAAGTTCACCGGGCATGACTTTTCCAATACAAAAGTTCACCGGGCATGACTTTCCCAATACAAAAGATCACCGGGCATGACTTTCCCAATACAAAAGTTCACCGGGCATGACTTTCCCAATACAAAAGTTCACCGGGCATGACTTTTCCCAATACAAAAGTTGACCGGGCATGACTTTCCCAGTACAAAAGATCACCGGGCATGACTTTTCCCATACAAAGGTTCACCGGGCATGACTTTTCCCATACAAAAGTTCACCGGGCATGACTTTCCCAATACAAAAGATCACCGGGCATGACTTTCCCAATACAAAAGTTCACCGGGCATGACTTTCCCAGTACAAAAGTTCACCGGGCATGACTTTCCCAATACAAAAGTTCACCGGGCATGACTTTCCCAATAAAAAAGTTCACCGGGCATGACTTTCCCAGTACAAAAGATCACCGGGCATGACTTTCCCAATACAAAAGATCACCGGGCATGACTTTTCCCATACAAAAGTTCACCGGGCATGACTTTTCCCATACAAAAGTTCACCGGGCATGACTTTCCCAATACAAAAGTTGACCGGGCATGACTTTCCCAATACAAAAGTTGACCGGGCATGACTTTTCCCATACAAAAGTTCACCGGGCATGACTTTCCCAATACAAAAGTTGACCGGGCATGACTTTCCCAATACAAAAGTTGACCGGGCATGACTTTCCCAATACAAAAGTTGACCGGACATGACTTTCCCAGTACAAAAGATCACCGGGCATGACTTTCCCAATACAAAAGTTCACCGGGCATGACTTTCCCAATACAAAAGTTCACCGGGCATGACTTTCCCAATACAAAAGTTCACCGGGCATGACTTTCCCAATACAAAAGTTCACCGGGCATGACTTTCCCAATACAAAAGTTCACCGGGCATGATTTTCCCAATACAAAAGTTCACCGGGCATGACTTTCCCAGTACAAAAGTTCACCGGGCATGACTTTCCCAGTACAAAAGTTCACCGGGCACGACTTTCCCAATACAAAAGTTCACCGGGCATGACTTTCCCAATACAAAAGTTCACCGGGCATGACTTTCCCAGTACAAAAGTTCACCGGGCATGACTTTCCCAATACAAAAGTTCACCGGGCATGACTTTCCCAATACAAAAGTTCACCGGGCATGACTTTTCCCATATAAAAGTTCACCGGGCATGACTTTCCCAGTACAAAAGATCACCGGGCATGACTTTCCCAATACAAAAGTTCACCGGGCATAACTTTCCCAATACAAAAGTTGACCGGGCATGACTTTTCCCATACAAAAGTTGACCGGGCATGACTTTCCCAGTACAAAAGATCACCGGGCATGACTTTTCCCATACAAAAGTTCACCGGGCATGACTTTCCCAATACAAAAGTTCACCGGGCATGACTTTCCCAATACAAAAGATCACCGGGCATGACTTTCCCAATACAAAAGTTGACCGGGCATGACTTTCCCAGTACAAAAGATCACCGGGCATGACTTTCCCAGTACAAAAGTTCACCGGGCATGACTTTCCCAATACAAAAGTTCACCGGGCATGACTTTCCCAATACAAAAGTTCACCGGGCATGACTTTTCCCATACAAAAGTTCACCGGGCATGACTTTCCCAGTACAAAAGATCACCGGGCATGACTTTCCCAATACAAAAGTTCACCGGGCATGACTTTCCCAATACAAAAGTTGACCGGGCATGACTTTTCCCATACAAAAGTTGACCGGGCATGACTTTCCCAGTACAAAAGATCACCGGGCATGACTTTTCCCATACAAAAGTTCACCGGGCATGACTTTCCCAATACAAAAGTTCACCGGGCATGACTTTCCCAATACAAAAGATCACCGGGCATGACTTTCCCAATACAAAAGTTGACCGGGCATGACTTTCCCAGTACAAAAGATCACCGGGCATGACTTTCCCAGTACAAAAGTTCACCGGGCATGACTCGCCCAATACAAAAGTTCACCGGGCATGACTTTCCCAATACAAAAGTTCACCGGGCATGACTTTCCCAATACAAAAGTTCACCGGGCATGACTTTCCCAATACAAAAGATCACCGGGCATGACTTTCCCAATACAAAAGTTCACCGGGCATGACTTTTCCCATACAAAAGTTCACCGGGCATGACTTTCTCAGTACAAAAGATCACCGGGCATGACTTTCCCAGTACAAAAGTTCACCGGGCATGACTTTTCCAATACAAAAGTTCACCGGGCATGACTTTCCCAATACAAAAGATCACCGGGCATGACTTTCCCAATACAAAAGTTCACCGGGCATGACTTTCCCAATACAAAAGTTCACCGGGCATGACTTTTCCCAATACAAAAGTTGACCGGGCATGACTTTCCCAGTACAAAAGATCACCGGGCATGACTTTTCCCATACAAAGGTTCACCGGGCATGACTTTTCCCATACAAAAGTTCACCGGGCATGACTTTCCCAATACAAAAGATCACCGGGCATGACTTTCCCAATACAAAAGTTCACCGGGCATGACTTTCCCAGTACAAAAGTTCACCGGGCATGACTTTCCCAATACAAAAGTTCACCGGGCATGACTTTCCCAATAAAAAAGTTCACCGGGCATGACTTTCCCAATACAAAAGTTCACCAGGCATGACTTTCCCAATACAAAAGTTCACCGGGCATGACTTTCCCAATACAAAAGTTCACCGGACATGACTTTCCCAATACAAAAGATCACCGGGCATGACTTTCCCAATACAAAAGTTCACCGGGCATGATTTTTCCCATACAAAAGTTCACCGGGCATGACTTTCCCAATACAAAAGTTGACCGGGCATGACTTTCAAAATACAAAAGTTGACCGGGCATGACTTTTCCCATACAAAAGTTCACCGGGCATGACTTTCCCAATACAAAAGTTGACCGGGCATGACTTTCCCAATACAAAAGTTGACCGGGCATGACTTTTCCCATACAAAAGTTCACCGGGCATGACTTTCCCAGTACAAAAGATCACCGGGCATGACTTTCCCAATACAAAAGTTCACCGGGCATGACTTTCCCAATACAAAAGTTCACCGGGCATGACTTTCCCAATACAAAAGTTCACCGGGCATGACTTTCCCAATACAAAAGTTCACCGGGCATGACTTTCCCAATACAAAAGTTCACCAGGCATGACTTTCCCAGTACAAAAGTTCACCGGGCATGACTTTCCCAATACAAAAGTTCACCGGGCATGACTTTCCCAATACAAAAGTTCACCGGGCATGACTTTCCCAGTACAAAAGTTCACCGGGCATGACTTTCCCAATACAAAAGTTCACCGGGCATGACTTTCCCAGTACAAAAGTTCACCGGGCATGACTTTCCCAATACAAAAGTTCACCGGGCATGACTTTCCCAATACAAAAGTTCACCGGGCATGACTTTCCCAGTACAAAAGTTCACCGGGCATGACTTTCCCAATACAAAAGTTCACCGGGCATGACTTTCCCAATACAAAAGTTCACCGGGCATGACTTTTCCCATACAAAAGTTCAACGAGCATGACTTTCCCAGTACAAAAGATCACCGGGCATGACTTTCCCAATACAAAAGTTCACCGGGCATGACTTTCCCAATACAAAAGTTCACCGGGCATGACTTTCCCAATACAAAAGTTCACCGGGCATGACTTTCCCAATACAAAAGTTCACCGGGCATGACTTTCCCAGTACAAAAGTTCACCGGGCATGACTTTCCCAGTACAAAAGTTCACCGGGCATGACTTTCCCAATACAAAAGTTCACCGGGCATGACTTTCCCAATACAAAAGTTCACCGGGCATGACTTTCCCAGTACAAAAGTTCACCGGGCATGACTTTCCCAATACAAAAGTTCACCGGGCATGACTTTCCCAATACAAAAGTTCACCGGGCATGACTTTCCCAGTACAAAAGATCACCGGGCATGACTTTCCCAATACAAAAGTTCACCGGGCATGACTTTCCCAATACAAAAGTTGACCGGGCATGACTTTTCCCATACAAAAGTTGACCGGGCATGACTTTCCCAGTACAAAAGATCACCGGGCATGACTTTTCCCATACAAAAGTTCACCGGGCATGACTTTCCCAGTACAAAAGTTCACCGGGCATGACTTTCCCAATACAAAAGTTCACCGGGCATGACTTTCCCAGTACAAAAGATCACCGGGCATGACTTTCCCAATACAAAAGTGCACCGGGCATGACTTTTCCCATACAAAAGTTCACCGGGCATGACTTTCCCAATACAAAAGTTCACCGGGCATGACTTTCCCAGTACAAAAGTTCACCGGGCATGACTTTCCCAATACAAAAGTTCACCGGGCATGACTTTCCCAATACAAAAGTTCACCGGGCATGACTTTCCCAATACAAAAGTTCACCGGGCATGACTTTCCCAATACAAAAGTTGACCGGGCATGACTTTCCCAATACAAAAGTTCACCGGGCATGATTTTCCCAATACAAAAGTTCACCGGGCTTGACTTTCCCAGTACAAAAGATCACCGGGCATGACTTTCCCAGTACAAAAGTTCACCGGGCATGACTTTCCCAATACAAAAGTTCACCGGGCATGACTTTCCCAATACAAAAGTTCACCGGGCATGACTTTCCCAGTACAAAAGTTCACCGGGCATGACTTTCCCAATACAAAAGTTCACCGGGCATGACTTTCCCAATACAAAAGTTCACCGGGCATGACTTTTCCCACACAAAAGTTCACCGGGCATGACTTTCCCAATACAAAAGTTCACCGGGCATGACTTTCCCAGTACAAAAGATCACCGGGCATGACTTTCCCAATACAAAAGTTGACCGGGCATGACTTTCCCAGTACAAAAGTTCACCGGGCATGACTTTCCCAGTACAAAAGTTGACCGGGCATGACTTTCCCAATACAAAAGTTCACCGGGCATGACTTTCCCAATACAAAAGTTCACCGGGCATGACTTTCCCAATACAAAAGTTGACCGGGCATGACTTTCCCAATACAAAAGTTCACCGGGCATGACTTTCCCATACAAAAGTTCACCGGGCATGACTTTCCCAGTATAAAAGATCACCGGGCATGACTTTCCCAATACAAAAGTTCACCGGGCATGACTTTCCCAATACAAAAGTTCACCGGGCATGACTTTCCCAATACAAAAGTTCACCGGGCATGACTTTCCCAGTACAAAAGTTCACCGGGCATGACTTTCCCAATACAAAAGTTCACCGGGCATGACTTTCCCAATACAAAAGTTCACCGGGCATGACTTTCCCAATACAAAAGTTCACCGGGCATGACTTTCCCAATACAAAAGTTCACCGGGCATGACTTTCCCAATACAAAAGTTCACCGGGCATGACTTTCCCAGTACAAAAGTTCACCGGGCATGACTTTCCCAGTACAAAAGATCACCGGGCATGACTTTCCCAATACAAAAGTTCACCGGGCATGACTTTTCCCATACAAAAGTTCACCGGGCCTGACTTTTCCCATACAAAAGTTCACCGGGCATGAATTTCCCAGTACAAAAGATCACCGGGCATGACTTTTCCCATACAAAAGTTCACCGGGCATAACTTTCCCAGTACAAAAGATCACCGGGCATGACTTTCCCAATACAAAAGTTCACCGGGCATGACTTTCCCAATACAAAAGTTCACCGGGCATGAATTTCCCAATACAAAAGTTCACCGGGCATGACTTTCTCAATACAAAAGTTGACCGGGCATGACTTTCCCAATACAAAAGTTGACCGGGCATGACTTTCCCAGTACAAAAGATCACCGGGCATGACTTTTCCCATACAAAAGTTCACCGGGCATGACTTTTCCCATACAAAAGTTCACCGGGCATGACTTTCCCAATACAAAAGTTCACCGGGCATGACTTTCCCAATACAAAAGTTCACCGGGCATGACTTTCCCAATACAAAAGTTCACCGGGCATGACTTTCCCAATACAAAAGTTGACCGGGCATGACTTTCCCAATACAAAAGTTGACCGGGATGACTTTCCCAGTACAAATGTTCACCGGGCTTGACTTTCCCAATACAAAAGTTCACCGGGCATGACTTTCCCAATACAAAAGTTCACCGGGCATGAATTTTCCCATACAAAAGTTCACCGGGCATGACTTTCCCAATACAAAAGTTCACCGGGCATGACTTTTCCCATACAAAAGTTCACCGGGCATGACTTTCCCAATACAAAAGTTCACCGGGCATGACTTTCCCAGTACAAAAGATCACCGGGCATGACTTTCCCAGTACAAAAGTTCACCGGGCATGACTTTCCCAATACAAAAGTTCACCGGGCATGACTTTCCCAATACAAAAGTTCACCGGGCATGACTTTCCCAGTACAAAAGATCACCGGGCATGACTTTCCCAATACAAAAGTTCACCGGGCATGACTTTCCCAATACAAAAATTGACCGGGCATGACTTTTCCCATACAAAAGTTGACCGGGCATGACTTTCCCAGTACAAAAGATCACCGGGCATGACTTTTCCCATACAAAAGTTCACCGGGCATGACTTTCCCAATACAAAAGTTCACCGGGCATGACTTTCCCAATACAAAAGATCACCGGGCATGACTTTCCCAATACAAAAGTTGTCCGGGCATGACTTTCCCAGTACAAAAGATCACCGGGCATGACTTTCCCAGTACAAAAGTTCACCGGGCATGACTTTCCCAATACAAAAGTTCACCGGGCATGACTTTCCCAATACAAAAGTTCACCGGGCATGACTTTCCCAATACAAAAGTTCACCGGGCATGACTTTCCCAATACAAAAGTTCACCGGGCATGACTTTCCCAATACAAAAGTTCACCGGGCATGACTTTTCCCATACAAAAGTTCACCGGGCATGACTTTCTCAGTACAAAAGATCACCGGGCATGACTTTCCCAGTACAAAAGTTCACCGGGCATGACTTTTCCAATACAAAAGTTCACCGGGCATGACTTTCCCAATACAAAAGATCACCCGGCATGACTTTCCCAATACAAAAGTTCACCGGGCATGACTTTCCCAATACAAAAGTTCACCGGGCATGACTTTTCCCAATACAAAAGTTGACCGGGCATGACTTTCCCAGTACAAAAGATCACCGGGCATGACTTTTCCCATACAAAGGTTCACCGGGCATGACTTTTCCCATACAAAAGTTCACCGGGCATGACTTTCCCAATACAAAAGATCACCGGGCATGACTTTCCCAATACAAAAGTTCACCGGGCATGACTTTCCCAGTACAAAAGTTCACCGGGCATGACTTTCCCAATACAAAAGTTCACCGGTCATGACTTTCCCAATAAAAAAGTTCACCGGGCATGACTTTCCCAATACAAAAGTTCACCGGGCATGACTTTCCCAATACAAAAGTTCACCGGACATGACTTTCCCAATACAAAAGATCACCGGGCATGACTTTCCCAATACAAAAGTTCACCGGGCATGACTTTTCCCATACAAAAGTTCACCGGGCATGACTTTCCCAATACAAAAGTTGACCGGGCATAACTTTCAAAATACAAAAGTTGACCGGGCATGACTTTTCCCATACAAAAGTTCACCGGGCATGACTTTCCCAATACAAAAGTTGACCGGGCATGACTTTCCCAATACAAAAGTTGACCGGGCATGACTTTTCCCATACAAAAGTTCACCAGGCATGACTTTCCCAGTACAAAAGATCACCGGGCATGACTTTCCAATACAAAAGTTCACCGGGCATGACTTTCCCAATACAAAAGTTCACCGGGCATGACTTTCCCAATACAAAAGTTCACCGGGCATGACTTTCCCAATACAAAAGTTCACCGGGCATGACTTTCCCAATACAAAAGTTCACCGGGCATGACTTTCCCAATACAAAAGTTCACCGGGCATGACTTTCCCAGTACAAAAGTTCACCGGGCATGACTTTCCCAGTACAAAAGTTCACCGGGCATGACTTTCCCAATACAAAAGTTCACCGGGCATGACTTTCCCAATACAAAAGTTCACCGGGCATGACTTTCCCAGTACAAAAGTTCACCGGGCATGACTTTCCCAATACAAAAGTTCACCGGGCATGACTTTCCCAATACAAAAGTTCACCGGGCATGACTTTCCCAGTACAAAAGATCACCGGGCATGACTTTCCCAGTACAAAAGTTCACCGGGCATGACTTTCCCAGTACAAAAGTTCACCGGGCATGACTTTCCCAATACAAAAGTTCACCGGGCATGACTTTCCCAGTACAAAAGTTCACCGGGCATGACTTTCCCAATACAAAAGTTCACCGGGCATGACTTTCCCAATACAAAAGTTCACCGGGCATGACTTTCCCAGTACAAAAGTTCACCGGGCATGACTTTCCCAATACAAAAGTTCACCGGGCATGACTTTCCCAATACAAAAGTTCACCGGGCATGACTTTCCCAGTACAAAAGTTCACCGGGCATGACTTTCCCAATACAAAAGTTCACCGGGCATGACTTTCCCAATACAAAAGTTCACCGGGCATGACTTTTCCCATACAAAAGTTCACCGGGCATGACTTTCCCAGTACAAAAGATCACCGGGCATGACTTTCCCAATACAAAAGTTCACCGGGCATGACTTTCCCAATACAAAAGTTCACCGGGCATGACTTTCCCAATACAAAAGTTCACCGGGCATGACTTTCCCAATACAAAAGTTCACCGGGCATGACTTTCCCAGTACAAAAGTTCACCGGGCATGACTTTCCCAGTACAAAAGTTCACCGGGCATGACTTTCCCAATACAAAAGTTCACCGGGCATGACTTTCCCAATACAAAAGTTCACCGGGCGTGACTTTCCCAGTACAAAAGTTCACCGGGCATGACTTTCCCAATACAAAAGTTCACCGGGCATGACTTTCCCAATACAAAAGTTCACCGGGCATGACTTTCCCAGTACAAAAGATCACCGGGCATGACTTTCCCAATACAAAAGTTCACCGGGCATGACTTTCCCAATACAAAAGTTGACCGGGCATGACTTTTCCCATACAAAAGTTGACCGGGCATGACTTTCCCAGTACAAAAGATCACCGGGCATGACTTTTCCCATACAAAAGTTCACCGGGCATGACTTTCCCAGTACAAAAGTTCACCGGGCATGACTTTCCCAATACAAAAGTTCACCGGGCATGACTTTCCCAGTACAAAAGATCACCGGGCATGACTTTCCCAATACAAAAGTTCACCGGGCATGACTTTTCCCATACAAAAGTTCACCGGGCATGACTTTTCCCATACAAAAGTTCACCGGGCATGACTTTCCCAATACAAAAGTTCACCGGGCATGATTTCCAGTACAAAAGTTCACCGGGCATAACTTTCCCAATACAAAAGTTCACCGGGCATGACTTTCCCAATACAAAAGTTCACCGGGCATGACTTTCCCAATACAAAAGTTCACCGGGCATGACTTTCCCAATACAAAAGTTCACCGGGCATGACTTTCCCAATACAAAAGTTCACCGGGCATGACTTTCCCAGTACAAAAGATCACCGGGCATGACTTTCCCAGTACAAAAGTTCACCGGGCATGACTTTCCCAATACAAAAGTTCACCGGGCATGACTTTCCCAATACAAAAGTTCACCGGGCATGACTTTCCCAGTACAAAAGTTCACCGGGCATGACTTTCCCAATACAAAAGTTCACCGGGCATGACTTTCCCAATACAAAAGTTCACCGGGCATGACTTTTCCCATACAAAAGTTCACCGCGCATGACTTTCCCAATACAAAAGTTCACCGGGCATGACTTTCCCAGTACAAAAGATCACCGGGCATGACTTTCCCAATACAAAAGTTGACCGGGCATGACTTTCCCAGTACAAAAGTTCACCGGGCATGACTTTCCCAGTACAAAAGTTGACCGGGCATGACTTTCCCAATACAAAAGTTCACCGGGCATGACTTTCCCAATACAAAAGTTCACCGGGCATGACTTTCCCAATACAAAAGTTGACCGGGCATGACTTTCCCAATACAAAAGTTCACCGGGCATGACTTTCCCATACAAAAGTTCACCGGGCATGACTTTCCCAGTACAAAAGATCACCGGGCATGACTTTCCCAATACAAAAGTTCACCGGGCATGACTTTCCCAATACAAAAGTTCACCGGGCATGACTTTCCCAATACAAAAGTTCACCGGGCATGACTTTCCCAGTACAAAAGTTCACCGGGCATGACTTTCCCAATACAAAAGTTCACCGGGCATGACTTTCCCAATACAAAAGTTCACCGGGCATGACTTTCCCAATACAAAAGTTCACCGGGCATGACTTTCCCAATACAAAACTTCACCGGGCATGACTTTCCCAATACAAAAGTTCACCGGGCATGACTTTCCCAGTACAAAAGTTCACCGGGCATGACTTTCCCAGTACAAAAGATCACCGGGCATGACTTTCCCAATACAAAAGTTCACCGGGCATGACTTTTCCCATACAAAAGTTCACCGGGCCTGACTTTTCCCATACAAAAGTTCACCGGGCATGACTTTCCCAGTACAAAAGATCACCGGGCATGACTTTTCCCATACAAAAGTTCACCGGGCATAACTTTCCCAGTACAAAAGATCACCGGGCATGACTTTCCCAATACAAAAGTTCACCGGGCATGACTTTCCCAATACAAAAGTTCACCGGGCATGACTTTCCCAATACAAAAGTTCACCGGGCATGACTTTCCCAATACAAAAGTTCACCGGGCATGACTTTCCCAATACAAAAGTTGACCGGGCATGACTTTTCCCATACAAAAGTTCACCGGGCATGACTTTCCCAGTACAAAAGTTCACCGGGCATGACTTTCCCAATACAAAAGTTCACCGGGCATGACTTTCCCAATACAAAAGTTCACCGGGCATGACTTTTCCCATACAAAAGTTCACCGGGCATGACTTTCCCAGTACAAAAGATCACCGGGCATGACTTTCCCAATACAAAAGTTCACCGGGCATGACTTTCCCAATACAAAAGTTCACCGGGCATGACTTTCCCAATACAAAAGTTCACCGGGCATGACTTTCCCAGTACAAAAGTTCACCGAGCATGACTTTCCCAGTACAAAAGTTCACCGAGCATGACTTTCCCAGTACAAAAGTTCACCGGGCATGACTTTCCCAATACAAAAGTTCACCGGGCATGACTTTCCCAATACAAAAGTTCACCGGGCATGACTTTCCCAGTACAAAAGTTCACCGGGCATGACTTTCCCAATACAAAAGTTCACCGGGCATGACTTTCCCAATACAAAAGTTCACCGGGCATGACTTTCCCAGTACAAAAGATCACCGGGCATGACTTTCCCAATACAAAAGTTCACCGGGCATGACTTTCCCAATACAAAAGTTGACCGGGCATGACTTTTCCCATACAAAAGTTGACCGGGCATGACTTTCCCAGTACAAAAGTTCACCGGGCATGACTTTCCCAGTACAAAAGTTCACCGGGCATGACTTTCCCAATACAAAAGTTCACCGGGCATGACTTTCCCAGTACAAAAGATCACCGGGCATGACTTTCCCAATACAAAAGTTCACCGGGCATGACTTTTCCCATACAAAAGTTCACCGGGCATGACTTTCCCAATACAAAAGTTCACCGGGCATGACTTTCCCAGTACAAAAGTTCACCGGGCATGACTTTCCCAATACAAAAGTTCACCGGGCATGACTTTCCCAATACAAAAGTTCACCGGGCATGACTTTCCCAATACAAAAGTTCACCGGGCATGACTTTCCCAATACAAAAGTTGACCGGGCATGACTTTCCCAATACAAAAGTTCACCGGGCATGACTTTCCCAATACAAAAGTTCACCGGGCATGACTTTCCCCAGTACAAAAGATCACCGGGCATGACTTTCCCAGTACAAAAGTTCACCGGGCATGACTTTCCCAATACAAAAGTTCACCGGGCATGACTTTCCCAATACAAAAGTTCACCGGGCATGACTTTCCCAGTACAAAAGTTCACCGGGCATGACTTTCCCAATACAAAAGTTCACCGGGCATGACTTTCCCAATACAAAAGTTCACCGGGCATGACTTTTCCCATACAAAAGTTCACCGGGCATGACTTTCCCAATACAAAAGTTCACCGGGCATGACTTTCCCAGTACAAAAGATCACCGGGCATGACTTTCCCAATACAAAAGTTGACAGGGCATGACTTTCCCAGTACAAAAGTTCACCGGGCATGACTTTCCCAGTACAAAAGTTGACCGGGCATGACTTTCCCAACACAAAAGTTCACCGGGCATGACTTTCCCAATACAAAAGTTCACCGGGCATGACTTTCCCAATACAAAAGTTGACCGGGCATGACTTTCCCAATACAAAAGTTCACCGGGCATGACTTTCCCATACAAAAGTTCACCGGGCATGACTTTCCCAGTACAAAAGATCACCGGGCATGACTTTCCCAATACAAAAGTTCACCGGGCATGAATTTCCCAATACAAAAGTTCACCGGGCATGACTTTCCCAGTACAAAAGTTCACCGGGCATGACTTTCCCAATACAAAAGTTCACCGGGCATGACTTTCCCAATACAAAAGTTCACCGGGCATGACTTTTCCCATACAAAAGTTCACCGGGCATGACTTTCCCAGTACAAAAGATCACCGGGCATGACTTTCCCAGTACAAAAGATCACCGGGCATGACTTTCCCAATACAAAAGTTCACCGGGCATGACTTTCCCAATACAAAAGTTCACCGGGCATGACTTTCCCAATACAAAAGTTCACCGGGCATGACTTTCCCAGTACAAAAGTTCACCGGGCATGACTTTCCCAGTACAAAAGTTCACCGGGCATGACTTTCCCAATACAAAAGTTCACCGGGCATGACTTTCCCAGTACAAAAGTTCACCGGGCATGACTTTCCCAATACAAAAGTTCACCGGGCATGACTTTCCCAATACAAAAGTTCACCGGGCATGACTTTCCCAGTACAAAAGTTCACCGGGCATGACTTTCCCAATACAAAAGTTCACCGGGCATGACTTTCCCAATACAAAAGTTCACCGGGCATGACTTTCCCAGTACAAAAGTTCACCGGGCATGACTTTCCCAATACAAAAGTTCACCGGGCATGACTTTCCCAATACAAAAGTTCACCGGGCATGACTTTTCCCATACAAAAGTTCACCGGGCATGACTTTCCCAGTACAAAAGATCACCGGGCATGACTTTCCCAATACAAAAGTTCACCGGGCATGACTTTCCCAATACAAAAGTTCACCGGGCATGACTTTCCCAATACAAAAGTTCACCGGGCATGACTTTCCCAATACAAAAGTTCACCGGGCATGACTTTCCCAGTACAAAAGTTCACCGGGCATGACTTTCCCAATACAAAAGTTCACCGGGCATGACTTTCCCAATACAAAAGTTCACCGGGCATGACTTTCCCAGTACAAAAGTTCACCGGGCATGACTTTCCCAATACAAAAGTTCACCGGGCATGACTTTCCCAATACAAAAGTTCACCGGGCATGACTTTCCCAGTACAAAAGATCACCGGGCATGACTTTCCCTATACAAAAGTTCACCGGGCATGACTTTCCCAATACAAAAGTTGACCGGGCATGACTTTTCCCATACATAAGTTGACCGGGCATGACTTTCCCAGTACAAAAGATCACCGGGCATGACTTTTCCCATACAAAAGTTCACCGGGCATGACTTTCCCAGTACAAAAGTTCACCGGGCATGACTTTCCCAATACAAAAGTTCACCGGGCATGACTTTCCCAGTACAAAAGATCACCGGGCATGACTTTCCCAATACAAAAGTTCACCGGGCATGACTTTTCCCATACAAAAGTTCACCGGGCATTACTTTCCCAATACAAAAGTTCACCGGGCATGACTTTCCCAGTACAAAAGTTCACCGGGCATGACTTTCCCAATACAAAAGTTCACCGGGCATGACTTTCCCAATACAAAAGTCCACCGGGCATGACTTTCCCAATACAAAAGTTCACCGGGCATGACTTTCCCAATACAAAAGTTGACCGGGCATGACTTTCCCAATACAAAAGTTCACCGGGCATGACTTTCCCAATACAAAAGTTCACCGGGCATGACTTTCCCAGTACAAAAGATCACCGGGCATGACTTTCCCAATCCAAAAGTTCACCGGGCATGACTTTCCCAATACAAAAGTTCACCGGGCATGACTTTTCCCATACAAAAGTTCACCGGGCATGACTTTCCCAATACAAAAGTTCACCGGGCATGTCTTTCCCAGTACAAAAGATCACCGGGCATTACTTTCCCAATACAAAAGTTGACCGGGCATGACTTTCCCAGTACAAAAGTTCACCGGGCATGACTTTCCCAGTACAAAAGTTGACCGGGCATGACTTTCCCAATACAAAAGTTGACCGGGCATGACTTTCCCAATACAAAAGTTCACCGGGCATGACTTTCCCAATACAAAAGTTGACCGGGCATGACTTTCCCAATACAAAAGTTCACCGGGCATGACTTTCCCATACAAAAGTTCACCGGGCATGACTTTCCCAGTACAAAAGATCACCGGGCATGACTTTCCCAATACAAAAGTTCACCGGGCATGACTTTCCCAATACAAAAGTTCACCGGGCATGACTTTCCCAATACAAAAGTTCACCGGGCATGACTTTCCCAGTACAAAAGTTCACCGGGCATGACTTTCCCAATACAAAAGTTCACCGGGCATGACTTTCCCAATACAAAAGTTCACCGGGCATGACTTTCCCAATACAAAAGTTCACCGGGCATGACTTTCCCAATACAAAAGTTCACCGGGCATGACTTTCCCAATACAAAAGTTCACCGGGCATGACTTTCCCAGTACAAAAGTTCACCGGGCATGACTTTCCCAGTACAAAAGATCACCGGGCATGACTTTCCCAATACAAAAGTTCACCGGGCATGACTTTTCCCATACAAAAGTTCAACGGGCCTGACTTTTCCCATACAAAAGTTCACCGGGCATGACTTTCCCAGTACAAAAGATCACCGGGCATGACTTTTCCCATACAAAAGTTCACCGGGCATAACTTTCCCAGTACAAAAGATCACCGGGCATGACTTTCCCAATACAAAAGTTCACCGGGCATGACTTTCCCAATACAAAAGTTCACCGGGCATGACTTTCCCAATACAAAAGTTCACCGGGCATGACTTTCCCAATACAAAAGTTGACCGGGCATGACTTTCCCAATACAAAAGTTGACCGGGCATGACTTTTCCCATACAAAAGTTCACCGGGCATGACTTTCCCAGTACAAAAGATCACCGGGCATGACTTTTCCCATACAAAAGTTCACCGGGCATAACTTTTCCAGTACAAAAGATCACCGGGCATGACTTTCCCAATACAAAAGATCACCGGGCATGACTTTCTCAATACAAAAGTTCACCGGGCATGACTTTCCCAATACAAAAGTTCACCGGGCATGACTTTCCCAATACAAAAGTTGACCGGGCATGACTTTCCCAATACAAAAGTTGACCGGGCATGACTTTCCCAGTACAAAAGATCACCGGGCATGACTTTTCCCATACAAAAGTTCACCGGGCATGACTTTTCCCATACAAAAGTTCACCGGGCATGACTTTCCCAATACAAAAGTTCACCGGGCATGACTTTCCCAATACAAAAGTTCACCGGGCATGACTTTCCCAATACAAAAGTTCACCGGGCATGACTTTCCCAATACAAAAGTTGACCGGGCATGACTTTCCCAATACAAAAGTTGACCGGGCATGACTTTCCCAATACAAATGTTCACCGGGCTTGACTTTCCCAATACAAAAGTTCACCGGGCATGACTTTCCCAATACAAATGTTCACCGGGCATGAATTTTCCCATACAAAAGTTCACCGGGCATGACTTTCCCAATACAAAAGTTCACCGGGCATGACTTTTCCCATACAAAAGTTCACCGGGCATGACTTTCCCAATACAAAAGTTCACCGGGCATGACTTTCCCAGTACAAAAGATCACCGGGCATGACTTTCCCAGTACAAAAGTTCACCGGGCATGACTTTCCCAATACAAAAGTTCACCGGGCATGACTTTCCCAGTACAAAAGTTCACCGGGCATGACTTTCCCAGTACAAAAGATCACCGGTCATGACTTTCCCAGTACAAAAGATCACCGGGCATGACTTTCCCAATACAAAAGTTGACCGGGCATGACTTTCCCAATACAAAAGTTCACCGGGCATGACTTTCCCAGTACAAAAGTTCACCGGGCATGAATTTCCCAATACAAAAGTTCACCGGGCATGACTTTCCCAATACAAAAGTTGACCGGGCATGACTTTCCCAGTACAAAAATTCACCGGGCATGACTTTCCCAATACAAAAGTTCACCGGGCATGACTTTCCCAATACAAAAGATCACCGGGCATGACTTTCCCAATACAAAAGTTCACCGGGCATGACTTTTCCCAATACAAAAGTTGACCGGGCATGACTTTCCCAGTACAAAAGATCACCGGGCATGATTTTCCCATACAAAAGTTCACCGGGCATGACTTTTCCCATACAAAAGTTCACCGGGCATGACTTTCCCAGTACAAAAGATCACCGGGCATGACTTTCCCAATACAAAAGTTCACCGGGCATGACTTTCCCAGTACAAAAGTTCACCGGGCATGACTTTCCCAATACAAAAGTTCACCGGGCATGACTTTCCCAATACAAAAGTTCACCGGGCATGACTTTCCCAATACAAAAGTTCACCGGACATGACTTTCCCAATACAAAAGTTCACCGGGCATGACTTTCCCAATACAAAAGTTCACCGGGCATGACTTTCCCAGTACAAAAGATCACCGGGCATGACTTTTCCCATACAAAAGTTCACCGGGCATGACTTTTCCCACACAAAAGTTCACCGGGCATGACTTTCCCAATACAAAAGTTGACCGGGCATGACTTTCCCAATACAAAAGTTGACCGGGCATGACTTTTCCCATACAAAAGTTCACCGGGCATGACTTTCCCAATACAAAAGTTGACCGGGCATGACTTTCCCAATACAAAAGTTGACCGGGCATGACTTTTCCCATACAAAAGTTCACCGGGCATGACTTTCCCAATACAAAAGATCACCGGGCATGACTTTCCCAATACAAAAGTTCACCGGGCATGACTTTCCCAATTCAAAAGTTCACCAGGCATGACTTTCCCAATACAAAAGTTCACCGGGCATGACTTTCCCAATACAAAAGTTCACCGGGCATGACTTTCCCATACAAAAGTTGACCGGGCATGACTTTCCCAATACAAAAGTTGACCGGGCATGACTTTCCCAATACAAAAGTTGACCGGGCATGACTTTCCCAGTACAAATGTTCACCGGGCTTGACTTTCCCAATACAAAAGTTCACCGGGCATGACTTTCCCAATACAAAAGTTCACCGGGCATGAATTTTCCCATACAAAAGTTCACCGGGCATGACTTTCCCAATACAAAAGTTCACCGGGCATGACTTTCCCATACAAAAGTTCACCGGGCATGACTTTCCCAATACAAAAGTTCACCGGGCATGACTTTCCCAGTACAAAAGATCACCGGGCATGACTTTCCCAGTACAAAAGTTCACCGGGCATGACTTTCCCAATACAAAAGTTCACCGGGCATGACTTTCCCAATACAAAAGTTCACCGGGCATGACTTTCCCAGTACAAAAGATCACCGGGCATGACTTTCCCAATACAAAAGATCACCGGGCATGACTTTCCCAATACAAAAGTTCACCGGGCATGACTTTCCCAGTACAAAAGTTCACCGGGCATGACTTTCCCAATACAAAAGTTGACCGGGCATGACTTTCCCAATACAAAAGTTCACCGGGCATGACTTTCCCAGTACAAAAGATCACCGGGCATGACTTTCCCAATACAAAAGTTCACCGGGCATGACTTTCCCAATACAAAAGTTCACCGGGCATGAATTTCCCAATACAAAAGTTCACCGGGCATGACTTTCCCAGTACAAAAGATCACCGGGCATGACTTTCCCAATACAAAAGTTCACCGGGCATGACTTTCCCAATACAAAAGTTCACCGGGCATGACTTTCCCAATACAAAAGTTCACCGGGCATGACTTTTCCCATACAAAAGTTCACCGGGCATGACTTTTCCCATACAAATGTTCACCGGGCATGACTTTCCCAATACAAAAGTTCACCGGGCATGACTTTCCCAGTACAAAAGATCACCGGGCATGACTTTCCCAATACAAAAGTTCACCGGGCATGACTTTCCCAATACAAAAGTTCACCGGGCATGACTTTCCAATACAAAAGTTGACCGGGCATGACTTTCCCAATACAAAAGTTCACCGGGCATGACTTTCCCAGTACAAAAGTTCACCGGGCATCACTTTCCCAATACAAAAGTTCACCGGGCATGACTTTCCCAGTACAAAAGATCACCGGGCATGACTTTCCCAATACAAAAGTTGACCGGGCATGACTTTCCCAATACAAAAGTTCACCGGGCATGACTTTCCCATACAAAAGTTCACCGGGCATGACTTTCCCAATACAAAAGTTCACCGGGCATGACTTTCCCAGTACAAAAGTTCACCGGGCATGACTTTCCCAGTATAAAAGATCACCGGGCATGACTTTCCCAATACAAAAGTTGACCGGGCATGACTTTCCCAGTACAAAAGATCACCGGGCATGACTTTCCCAGTACAAAAGATCAGCGGGCATGACTTTCCCAATACAAAAGTTGACCGGGCATGACTTTCCCAATACAAAAGTTCACCGGGCATGACTTTCCCAGTACAAAAGTTCACCGGGCATGACTTTCCCAATACAAAAGTTCACCGGGCATGACTTTCCCAATACAAAAGTTGACCGGGCATGACTTTCCCAGTACAAAAATTCACCGGGCATGACTTTCCCAATACAAAAGTTCACCGGGCATGACTTTCCCAATACAAAAGATCACCGGGCATGACTTTCCCAATACAAAAGTTCACCGGGCATGACTTTCCCAATACAAAAGTTCACCGGGCATGACTTTTCCCAATACAAAAGTTGACCGGGCATGACTTTCCCAGTACAAAAGATCACCGGGCATGACTTTTCCCATACAAAAGTTCACCGGGCATGACTTTCCCAATACAAAAGTTCACCGGGCATGACTTTCCCAGTACAAAAGTTCACCGGGCATGACTTTCCCAATACAAAAGTTCACCGGGCATGACTTTCCCAATACAAAAGTTCACCGGGCATGACTTTCCCAATACAAAAGTTCACCGGGCATGACTTTCCCAATACAAAAGTTCACCGGGCATGACTTTCCCAATACAAAAGTTCACCGGGCATGACTTTCCCAGTACAAAAGATCACCGGGCATGACTTTTCCCATACAAAAGTTCACCGGGCATGACTTTTCTCATACAAAAGTTCACCGGGCATGACTTTCCCAATACAAAAGTTGACCGGGCATGACTTTCCCAATACAAAAGTTGACCGGGCATGCCTTTTCCCATACAAAAGTTCACCGGGCATGACTTTCCCAATACAAAAGTTGACCGGGCATGACTTTCCCAATACAAAAGTTGACCGGCATGACTTTTCCCATACAAAAGTTCACCGGCCATGACTTTCCCAGTACAAAAGATCACCGGGCATGACTTTCCCAATACAAAAGTTCACCGGGCATGACTTTCCCAATACAAAAGTTCACCAGGCATGACTTTCCCAATACAAAAGTTCACCGGGCATGAATTTCCCAATACAAAAGTTCACCGGGCATGACTTTCCCAATACAAAAGTTCACCGGGCATGACTTTCCCAATACAAAAGTTCACCGGGCATGACTTTCCCAGTACAAAAGTTCACCGGGCATGACTTTCCCAGTACAAAAGTTCACCGGGCATGACTTTCCCAATACAAAAGTTCACCGGGCATGACTTTCCCAATACAAAAGTTCACCGGGCATGACTTTCCCAGTACAAAAGTTCACCGGGCCTGACTTTCCCAATACAAAAGTTCACCGGGCATGACTTTCCCAATACAAAAGTTCACCGGGCATGACTTTTCCCATACAAAAGTTCACCGGGCATGACTTTCCCAGTACAAAAGATCACCGGGCATGACTTTCCCAATACAAAAGTTCACCGGGCATAACTTTCCCAATACAAAAGTTGACCGGGCATGACTTTTCCCATACAAAAGTTCACCGGGCATGACTTTCCCAATACAAAAGTTCACCGGGCATGACTTTCCCAATACAAAAGATCACCGGGCATGACTTTCCCAATACAAAAGTTGACCGGGCATGACTTTCCAAGTACAAAAGATCACCGGGCATGACTTTCCCAGTACAAAAGTTCACCGGGCATGACTTTCCCAATACAAAAGTTCACCGGGCATGACTTTCCCAATACAAAAGTTCACCGGGCATGACTTTTCCCATACAAAAGTTCACCGGGCATGACTTTCCCAGTACAAAAGATCACCGGGCATGACTTTCCCAATACAAAAGTTCACCGGGCATGACTTTCCCAATACAAAAGTTGACCGGGCATGACTTTTCCCATACAAAAGTTGACCGGGCATGACTTTCCCAGTACAAAAGATCACCGGGCATGACTTTTCCCATACAAAAGTTCACCGGGCATGACTTTCCCAATACAAAAGTTCACCGGGCATGATTTTCCCAATACAAAAGTTCACCGGGCATGACTTTCCCAGTACAAAAGATCACCGGGCATGACTTTTCCCATACAAAAGTTCACCGGGCATGACTTTTCTCATACAAAAGTTCACCGGGCATGACTTTCCCAATACAAAAGTTGACCGGGCATGACTTTCCCAATACAAAAGTTGACCGGGCATGCCTTTTCCCATACAAAAGTTCACCGGGCATGACTTTCCCAATACAAAAGTTGACCGGGCATGACTTTCCCAATACAAAAGTTGACCGGGCATGACTTTTCCCATACAAAAGTTCACCGGCCATGACTTTCCCAGTACAAAAGATCACCGGGGCATGACTTTCCCAATACAAAAGTTCACCGGGCATGACTTTCCCAATACAAAAGTTCACCAGGCATGACTTTCCCAATACAAAAGTTCACCGGGCATGAATTTCCCAATACAAAAGTTCACCGGGCATGACTTTCCCAATACAAAAGTTCACCGGGCATGACTTTCCCAATACAAAAGTTCACCGGGCATGACTTTCCCAGTACAAAAGTTCACCGGGCATGACTTTCCCAGTACAAAAGTTCACCGGGCATGACTTTCCCAATACAAAAGTTCACCGGGCATGACTTTCCCAATACAAAAGTTCACCGGGCATGACTTTCCCAGTACAAAAGTTCACCGGGCCTGACTTTCCCAATACAAAAGTTCACCGGGCATGACTTTCCCAATACAAAAGTTCACCGGGCATGACTTTTCCCATACAAAAGTTCACCGGGCATGACTTTCCCAGTACAAAAGATCACCGGGCATGACTTTCCCAATACAAAAGTTCACCGGGCATAACTTTCCCAATACAAAAGTTGACCGGGCATGACTTTTCCCATACAAAAGTTCACCGGGCATGACTTTCCCAATACAAAAGTTCACCGGGCATGACTTTCCCAATACAAAAGATCACCGGGCATGACTTTCCCAATACAAAAGTTGACCGGGCATGACTTTCCAAGTACAAAAGATCACCGGGCATGACTTTCCCAGTACAAAAGTTCACCGGGCATGACTTTCCCAATACAAAAGTTCACCGGGCATGACTTTCCCAATACAAAAGTTCACCGGGCATGACTTTTCCCATACAAAAGTTCACCGGGCATGACTTTCCCAGTACAAAAGATCACCGGGCATGACTTTCCCAATACAAAAGTTCACCGGGCATGACTTTCCCAATACAAAAGTTGACCGGGCATGACTTTTCCCATACAAAAGTTGACCGGGCATGACTTTCCCAGTACAAAAGATCACCGGGCATGACTTTTCCCATACAAAAGTTCACCGGGCATGACTTTCCCAATACAAAAGTTCACCGGGCATGACTTTCCCAATACAAAAGATCACCGGGCATGACTTTCCCAATACAAAAGTTGACCGGGCATGACTTTCCCAGTACAAAAGATCACCGGGCATGACTTTCCCAGTACAAAAGTTCACCGGGCATGACTTTCCCAATACAAAAGTTCACCGGGCATGACTTTCCCAATACAAAAGTTCACCGGGCATGACTTTCCCAATACAAAAGTTCACCGGGCATGACTTTCCCAATACAAAAGATCACCGGGCATGACTTTCCCAATACAAAAGTTCACCGGGCATGACTTTTCCCATACAAAAGTTCACCGGGCATGACTTTCCCAGTACAAAAGATCACCGGGCCTGACTTTCCCAGTACAAAAGTTCACCGGGCATGACTTTCCCAATACAAAAGTTCACCGGGCATTACTTTCCCAATACAAAAGATCACCGGGCATGACTTTCCCAATACAAAAGTTCACCGGGCATGACTTTTCCCAATACAAAAGTTCACCGGGCATGGCTTTTCCCAATACAAAAGTTCACCGGGCATGACTTTCCCAATACAAAAGTTCACCGGGCATGACTTTCCCAATACAAAAGTTCACCGGGCATGACTTTCCCAATACAAAAGTTCACCGGGCATGACTTTCCCAATACAAAAGATCACCGGGCATGACTTTCCCAATACAAAAGTTCACCGGGCATGACTTTTCCCATACAAAAGTTCACCGGGCATGACTTTCCCAATACAAAAGATCACCGGGCATTACTATCCCAATACAAAAGTTCACCGGGCATGACTTTCCCAGTACAAAAGTTCACCGGGCATGACTTTCCCAATACAAAAGTTCACCGGGCATGACTTTCCCAATAAAAAAGTTCACCGGGCATGACTTTCCCAATACAAAAGTTCACCGGGCATGACTTTCCCAATACAAAAGTTCACCGGGCATGACTTTCCCAATACAAAAGTTCACCGGACATGACTTTCCCAATACAAAACATCACCGGGCATGACTTTCCCAATACAAAAGTTCACCGGGCATGACTTTTCCCATACAAAAGTTCACCGGGCATGACTTTCCCAGTACAAAAGATCACCGGGCATGACTTTCCCAATACAAAAGTTCACCGGGCATGACTTTCCCAATACAAAAGTTCGCCGGGCATGACTTTCCCAGTACAAAAGATCACCGGGCATGACTTTCCCAATACAAAAGTTGACCGGGCATGACTTTCCCAATACAAAAGTTGACCGGGCATGACTTTCCCAATACAAAAGTTCACCGGGCATGACTTTCCCAGTACAAAAGTTCACCGGGCATGACTTTCCCAATACAAAAGTTCACCGGGCATGACTTTCCCAATACAAAAGTTCACCGGGCATGACTTTCCCAATACAAAAGTTCACCGGGCATGACTTTCCCAGTACAAAAGATCACCGGGCATGACTTTCCCAATACAAAAGTTCACCGGGCATGACTTTCCCAATACAAAAGTTCACCGGGCATGACTTTCCCAGTACAAAAGTTCACCGGGCATGACTTTCCCAATACAAAAGTTGACCGGGCATGACTTTCCCAGTACAAAAAATCACCGGGCATGTCTTTCCCAATACAAAAGTTCACCGGGCATGACTTTCCCATACAAAAGTTCACCGGGCATGACTTTCCCAATACAAAAGTTCACCGGGCCACACTGGTCGAAACCACTGATCTAGCGGCGCGAAAGTCAAAAAATCGAACTATAAAATTGCGAAATATTTTCCATTGTATCGATTACAGACACTTTGCAGACAAAGATTTTGTTTTTTTTATTTTTGTTGTGTAAATATTCACTCAGTTATTCACTATCAAATACAAGAGTTTTTGCTGCATCAGATATTAAAAAACTGTTGCAATAAAATTAACTTCATTTTTTTTTTGAATGTTATATAAATTCGTAATGAAACTTGACAAGATTTATTTTTTATTAATAGCAGAGGGTGTGATTTAAATTATAAAAATTAGTTTGGGGTCTGGAGGTCCTTAGTTATATAGCAATAAATTTTCAAAAAATTCAATTTTTTAGTGTTTTTATGGGTTGTACGCGCTTGTTCCATAGAGTGCATCTTGTAAACTTGGCCGAACTTAGATTCGATTATTTTTTGAGGAATGAAATTGGACTCTCTTGATACGGAATAACCACATTAGGGCTGCAAATATTTGCAAATCTTTTGATGACTGCACTTTTAAAATAAGGGATTTTGCATGAAATTCATACAAATTTAGCTGTGCATTTGTATGGGACCTAAATCAAAATATGGACCTATCTTGAGAAATGTTTGCAGGGAGGAGTTCTACCCCCGGAGACACTATAATACCATATTATAGCTAAATATGTTATTAAATATGGGATAACAAGTAAAAATTCAACAAATCGGGGGTACCATAAAATAAGCTACATCGAAACATAAATCCGTGTTGAAAATGTTTTGTAAGAAGATTTTATATGCACTGAGAACACGGAATGCAAAATTACAGCCAAGTTGGTTTAAAAATGTGATCACGATATTCAAAATACCTTAAATTTGGAGGTACGGTTACATGGGGGCTATATCAAAACGTGCACCTATGTCCATAATTTTTTGTGAAAATATTTTGTGACCACTAGGAACCCTAAGTACCAAATTACAGTTAATTTGCTACGAAATTGTGGCTTCAATCCTCAAAATACCGAAAATCTTAAGGTACCGTTATATGGGGGCTATACTAAAACATCAGCCGATATTGTTCATATTTGGCCCATTATTACCCACAGGTACAAACTGAGTTTGTGCCAAATTTCAGTGACGTATCTCAATTCGTTTGCAAGTTATTAATTTCGCGCCGCTAGATCAGTGCTTTCGACCACCGTGCGGGCATGACTTTCCCAATACAAAAGTTCACCGGGCATGACTTTCCCAGTACAAAAGATCACCGGGAATGACTTTCCCAATACAAAAGTTCACCGGGCATGACTTTCCCAATACAAAAGATCACCGGGCATGACTTTCCCAATACAAAAGTTCACCGGGCATGACTTTCCCAATACAAAAGTTCACCGGGCATGACTTTTCCCATACAAAAGTTCACCGGGTATGACTTTTCCCATACAAAAGTTCACCGGGCATGACTTTTCCCATACAAAAGTTCACCGGGCATGACTTTCCCAATACAAAAGTTGACCGGGCATGACTTTCCCAGTACAAAAGATCACCGGGCATGACTTTCCCAATACAAAAGTTGACGGGCATGACTTTTCCAATACAAAAGATCACCGGGCATGACTTTCCCAATACAAAAGATCACCGGGCATGACTTTCCCAATACAAAAGTTGACCGGGCATGACTTTCCCAGTACAAAAGTTCACCGGGCATGACTTTCCCAATACAAAAGTTCACCGGGCATGACTTTCCCAATACAAAAGATCACCGGGCATGACTTTCCCAATACAAAAGTTCACCGGGCATGACTTTCCCAATACAAAAGTTCACCGGGCATGACTTTTCCCATACAAAAGTTCACCGGGCATGACTTTTCCCATACAAAAGTTCACCGGGCATGACTTTTCCCATACAAAAGTTCACCGGGCATGACTTTCCCAGTACAAAAGATCACCGGGCATGACTTTCCCAGTACAAAAGATCACCGGGCATGACTTTCCCAATACAAAAGTTCACCGGGCATGACTTTCCCAATACAAAAGTTCACCGGGCATGACTTTCCCAATACAAAAGTTCACCGGGCATGACTTTCCCAATACAAAAGTTCACCGGGCATGACTTTCCCAATACAAAAGTTCACCGGGCATGACTTTTCCCATACAAAAGTTCACCGGGCATGACTTTCCCAGTACAAAAGATCACCGGGCATGACTTTCCCAATACAAAAGTTCACCGGGCATGACTTTCCCAATACAAAAGTTCACCGGGCATGACTTTCCCAATACAAAAGTTCAACGGGCATGACTTTCCCAATACAAAAGTTCACCGGGCATGACTTTCCCAATACAAAAGTTCACCGGGCATGACTTTCCCAATACAAAAGTTCACCGGGCATGACTTTTCCCATACAAAAGTTCACCGGGCATGACTTTCCCAGTACAAAAGATCACCGGGCATGACTTTCCCAATACAAAAGTTCACCGGGCATGACTTTCCCAATACAAAAGTTCACCGGGCATGACTTTCCCAGTACAAAAGATCACCGGGCATGACTTTCCCAATACAAAAGTTGACCGGGCATGACTTTCCCAGTACAAATGTTCACCGGGCATGACTTTCCCAATACAGAAGTTCACCGGGCATGACTTTCCCAATACAAAAGTTCACCGGGCATGACTTTCCCAGTACAAAAGATCACCGGGCATGACTTTCCCAATACAAAAGTTGACCGGGCATGACTTTCCCAGTACAAATGTTCACCGGGCATGACTTTCCCAATACAAAAGTTCACCGGGCATGACTTTCCCAATACAAAGGATCACCGGGCATGACTTTCCCAATACAAAAGTTGACGGGCATGACTTTTCCAATACAAAAGTTCACCGGGCATGACTTTCCCAATACAAAAGTTCACCGGGCATGACTTTCCCAATACAAAAGTTCACCGGGCATGACTTTTCCCATACAAAAGTTCACCGGGCATGACTTTCCCAATACAAAAGTTGACCGGGCATGACTTTCCCAGTACAAAAGATCACCGGGCATGACTTTCCCAATACAAAAGTTGACGGGCATGACTTTTCCAATACAAAAGTTCACCGGGCATGACTTTCCAATACAAAAGATCACCGGGCATGACTTTCCCAATACAAAAGTTGACCGGGCATGACTTTCCCAGTACAAAAGTTCACCGGGCATGACTTTCCCAATACAAAAGTTCACCGGGTATGACTTTTCCCATACAAAAGTTCACCGGGCATGACTTTCCCAATACAAAAGTTCACCGGGCATGACTTTCCCAGTACAAAAGTTCACCGGGCATGACTTTCCTAATACAAAAGTTCACCGGGCATGACTTTCCCAGTACAAAAGTTCACCGGGCATGACTTTCCTAATACAAAAGTTGACCGGGCATGACTTTCCCAATACAAAAGTTCACCGGGCATGACTTTCCCAGTACAAAAGTTCACCGGGCATGACTTTCCCAGTACAAAAGATCACCGGGCATGACTTTCCCAATACAAAAGTTGACCGGGCATGACTTTCCCAATACAAAAGTTCACCGGGCATGACTTTCCCAGTACAAAAGTTCACCGGGCATGACTTTCCCAACACAAAAGTTCACCGGGCATGACTTTTCCCATAAAAAAGTTCACCGGGCATGACTTTCCCAATACAAAAGTTCACCGGGCATGACTTTCCCAATACAAAAGTTCACCGGGCATGACTTTCCCAATACAAAAGTTGACCGGGCATGACTTTCCCAATACAAAAGATCACCGGGCATGACTTTCCCAGTACAAAAGTTCACCGGGCATGACTTTCCCAGTACAAAAGATCACCGGGCATGACTTTCCCAATACAAAAGTTGACCGGGCATGACTTTCCCAATACAAAAGTTCACCGGGCATGACTTTCCCAGTACAAAAGTTCACCGGGCATGACTTTCCTAATACAAAAGTTCACCGGGCATGACTTTCCCAATACAAAAGTTCACCGGGCATGACTTTTCCCATACAAAAGTTCACCGGGCATGACTTTCCCAATACAAAAGTTCACCGGGCATGACTTTCCCAATACAAAAGATCACCGGGCATGACTTTCCCAGTACAAAAGTTCACCGGGCATGACTTTCCCAGTACAAAAGATCACCGGGCATGACTTTCCCAATACAAAAGTTGACCGGGCATGACTTTCCCAATACAAAAGCTCACCGGGCATGACTTTCCCAGTACAAAAGTTCACCGGGCATGACTTTCCTAATACAAAAGTTCACCGGGCATGACTTTCCCAATACAAAAGTTCACCGGGCATGACTTTTCCCATACAAAAGTTCACCGGGCATGACTTTCCCAATACAAAAGTTCACCGGGCATGACTTTCCCAATACAAAAGTTAACCGGGCATGACTTTCCCAATACAGAATTTCACCGGGCATGACTTTCCCAACACAAAAGTTGACCGGGCATGACTTTCCCAATACAAAAGTTCACCGGGCATGACTTTCCCAATACAAAAGTTCACCGGGCATGACTTTTCCCATACAAAAGTTCACCGGGCATGACTTTCCCAATACAAAAGTTCACCGGGCATAACTTTCCCAATACAAAAGTTCACCGGGCATGACATTCCCATACAAAAGTTCACCGGGCATGACTTTCCCAATACAAAAGTTCACCGGGCATGACTTTCCCAGTACAAAAGTTCACCGGGCATGACTTTCCCAATACAAAAGTTCACCGGGCATGACTTTCCCAATACAAAAGTTCACCGGGCATGACTTTCCCAATACAAAAGTTCACCGGGCATGAATTTCCCAGTACAAAAGATCACCGGGCATGACTTTCCCAATACAAAAGTTGACCGGGCATGACTTTCCCAATACAAAAGTTGACCGGGCATGACTTTCCCAATACAAAAGTTGACCGGGCATGACTTTCCCAATACAAAAGTTCACCGGGCATGACTTTTCCCATACAAAAGTTCACCGGGCATGACTTTCCCAATACAAAAGTTGACCGGGCATGACTTTCCCAGTACAAAAGATTACCGGGCATGACTTTCCCAATACAAAAGTTCACCGGGCATGACTTTCCCAGTACAAAAGATCACCGGGCATGACTTTCCCAATACAAAAGTTGACCGGGCATGACTTTCCCAATACAAAAGTTGACCGGGCATGACTTTCCCAATACAAAAGTTCACCGGGCATGACTTTTCCCATACAAAAGTTCACCGGGCATGACTTTTCCCATACAAAAGTTCACCGGCATGACTTTCCCAGTACAAAAGTTGACCGGGCATGACTTTCCCAATACAAAAGTTGACCGGGCATGACTTTCCCAATACAAAAGTTGACCGGGCATGACTTTCCCAGTACAAAAGATCACCGGGCATGACTTTCCCAGTACAAAAGATCACCGGGCATGACTTTCCCAATACAAAAGATCACCGGGCATGACTTTCCCAATACAAAAGTTGACCGGGCATGACTTTCCCAATACAAAAGATCACCGGGCATGACTTTCCCAGTACAAAAGTTCACCGGGCATGACTTTCCCAGTACAAAAGATCACCGGGCATGACTTTCCCAATACAAAAGTTGACCGGGCATGACTTTCCCAATACAAAAGTTCACCGGGCATGACTTTCCCAGTACAAAAGTTCACCGGGCATGACTTTCCTAATACAAAAGTTCACCGGGCATGACTTTCCCAATACAAAAGTTCACCGGGCATGACTTTTCCCATACAAAAGTTCACCGGGCATGACTTTCCCAATACAAAAGTTCACCGGGCATGACTTTCCCAATACAAAAGATCACCGGGCATGACTTTCCCAGTACAAAAGTTCACCGGGCATGACTTTCCCAGTACAAAAGATCACCGGGCATGACTTTCCCAATACAAAAGTTGACCGGGCATGACTTTCCCAATACAAAAGCTCACCGGGCATGACTTTCCCAGTACAAAAGTTCACCGGGCATGACTTTCCTAATACAAAAGTTCACCGGGCATGACTTTCCCAATACAAAAGTTCACCGGGCATGACTTTTCCCATACAAAAGTTCACCGGGCATGACTTTCCCAATACAAAAGTTCACCGGGCATGACTTTCCCAATACAAAAGTTAACCGGCATGACTTTCCCAATACAGAATTTCACCGGGCATGACTTTCCAACACAAAAGTTGACCGGGCATGACTTTCCCAATACAAAAGTTCACCGGGCATGACTTTCCCAATACAAAAGTTCACCGGGCATGACTTTTCCCATACAAAAGTTCACCGGGCATGACTTTCCCAATACAAAAGTTCACCGGGCATAACTTTCCCAATACAAAAGTTCACCGGGCATGACATTCCCATACAAAAGTTCACCGGGCATGACTTTCCCAATACAAAAGTTCACCGGGCATGACTTTCCCAGTACAAAAGTTCACCGGGCATGACTTTCCCAATACAAAAGTTCACCGGGCATGACTTTCCCAATACAAAAGTTCACCGGGCATGACTTTCCCAATACAAAAGTTCACCGGGCATGAATTTCCCAGTACAAAAGATCACCGGGCATGACTTTCCCAATACAAAAGTTGACCGGGCATGACTTTCCCAATACAAAAGTTGACCGGGCATGACTTTCCCAATACAAAAGTTGACCGGGCATGACTTTCCCAATACAAAAGTTCACCGGGCATGACTTTTCCCATACAAAAGTTCACCGGGCATGACTTTCCCAATACAAAAGTTGACCGGGCATGACTTTCCCAGTACAAAAGATTACCGGGCATGACTTTCCCAATACAAAAGTTCACCGGGCATGACTTTCCCAATACAAAAGTTGACCGGGCATGACTTTCCCAATACAAAAGTTGACCGGGCATGACTTTCCCAATACAAAAGTTGACCGGGCATGACTTTCCCAATACAAAAGTTCACCGGGCATGACTTTTCCCATACAAAAGTTCACCGGGCATGACTTTTCCCATACAAAAGTTCACCGGGCATGACTTTCCCAGTACAAAAGTTGACCGGGCATGACTTTCCCAATACAAAAGTTGACCGGGCATGACTTTCCCAATACAAAAGTTGACCGGGCATGACTTTCCCAGTACAAAAGATCACCGGGCATGACTTTCCCAGTACAAAAGATCACCGGGCATGACTTTCCCAATACAAAAGTTGACCGGGCATGACTTTCCCAATACAAAAGTTGACCGGGCATGACTTTCCCAATACAAAAGTTCACCGGGCATGACTTTTCCCATACAAAAGTTCACCGGGCATGACTTTTCCCATACAAAAGTTCACCGGGCATGACTTTCCCAGTACAAAAGTTGACCGGGCATGACTTTCCCAATACAAAAGTTGACCGGGCATGACTTTCCCAATACAAAAGTTGACCGGGCATGACTTTCCCAGTACAAAAGATCACCGGGCATGACTTTCCCAGTACAAAAGATCACCGGGCATGACTTTCCCAATACAAAAGTTGACCGGGCATGACTTTCCCAATACAAAAGTTGACCGGGCATGACTTTCCCAATACAAAAGTTCACCGGGCATGACTTTTCCCATACAAAAGTTCACCGGGCATGACTTTTCCCATACAAAAGTTCACCGGGCATGACTTTCCCAGTACAAAAGTTGACCGGGCATGACTTTCCCAATACAAAAGTTGACCGGGCATGACTTTCCCAATACAAAAGTTGACCGGGCATGACTTTCCCAGTACAAAAGATCACCGGGCATGACTTTCCCAGTACAAAAGATCACCGGGCATGACTTTCCCAATACAAAAGATCACCGGGCATGACTTTCCCAATACAAAAGTTCACCGGGCATGACTTTCCCAGTACAAAAGATCACCGGGCATGACTTTCCCAATACAAAAGTTGACCGGGCATGACTTTCCCAATACAAAAGTTGACCGGGCATGACTTTCCCAATACAAAAGTTCACCGGGCATGACTTTCCCAGTACAAAAGATCACCGGGCATGACTTTCCCAATACAAAAGTTCACCGGGCATGACTTTCCCAATACAAAAGTTCACCGGGCATGACTTTCCCAGTACAAAAGATCACCGGGCATGACTTTCCCAATACAAAAGTTGACCGGGCATGACTTTCCCAATACAAAAGTTCACCGGGCATGACTTTTCCCATACAAAAGTTCACCGGGCATGACTTTCCCAATACAAAAGTTCACCGGGCATGACTTTCCCAATACAAAATTTCACCGGGCATGACTTTTCCCATACAAAAGTTCACCGGGTATGACTTACCCAATACAAAAGATCACCGAGCATGACTTTCCCAATACAAAAGTTCACCGGGCATGACTTTCCCAATACAAAAGTTCACCGGGCATGACTTTCCCCAATACAAAAGTTCACCGGGCATGACCTTCCCAGTACAAAAGATCACCGGGCATGACTTTCCCAATACAAAAGTTGACCGGGCATGACTTTCCCAGTACAAATGTTCACCGGGCATGACTTTCCCAATACAAAAGTTCACCGGGCATGACTTTCCCAATACAAAAGTTCACCGGGCATGACTTTCCCAGTACAAAAGATCACCGGGCATGACTTTCCCAATACAAAAGTTCACCGGGCATGACTTTCCCAATACAAAAGTTCACCGGGCATGACTTTCCCAATACAAAAGTTCACCGGGCATGACTTTCCCAGTACAAAAGTTCATCGGGCATGACTTTCCCAGTACAAAAGTTCACCGGGCATGACTTTTCCAATACAAAAGTTCACCGGGCATGACTTTCCCAATACAAAAGTTCACCGGGCATGACTTTCCCAATACAAAAGTTCACCGGGCATGACTTCCCAGTACAAAAGTTCAAAGGGCATGCTTTCCCAATACAAAAGTTCATCGGGCATGACTTTCCCAATACAAAAGTTCACCGGGCATGACTTTCCCATACAAAAGTTCACCGGGCATGACTTTTCCCATACAAAAGTTCACCGGGCATGACTTTCCCAATACAAAAGTTCACCGGGCATGACTTTCCCAGTACAAAAGATCACCGGGCATGACTTTCCCAATACAAAAGTTCACCGGGCATGACTTTCCCAGTACAAAAGTTCACAGGGCATGACTTTCCCAATACAAAAGTTGACCGGGAATGACTTTTCCCATACAAAAGTTCACCGGGCATGACTTTTCCCATACAAAAGTCACCGGGCATGACTTTCCCAATACAAAAGTTCACCGGGCATGACTTTCCCAATACAAAAGTTCACCGGGCATGACTGTCCCAATACAAAAGTTCACCGGGCATGACTTTTCCCATACAAAAGTTAACCGGGAATGACTTTCCCAATACAAAAGATCACCGGGCATGACTTTCCCAATACAAAAGTTGACCGGGCATGACTTTTCCCATACAAAAGTTGACCGGGCATGACTTTTCCCATACAAAAGTTGACCGGGCATGACTTTCCCAGTACAAAAGTTCACCGGTCATGACTTTCCCAATACAAAAGTTCACCGGGCATGACTTTCCCAATACAAAAGTTCACCGGGCATGACTTTCCCAATACAAAAGTTCACCGGGCATGACTTTTCCCATAAAAAAGTTCACCGGGCATGACTTTCCTAATACAAAAGTTGACCGGGCATGACTTTCCCAATACAAAAGATCACCGGGCATGACTTTCCTAATACAAAAGTTCACCGGGCATGACTTTCCCAGTACAAAAGATCACCGGGCATGACTTTCCCAATACAAAAGTTGACCGGGCATGACTTTCCCAGTACAAAAGATCACCGGGCATGACTTTCCCAATACAAAAGTTGACCGGGCATGACTTTCCCAATACACAAAAGTTCACCGGGCATGACTTTCCCAATACAAAAGTTCACCGGGCATGACTTTCCCAATACAAAAGTTCACCGGGCATGACTTTTCCCAGTACAAAAGTTCACCGGGCATGACTTTCCTAATACAAAAGTTGACCGGGCATGACTTTCCCAGTACAAAAGATCACCGGGCATGACTTTCCCAATACAAAAGTTGACCGGGCATGACTTTCCCAATACAAAAGATCACCGGGCATGACTTTCCCAGTACAAAAGATCACCGGGCATGACTTTCCCAATACAAAAGTTGACCGGGCATGACTTTCCCAATACAAAAGTTCACCGGGCATGACTTTCCCATACAAAAGTTCACCGGGCATGACTTTCCCAATACAAAAGTTCACCGGGCATGACTTTTCCCATACAAAAGTTCACCGGGCATGACTTTTCCCATACAAAAGTTCACCGGGCATGACTTTCCCAATACAAAAGTTCACCGGGCATGACTTTCCCAATACAAAAGTTCACCGGGCATGACTTTCCCAATACAAAAGTTCACCGGGCATGACTTTCCCAGTACAAAAGTTCACCGGGCATGACTTTCCCAGTACAAAAGATCACCGGGCATGTCTTTCCCAATACAAAAGTTGACCGGGCATGACTTTCCCAATACAAAAGTTGACCGGGCATGACTTTCCCAATACAAAAGTTCACCGGGCATGACTTTCCCAATACAAAAGTTCACCGGGCATGACTTTCCCAGTACAAAAGTTGACCGGGCATGACTTTCCCAGTACAAAAGTTGACCGGGCATGACTTTCCCAATACAAAAGTTGACCGGGCATGACTTTCCCAATACAAAAGTCACCGGGCATGACTTTCCCAATACAAAAGTTCACCGGGCATGACTTTCCCAATACAAAAGTTCACCGGGCATGACTTTTCCCATACAAAAGTTCACCGGGCATGACTTTCCCAATACAAAAGTTGACCGGGCATGACTTTCCCAATACAAAAGTTCACCGGGCATTACTTTCCCAATACAAAAGTTCACCGGGCATGACTTTCCCAATACAAAAGTTGACCGGGCATGACTTTCCCAGTACAAAAGTTCACCGGTCATGACTTTCCCAATACAAAAGTTCACCGGGCATGACTTTCCCAATACAAAAGTTCACCGGGCATGACTTTTCCCATAAAAAAGTTCACCGGGCATGACTTTCCTAATACAAAAGTTGACCGGGCATGACTTTCCCAATACAAAAGATCACCGGGCATGACTTTCCTAATACAAAAGTTCACCGGGCATGACTTTCCCAGTACAAAAGATCACCGGGCATGACTTTCCCAATACAAAAGTTGACCGGGCATGACTTTCCCAGTACAAAAGATCACCGGGCATGACTTTCCCAATACAAAAGTTGACCGGGCATGACTTTCCCAATACACAAAAGTTCACCGGGCATGACTTTCCCAATACAAAAGTTCACCGGGCATGACTTTCCCAATACAAAAGTTCACCGGGCATGACTTTTCCCAGTACAAAAGTTCACCGGGCATGACTTTCCTAATACAAAAGTTGACCGGGCATGACTTTCCCAGTACAAAAGATCACCGGGCATGACTTTCCCAATACAAAAGTTGACCGGGCATGACTTTCCCAATACAAAAGATCACCGGGCATGACTTTCCCAGTACAAAAGATCACCGGGCATGACTTTCCCAATACAAAAGTTGACCGGGCATGACTTTCCCAATACAAAAGTTCACCGGGCATGACTTTCCCATACAAAAGTTCACCGGGCATGACTTTCCCAATACAAAAGTTCACCGGGCATGACTTTTCCCATACAAAAGTTCACCGGGCATGACTTTTCCCATACAAAAGTTCACCGGGCATGACTTTCCCAATACAAAAGTTCACCGGGCATGACTTTCCCAATACAAAAGTTCACCGGGCATGACTTTCCCAATACAAAAGTTCACCGGGCATGACTTTCCCAGTACAAAAGTTCACCGGGCATGACTTTCCAGTACAAAAGATCACCGGGCATGTCTTTCCCAATACAAAAGTTGACCGGGCATGACTTTCCCAATACAAAAGTTGACCGGGCATGACTTTCCCAATACAAAAGTTCACCGGGCATGACTTTCCCAATACAAAAGTTCACCGGGCATGACTTTCCCAGTACAAAAGTTGACCGGGCATGACTTTCCCAGTACAAAAGTTGACCGGGCATGACTTTCCCAATACAAAAGTTGACCGGGCATGACTTTCCCAATACAAAAGTTCACCGGGCATGACTTTCCCAATACAAAAGTTCACCGGGCATGACTTTCCCAATACAAAAGTTCACCGGGCATGACTTTTCCCATACAAAAGTTCACCGGGCATGACTTTCCCAATACAAAAGTTGACCGGGCATGACTTTCCCAATACAAAAGTTCACCGGGCATTACTTTCCAATACAAAAGTTCACCGGGCATGACTTTCCCAATACAAAAGTTCACCGGGCATGACTTTCCCAGTACAAAAGTTCACCGGGCATGACTTTCCCAATACAAAAGTTGACCGGGCATGACTTTCCCAATACAAAAGTTCACCGGGCATGACTTTCCCATACAAAAGTTCACCGGGCATGACTTTCCCAATACAAAAGTTCACCGGGCATGACTTTTCCCATACAAAAAGTTCACCGGGCATGACTTTTCCCATACAAAAGTTCACCGGGCATGACTT
The DNA here is from genome assembly GCF_047663935.1 of Musca autumnalis. NCBI lineage: Eukaryota > Metazoa > Arthropoda > Insecta > Diptera > Muscidae > Musca > Musca autumnalis. Next base: position 25,561 of record NW_027411654.1, on the reverse strand, counting down.
TCCCAATACAAAAGTTCACCGGGCATGACTTTCCCAATACAAAAGTTCACCGGGCATGACTTTCCCAATACAAAAGTTCACCGGGCATGACTTTCCCAGTACAAAAGTTCACCGGGCATGACTTTCCCAGTACAAAAGATCACCGGGCATGTCTTTCCCAATACAAAAGTTGACCGGGCATGACTTTCCCAATACAAAAGTTGACCGGGCATGACTTTCCCAATACAAAAGTTCACCGGGCATGACTTTCCCAATGCAAAAGTTCACCGGGCATGACTTTCCCAGTACAAAAGTTGACCGGGCATGACTTTCCCAGTACAAAAGTTGACCGGGCATGACTTTCCCAATACAAAAGTTGACCGGGCATGACTTTCCCAATACAAAAGTTCACCGGGCATGACTTTCCCAATACAAAAGTTCACCGGGCATGACTTTCCCAATACAAAAGTTCACCGGGCATGACTTTTCCCATACAAAAGTTCACCGGGCATGACTTTCCCAATACAAAAGTTCACCGGGCATGACTTTCCCAATACAAAAGTTCACCGGGCATGACTTTCCCAATACAAAAGTTCACCGGGCATGACTTTCCCAGTACAAAAGATCACCGGGCATGTCTTTCCCAATACAAAAGTTGACCGGGCATGACTTTCCCAATACAAAAGTTGACCGGGCATGACTTTCCCAATACAAAAGTTCACCGGGCATGACTTTCCCAATACAAAAGTTCACCGGGCATGACTTTCCCAGTACAAAAGTTGACCGGGCATGACTTTCCCAGTACAAAAGTTGACCGGGCATGACTTTCCCAATACAAAAGTTGACCGGGCATGACTTTCCCAATACAAAAGTTCACCGGGCATGACTTTCCCAATACAAAAGTTCACCGGGCATGACTTTCCCAATACAAAAGTTCACCGGGCATGACTTTTCCCATACAAAAGTTCACCGGGCATGACTTTCCCAATACAAAAGTTGACCGGGCATGACTTTCCCAATACAAAAGTTCACCGGGCATTACTTTCCCAATACAAAAGTTCACCGGGCATGACTTTCCCAATACAAAAGTTCACCGGGCATGACTTTCCCAGTACAAAAGTTCACCGGGCATGACTTTCCCAATACAAAAGATCACCGGGCATGACTTTCCCAATACAAAAGTTCACCGGGCATGACTTTTCCCATACAAAAGTTCACCGGGCATGACTTTCCCAATACAAAAGTTCACCGGGCATGACTTTCCCAATACAAAAGTTCACCGGGCATGACTTTCCCAATACAAAAGTTCACCGGGCATGACTTTCCCAGAACAAAAGATCACCGGGCATGTCTTTCCCAATACAAAAGTTGACCGGGCATGACTTTCCCAATACAAAAGTTGACCGGGCATGACTTTCCCAATACAAAAGTTCACCGGCATGACTTTCCCAATACAAAAGTTCACCGGGCATGACTTTCCCAGTACAAAAGTTGACCGGGCATGACTTTCCCAGTACAAAAGTTGACCGGGCATGACTTTCCCAATACAAAAGTTGACCGGGCATGACTTTCCCAATACAAAAGTTCACCGGGCATGACTTTCCCAATACAAAAGTTCACCGGGCATGACTTTCCCAATACAAAAGTTCACCGGGCATGACTTTTCCCATACAAAAGTTCACCGGGCATGACTTTCCCAATACAAAAGTTGACCGGGCATGACTTTCCCAATACAAAAGTTCACCGGGCATTACTTTCCCAATACAAAAGTTCACCGGGCATGACTTTCCCAATACAAAAGTTCACCGGGCATGACTTTCCCAGTACAAAAGTTCACCGGGCATGACTTTCCCAATACAAAAGTTCACCGGGCATGACTTTCCCAATACAAAAGTTCACCGGGCATGACTTTCCCAGTACAAAAGTTGACCGGGCATGACTTTCCCAATACAAAAGTTCACCGGGCATGACTTTCCCAATACAAAAGTTCACCGGGCATGACTTTTTCCATACAAAAGTTCACCGGGCATGACTTTCCCAATACAAAAGTTGACCGGGCATGACTTTCCCAAGACAAAAGTTCACCGGGCATTACTTTCCCAATACAAAAGTTCACCGGGCATGACTTTCCCAATACAAAAGTTCACCGGGCATGACTTTCCCAGTACAAAAGTTCACCGGGCATGACTTTCCCAATACAAAAGTTCACCGGGCATGACTTTCCCAATACAAAAGTTCACCGGGCATGACTTTCCCAGTACAAAAGTTGACCGGGCATGACTTTCCCAATACAAAAGTTCACCGGGCATGACTTTCCCAATACAAAAGTTCACCGGGCATGACTTTCCCAATACAAAGATCACCGGGCATGACTTTTCCAATACAAAAGTTGACCGGGCATGACTTTCCCAATACAAAAGTTGACCGGGCATGACTTTCCCAGTACAAAAGTTCACCGGGCATGACTTTCCCAATACAAAAGTTCACCGGGCATGACTTTCCCAATACAAAAGTTCACCGGGCATGACTTTCCCAATACAAAAGATCACCGGGCATGACTTTCCCAATACAAAAGTTGACCGGGCATGACTTTCCCAATACAAAAGTTGACCGGGCATGACTTTCCCAGTACAAAAGTTCACCGGGCATGACTTTCCCAATACAAAAGTTCACCGGGCATGACTTTCCCAATACAAAAGTTCACCGGGCATGACTTTCCCAATACAAAAGTTCACCGGGCATGTCTTTCCCAATACAAAAGTTCACCGGGCATGACTTTCCCAGTAGAAAAGAGCACCGGGCATGACTTTCCCAATACAAAAGTTCACCGGGCATGAATTTTCCCATACAAAAGTTGACCGGGCATGAATTTTCCCATACAAAAGTTGACCGGGCATGACTTTCCCAATACAAAAGATCACCGGGCATGACTTTCCCAATACAAAAGTTCACCGGGCATGACTTTCCCAATACAAAAGTTCACCAGGCATGACTTTCCCAATACAAAAGTTCACCGGGCATGACTTTCCCAGTACAAAAGATCACCGGGCTGACTTTCCCAATACAAAAGTTCACCGGGCATGACTTTTCCCATACAAATGTTGACCGGGCATGACTTTCCCAATAAAAAAAAAAAATCACCGGGCATGACTTTCCCAATACAAAAGTTGACCGGGCATGACTTTTCCCATACAAAAGTTGACCGGGCATGACTTTTCCCATACAAAAGTTGACCGGGCATGACTTTCCCAGTACAAAAGTTCACCGGGCATGACTTTCCCAATACAAAAGTTGACCGGGCATGACTTTTCCCATACAAAAGTTGACCGGGCATGACTTTCCCAGTACAAAAGTTCACCGGGCATGACTTTCCCAATACAAAAGTTCACCGGGCATGACTTTCCCAATACAAAAGTTCACCGGGCATGACTTTCCCAATACAAAAGTTCACCGGGCATGACTTTCCCAATACAAAAGTTCACCGGGCATGACTTTCCCAATACAAAAGTTCACCGGGCATGACTTTTCCCATACAAAAGTTCACCGGGCATGACTTTCTCAGTACAAAAGTTCACCGGGCATGACTTTCCTAATACAAAAGTTGACCGGCCATGACTTTCCCAATACAAAAGATCACCGGGCAAGACTTTCCTAATACAAAAGTTCACCGGGCATGACTTTCCCAGTACAAAAGATCACCGGGCATGACTTTCCCAATACAAAAGTCGACCGGGCATGACTTTCCCAGTACAAAAGATCACCGGGCATGATTTTCCCAATACAAAAGTTGACCGGGCATGACTTTCCCAATACAAAAGATCACCGGGCATGACTTTCCCAGTACAAAAGATCACCGGGCATGACTTTCCCAATACAAAAGTTCACCGGGCATGACTTTCCCAATACAAAAGTTCACCGGGCATGACTTTCCCAATACAAAAGTTCACCGGGCATGACTTTCCCAATACAAAAGTTCACCGGGCATGACTTTCCCAATACAAAAGTTCACCGGGCATGACTTTTCCCATACAAAAGTTCACCGGGCATGACTTTCTCAGTACAAAAGTTCACCGGGCATGACTTTCCTAATACAAAAGTTGACCGGCCATGACTTTCCCAATACAAAAGATCACCGGGCAAGACTTTCCTAATACAAAAGTTCACCGGGCATGACTTTCCCAATACAAAAGTTCACCGGGCATGACTTTCCCAGTACAAAAGTTGACCGGGCATGACTTTCCCAGTACAAAAGTTGACCGGGCATGACTTTCCCAATACAAAAGTTGACCGGGCATGACTTTCCCAATACAAAAGTTCACCGGGCATGACTTTCCCAATACAAAAGTTCACCGGGCATGACTTTCCCAATACAAAAGTTCACCGGGCATGACTTTTCCCATACAAAAGTTCACCGGGCATGACTTTCCCAATACAAAAGTTGACCGGGCATGACTTTCCCAATACAAAAGTTCACCGGGCATTACTTTCCCAATACAAAAGTTCACCGGGCATGACTTTCCCAATACAAAAGTTCACCGGGCATGACTTTCCCAGTACAAAAGTTCACCGGGCATGACTTTCCCAATACAAAAGTTGACCGGGCATGACTTTCCCAATACAAAAGTTCACCGGGCATGACTTTCCCATACAAAAGTTCACCGGGCATGACTTTCCCAATACAAAAGTTCACCGGGCATGACTTTTCCCATACAAAAGTTCACCGGGCATGACTTTTCCCATACAAAAGTTCACCGGGCATGACTTTCCCAATACAAAAGTTCACCGGGCATGACTTTCCCAATACAAAAGTTCACCGGGCATGACTTTCCCAATACAAAAGTTCACCGGGCATGACTTTCCCAGTACAAAAGTTCACCGGGCATGACTTTCCCAGTACAAAAGATCACCGGGCATGTCTTTCCCAATACAAAAGTTGACCGGGCATGACTTTCCCAATACAAAAGTTGACCGGGCATGACTTTCCCAATACAAAAGTTCACCGGGCATGACTTTCCCAATGCAAAAGTTCACCGGGCATGACTTTCCCAGTACAAAAGTTGACCGGGCATGACTTTCCCAGTACAAAAGTTGACCGGGCATGACTTTCCCAATACAAAAGTTGACCGGGCATGACTTTCCCAATACAAAAGTTCACCGGGCATGACTTTCCCAATACAAAAGTTCACCGGGCATGACTTTCCCAATACAAAAGTTCACCGGGCATGACTTTTCCCATACAAAAGTTCACCGGGCATGACTTTCCCAATACAAAAGTTCACCGGGCATGACTTTCCCAATACAAAAGTTCACCGGGCATGACTTTCCCAATACAAAAGTTCACCGGGCATGACTTTCCCAGTACAAAAGATCACCGGGCATGTCTTTCCCAATACAAAAGTTGACCGGGCATGACTTTCCCAATACAAAAGTTGACCGGGCATGACTTTCCCAATACAAAAGTTCACCGGGCATGACTTTCCCAATACAAAAGTTCACCGGGCATGACTTTCCCAGTACAAAAGTTGACCGGGCATGACTTTCCCAGTACAAAAGTTGACCGGGCATGACTTTCCCAATACAAAAGTTGACCGGGCATGACTTTCCCAATACAAAAGTTCACCGGGCATGACTTTCCCAATACAAAAGTTCACCGGGCATGACTTTCCCAATACAAAAGTTCACCGGGCATGACTTTTCCCATACAAAAGTTCACCGGGCATGACTTTCCCAATACAAAAGTTGACCGGGCATGACTTTCCCAATACAAAAGTTCACCGGGCATTACTTTCCCAATACAAAAGTTCACCGGGCATGACTTTCCCAATACAAAAGTTCACCGGGCATGACTTTCCCAGTACAAAAGTTCACCGGGCATGACTTTCCCAATACAAAAGATCACCGGGCATGACTTTCCCAATACAAAAGTTCACCGGGCATGACTTTTCCCATACAAAAGTTCACCGGGCATGACTTTCCCAATACAAAAGTTCACCGGGCATGACTTTCCCAATACAAAAGTTCACCGGGCATGACTTTCCCAATACAAAAGTTCACCGGGCATGACTTTCCCAGAACAAAAGATCACCGGGCATGTCTTTCCCAATACAAAAGTTGACCGGGCATGACTTTCCCAATACAAAAGTTGACCGGGCATGACTTTCCCAATACAAAAGTTCACCGGGCATGACTTTCCCAATACAAAAGTTCACCGGGCATGACTTTCCCAGTACAAAAGTTGACCGGGCATGACTTTCCCAGTACAAAAGTTGACCGGGCATGACTTTCCCAATACAAAAGTTGACCGGGCATGACTTTCCCAATACAAAAGTTCACCGGGCATGACTTTCCCAATACAAAAGTTCACCGGGCATGACTTTCCCAATACAAAAGTTCACCGGGCATGACTTTTCCCATACAAAAGTTCACCGGGCATGACTTTCCCAATACAAAAGTTGACCGGGCATGACTTTCCCAATACAAAAGTTCACCGGGCATTACTTTCCCAATACAAAAGTTCACCGGGCATGACTTTCCCAATACAAAAGTTCACCGGGCATGACTTTCCCAGTACAAAAGTTCACCGGGCATGACTTTCCCAATACAAAAGTTCACCGGGCATGACTTTCCCAATACAAAAGTTCACCGGGCATGACTTTCCCAGTACAAAAGTTGACCGGGCATGACTTTCCCAATACAAAAGTTCACCGGGCATGACTTTCCCAATACAAAAGTTCACCGGGCATGACTTTTTCCATACAAAAGTTCACCGGGCATGACTTTCCCAATACAAAAGTTGACCGGGCATGACTTTCCCAAGACAAAAGTTCACCGGGCATTACTTTCCCAATACAAAAGTTCACCGGGCATGACTTTCCCAATACAAAAGTTCACCGGGCATGACTTTCCCAGTACAAAAGTTCACCGGGCATGACTTTCCCAATACAAAAGTTCACCGGGCATGACTTTCCCAATACAAAAGTTCACCGGGCATGACTTTCCCAGTACAAAAGTTGACCGGGCATGACTTTCCCAATACAAAAGTTCACCGGGCATGACTTTCCCAATACAAAAGTTCACCGGGCATGACTTTCCCAATACAAAAGATCACCGGGCATGACTTTTCCAATACAAAAGTTGACCGGGCATGACTTTCCCAATACAAAAGTTGACCGGGCATGACTTTCCCAGTACAAAAGTTCACCGGGCATGACTTTCCCAATACAAAAGTTCACCGGGCATGACTTTCCCAATACAAAAGTTCACCGGGCATGACTTTCCCAATACAAAAGATCACCGGGCATGACTTTCCCAATACAAAAGTTGACCGGGCATGACTTTCCCAATACAAAAGTTGACCGGGCATGACTTTCCCAGTACAAAAGTTCACCGGGCATGACTTTCCCAATACAAAAGTTCACCGGGCATGACTTTCCCAATACAAAAGTTCACCGGGCATGACTTTCCCAATACAAAAGTTCACCGGGCATGTCTTTCCCAATACAAAAGTTCACCGGGCATGACTTTCCCAGTAGAAAAGAGCACCGGGCATGACTTTCCCAATACAAAAGTTCACCGGGCATGAATTTTCCCATACAAAAGTTGACCGGGCATGAATTTTCCCATACAAAAGTTGACCGGGCATGACTTTCCCAATACAAAAGATCACCGGGCATGACTTTCCCAATACAAAAGTTCACCGGGCATGACTTTCCCAATACAAAAGTTCACCAGGCATGACTTTCCCAATACAAAAGTTCACCGGGCATGACTTTCCCAGTACAAAAGATCACCGGGCTGACTTTCCCAATACAAAAGTTCACCGGGCATGACTTTTCCCATACAAATGTTGACCGGGCATGACTTTCCCAATAAAAAAAAAAAATCACCGGGCATGACTTTCCCAATACAAAAGTTGACCGGGCATGACTTTTCCCATACAAAAGTTGACCGGGCATGACTTTTCCCATACAAAAGTTGACCGGGCATGACTTTCCCAGTACAAAAGTTCACCGGGCATGACTTTCCCAATACAAAAGTTGACCGGGCATGACTTTTCCCATACAAAAGTTGACCGGGCATGACTTTCCCAGTACAAAAGTTCACCGGGCATGACTTTCCCAATACAAAAGTTCACCGGGCATGACTTTCCCAATACAAAAGTTCACCGGGCATGACTTTCCCAATACAAAAGTTCACCGGGCATGACTTTCCCAATACAAAAGTTCACCGGGCATGACTTTCCCAATACAAAAGTTCACCGGGCATGACTTTTCCCATACAAAAGTTCACCGGGCATGACTTTCTCAGTACAAAAGTTCACCGGGCATGACTTTCCTAATACAAAAGTTGACCGGCCATGACTTTCCCAATACAAAAGATCACCGGGCAAGACTTTCCTAATACAAAAGTTCACCGGGCATGACTTTCCCAGTACAAAAGATCACCGGGCATGACTTTCCCAATACAAAAGTCGACCGGGCATGACTTTCCCAGTACAAAAGATCACCGGGCATGATTTTCCCAATACAAAAGTTGACCGGGCATGACTTTCCCAATACAAAAGATCACCGGGCATGACTTTCCCAGTACAAAAGATCACCGGGCATGACTTTCCCAATACAAAAGTTGACCGGGCATGACTTTCCCAATACAAAAGTTCACCGGGCATGACTTTCCCATACAAAAGTTCACCGGGCATGACTTTCCCAATACAAAAGTTCACCGGGCATGACTTTTCCCATACAAAAGTTCACCGGGCATGACTTTTCCCATACAAAAGTTCACCGGGCATGACTTTCCCAATACAAAAGTTCACCGGGCATGACTTTCCCAATACAAAAGTTCACCGGGCATGACTTTCCCAATACAAAAGTTAACCGGGCATGACTTTCCCAGTACAAAAGTTCACCGGGCATGACTTTCCCAATACAAAAGTTCACCGGGCATGACTTTCCCAATACAAAAGTTCACCGGGCATGACTTTCCCAGTACAAAAGATCACCGGGCATGACTTTCCCAATACAAAAGTTGACCGGGCATGACTTTCCCAATACAAAAGTTGACCGGGCATGACTTTCCCAGTACAAAAGTTCACCGGGCATGACTTTCCCAGTACAAAAGTTCACCGGGCATGACTTTCCCAGTACAAAAGTTGACCGGGCATGACTTTCCCAGTACAAAAGTTGACAGGGCATGACTTTCCCAATACAAAAGTTGACCGGGCATGACTTTCCCAATACAAAAGTTCACCGGGCATGACTTTCCCAATACAAAAGTTCACCGGGCATGACTTTCCCAATACAAAAGTTCACCGGGCATGACTTTTCCCATACAAAAGTTCACCGGGCATGACTTTCCCAATACAAAAGTTCACCGGGCATGACTTTCCCAATACAAAAGTTCACCGGGCATGACTTTCCCAATACAAAAGTTCACCGGGCATGACTTTCCCAATACAAAAGTTCACCGGGCATGACTTTCCCAGTACAAAAGTTCACCGGGCATGACTTTCCCAATACAAAAGTTCACCGGGCATGACTTTCCCAGTACAAAAGTTCACCGGGCATGACTTTCCCAATACAAAAGTTCACCGGGCATGACTTTCACAATACAAAAGTTCACCGGGCATGACTTTCCCAGTACAAAAGATCACCGGGCATGACTTTCCCAATACAAAAGTTGACCGGGCATGACTTTCCCAATACAAAAGTTGACCGGGCATGACTTTCCCAATACAAAAGTTGACCGGGCATGACTTTCCCAGTACAAAAGTTCACCGGGCATGACTTTCCCAATACAAAAGTTCACCGGGCATGACTTTCCCAATACAAAAGTTCACCGGGCATGACTTTCCCAATACAAAAGTTCACCGGGCATGACTTTCCCAATACAAAAGTTGACCGGGCATGACTTTCCCAATACAAAAGTTCACCGGGCATGACTTTCCCAGTACAAAAGTTCACCGGGCATGACTTTCCCAGTACAAAAGTTGACCGGGCATGACTTTCCCAGTACAAAAGTTGACCGGGCATGACTTTCCCAATACAAAAGTTGACCGGGCATGACTTTCCCAATACAAAAGTTCACCGGGCATGACTTTCCCAATACAAAAGTTCACCGGGCATGACTTTCCCAATACAAAAGTTCACCGGGCATGACTTTTCCCATACAAAAGTTCACCGGGCATGACTTTCCCAATACAAAAGTTCACCGGGCATGACTTTCCCAATACAAAAGTTCACCGGGCATGACTTTCCCAATACAAAAGTTCACCGGGCATGACTTTCCCAATACAAAAGTTCACCGGGCATGACTTTCCCAGTACAAAAGTTCACCGGGCATGACTTTCCCAATACAAAAGTTCACCGGGCATGACTTTCCCAGTACAAAAGTTCACCGGGCATGACTTTCCCAATACAAAAGTTCACCGGGCATGACTTTCACAATACAAAAGTTCACCGGGCATGACTTTCCCAGTACAAAAGATCACCGGGCATGACTTTCCCAATACAAAAGTTGACCGGGCATGACTTTCCCAATACAAAAGTTGACCGGGCATGACTTTCCCAATACAAAAGTTGACCGGGCATGACTTTCCCAGTACAAAAGTTCACCGGGCATGACTTTCCCAATACAAAAGTTCACCGGGCATGACTTTCCCAATACAAAAGTTCACCGGGCATGACTTTCCCAATACAAAAGTTCACCGGGCATGACTTTCCCAATACAAAAGTTCACCGGGCATGACTTTCCCAGTACAAAAGATCACCGGGCATGACTTTCCCAATACAAAAGTTCACCGGGCATGACTTTCCCAATACAAAAGTTCACCGGGCATGACTTTTCCCATACAAAAGTTGACCGGGCATGACTTTCCCAATACAAAAGATCACCGGGCATGACTTTCCCAATACAAAAGTTCACCGGGCATGACTTTCCCAATACAAAATTTCACCGGGCATGACTTTCCCAATACAAAAGTTCACCGGGCATGACTTTCCCAGTACAAAAGATCACGGGGCATGACTTTCCCAATACAAAAGTTCACCGGGCATGACTTTCCCAATACAAAAGTTCAACGGGCATGACTTTCCCAATACAAAAGTTCACCGGGCATGACTTTCCCAATACAAAAGTTGACCGGGCATGACTTTCCCAATACAAAAGTTGACCGGGCATGACTTTCCCAGTACAAAAGATCACCGGGCATGACTTTTCCCATACAAAAGTTCACCGGGCATGACTTTCCCAGTACAAAAGATCACCGGGCATGACTTTCCCAATACAAAAGTTCACCGGGCATGACTTTCCCAATACAAAAGTTGACCGGGCATGACTTTCCCAATACAAAAGTTGACCGGGCATGACTTTTCCCATGCAAAAGTTCACCGGGCATGACTTTCCCAATACAAAAGTTCACCGGGCATGACTTTCCCAGAACAAAAGATCACCGGGCATGACTTTCCCAATACAAAAGTTGACCGGGCATGACTTTCCCAGTACAAATGTTTACCGGGCATGACTTTCCCAATACAAAAGTTCACCGGGCATGACTTTCCCAATACAAAAGTTCACCGGGCATGAATTTCCCAGTACAAAAGATCACCGGGCATGACTTTCCCAATACAAAAGTTCACCGGGCATGACTTTCCCAGTACAAATGTTCACCGGGCATGACTTTCCCAATACAAAAGTTGACCGGGCATGACTTTTCCCATACAAAAGTTCACCGGGCATGACTTTTCCCATACAAAAGTTCACCGGGCATGACTTTCCCAGTACAAAAGATCACCGGGCATGACTTTCCCAATACAAAAGTTCACCGGGCATGACTTTCCCAATACAAAAGTTCACCGGGCATGACTTTCCCAGTACAAAAGATCACCGGGCATGACTTTCCCAATACAAAAGTTCACCGGGCATGACTTTCCCAATACAAAAGTTCACCGAGCATGACTTTTCCCATACAAAAGTTCACCGGGCATGACTTTCCCAATACAAAAGTTCACCGGGCATGACTTTCCCAATACAAAAGTTCACCGGGCATGACTTTCCCATACAAAAGTTCACCGGGCATGACTTTCCCAATACAAAAGTTCACCGGGCATGACTTTCCCAGTACAAAAGATCACCGGGCATGACTTTCCCAATACAAAAGTTGACCGGGCATGACTTTCCCAATACAAAAGTTCACCGGCCATGACTTTCCCAATACAAAAGTTCACCGGGCATGACTTTCCCAGTACAAAAGATCACCGGGCATGACTTTCCCAATACAAAAGTTGACCGGGCATGACTTTCCCAATACAAAAGTTCACCGGGCATGACTTTCCCAATACAAAAGTTCACCGGGCATGACTTTCCCAGTACAAAAGTTCACCGGGCATGACTTTCCCAATACAAAAGTTGACCGGGCATGACTTTCCCAGTACAAAAGATCACCGGGCATGACTTTTCCCATACAAAAGTTCACCGGGCATGACTTTCCCAGTACAAAAGATCACCGGGCATGACTTTCCCAATACAAAAGTTCACCGGGCATGACTTTCCCAATACAAAAGTTGACCGGGCATGACTTTCCCAATACAAAAGTTCACCGGGCATGACTTTTCCCATACAAAAGTTCACCGGGCATGACTTTCCCAATACAAAAGTTGACCGGGCATGACTTTCCCAGTACAAAAGATCACCGGGCATGACTTTCCCAATACAAAAGTTCACCGGGCATGACTTTCCCAATACAAAAGTTCACCGGGCATGACTTTCCCATACAAAAGTTCACCGGGCATGACTTTCCCAATACAAAAGTTCACCGGGCATGACCTTCCCAGTACAAAAGATCACCGGGCATGACTTTCCCAATACAAAAGTTGACCGGGCATGACTTTCCCAATACAAAAGTTCACCGGGCATGACTTTCCCAATACAAAAGTTCACCGGGCATGACTTTCCCAGTACAAAAGATCACCGGGCATGACTTTTCCCATACAAAAGTTCACCGGGCATGACTTTCCCAGTACAAAAGTTCACCGGGCATGACTTTCCCAATACAAAACTTCACCGGGCATGACTTTCCCAGTACAAAAGTTCACCGGGCATGACTTTCCCAATACAAAAGTTGACCGGGCATGACTTTCCCAATACAAAAGTTCACCGGGCATGACTTTTCCCATACAAAAGTTCAACGGGCATGACTTGTCTCATACAAAAGTTCACCGGGCATGACTTTCCCAATACAAAAGTTCACCGGGCATGACTTTCCCAATACAAAAGTTGACCGGGCATGACTTTCCCAATACAAAAGTTGACCGGGCATGACTTTCCCAATACAAAAGTTCACCGGGCATGACTTTTCCCATACAAAAGTTGACCGGGCATGACTTTCCAATACAAAAGATCACCGGGCATGACTTTCCCAATACAAAAGTTGACCGGGCATGACTTTTCCCATATAAAAGTTGACCGGGCATGACTTTTCCCATACAAAAGTTGACCGGGCATGACTTTCCCAGTACAAAAGTTCACCGGGCATGACTTTCTCAATACAAAAGTTCACCGGGCATGACTTTCCCAATACAAAAGTTCACCGGGCATGACTTTCCCAATACAAAAGTTCACCGGGCATGACTTTCCCAATACAAAGTTCACCGGGCATGACTTTCCCAATACAAAAGTTCACCGGGCATGACTTTCCCAGTACAAAAGTTCACCGGGCATGACTTTTCCCATACAAAAGTTCACCGGGCATGACTTTCCCAGTACAAAAGATCACCGGGCATGACTTTCCCAATACAAAAGTTCACCGGGCATGACTTTCCCAATACAAAAGTTCACCGGGCATGACTTTCCCAATACAAAAGTTCACCGGGCATGACTTTCCCAATACAAAAGTTCACCGGGCATGACTTTCCCAATACAAAAGTTCACCGGGCATGACTTTCCCAATACAAAAGTTCACCGGGCATGACTTTCCCAGTACAAAAGATCAACGGGCATGACTTTCCCAGTACAAATGTTCACCGGGCATGACTTTCCCAGTACAAAAGATCACCGGGCATGACTTTCCCAATACAAAAGTTGACGGGCATGACTTTCCCAATACAAAAGTTCACCGGGCATGACTTTCCCAATACAAAAGTTCACCGGGCATGACTTTCCCAATACAAAAGTTGACCGGGCATGACTTTCCCAGTACAAAAGATCACCGGGCATGACTTTCTCAATACAAAAGTTCACCGGGCATGACTTTCCCAGTACAAAAGTTCACCGGGCATGACTTTCCCAGTACAAAAGATCACCGGGCATGACTTTCCCAATACAAAAGTTGACCGGGCATGACTTTCCCAATACAAAAGTTCACCGGGCATGACTTTCCTAATACAAAAGTTGACCGGGCATGACTTTCCCAATACAAAAGTTGACCGGGCATGACTTTCCCAATACAAAAGATCACCGGGCATGACTTTCCCAATACAAAAGTTGACCGGGCATGACTTTCCTAATACAAAAGTTGACCGGGCATGACTTTCCCGGTACAAAAGATCACCGGGCATGACTTTCCCAATACAAAAGTTGACCGGGCATGACTTTCCCAATACAAAAGTTGACCGGGCATGACTTTCCCAATACAAAAGTTCACCGGGCATGACTTTTCCCATACAAAAGTTGACCGGGCATGACTTTCCCAATACAAAAGTTGACCGGGCATGACTTTTCCATACAAAAGTTCACCGGGCATGACTTTCCCAATACAAAAGTTGACCGGGCAAGACTTTCCCAGTACAAATGTTCACCGGGCATGACTTTCCCAATACAAAAGTTCACCGGGCATGACTTTCCCAATACAAAAGTTCACCGGGCATGACTTTCCCAGTACAAAAGATCACCGGGCATGACTTTCCCAATACAAAAGTTGACCGGGCATGACTTTCCCAGTACAAAAGATCACCGGGCATGACTTTCCCAATACAAAAGTTCAACGGGCATGACTTTCCCAGTACAAAAGTTCACCGGGCATGAATTTCCCAGTACAAAAGATCACCGGGCATGACTTTCCCAATACAAAAGTTGACCGGGCATGACTTTCCCAATACAAAAGTTCACCGGGCATGACTTTTCCCATACAAAAGTTGACCGGGCATGACTTTTCCCATACAAAAGTTCACCGGGCATGACTTTTCCCATACAAAAGTTCACCGGGCATGACTTTCCCAGTACAAAAGATCACCGGGCATGACTTTCCCAGTACAAAAGATCACCGGGCATGACTTTCCCAGTACAAATGTTCACCGGGCATGACTTTCCCAATACAAAAGTTCACCGGGCATGACTTTCCCAATACAAAAGTTCACCGGGCATGACTTTCCCAGTACAAAAGATCACCGGGCATGACTTTCCCAATACAAAAGTTGACGGGCATGACTTTCCCAATACAAAAGTTGACCGGGCATGACTTTCCCAATACAAAAGTTGACCGGGCATGACTTTCCCAATACAAAAGTTCACCGGGCATGACTTTTCCCATACAAAAGTTCACAGGGCATGACTTTTCCCATACAAAAGTTCACCGGGCATGACTTTCCCAGTACAAAAGTTGACCGGGCATGACTTTCCCAATACAAAAGTTGACCGGGCATGACTTTCCCAATACAAAAGTTCACCGGGCATGACTTTTCCCATACAAAAGTTGACCGGGCATGACTTTCCCAATACAAAAGATCACCGGGCATGACTTTCCCAATACAAAAGTTGACCGGGCATGACTTTCCCAATACAAAAGTTCACCGGGCATGACTTTCCCAATACAAAAGTTCACCGGGCATGACTTTCCCAATACAAAAGTTCACCGGGCATGACTTTCCCAATACAAAAGTTCACCGGGCATGACTTTCCCAGTACAAAAGTTCACCGGGCATGACTTTTCCCATACAAAAGTTCACCGGGCATGACTTTCCCAGTACAAAAGATCACCGGGCATGACTTTCCCAATACAAAAGTTCACCGGGCATGACTTTCCCAATACAAAAGTTCACCGGGCATGACTTTCCCAATACAAAAGTTCACCGGGCATGACTTTCCCAATACAAAAGTTCACCGGGCATGACTTTCCCAATACAAAAGTTCACCGGGCATGACTTTCCAATACAAAAGTTCACCGGGCATGACTTTCCCAGTACAAAAGATCACCGGGCATGACTTTCCCAGTACAAATGTTCACCGGGCATGACTTTCCCAGTACAAAAGATCACCGGGCATGACTTTCCCAATACAAAAGTTGACGGGCATGACTTTCCCAATACAAAAGTTCACCGGGCATGACTTTCCCAATACAAAAGTTCACCGGGCATGACTTTCCCAATACAAAAGTTGACCGGGCATGACTTTCCCAATACAAAAGTTCACCGGGCATGACTTTCCCAATACAAAAGTTCACCGGGCATGACTTTCCCAATACAAAAGTTCACCGGGCATGACTTTCCCAATACAAAAGTTCACCGGGCATGACTTTCCCAGTACAAAAGTTCACCGGGCATGACTTTTCCCTTACAAAAGTTCACCGGGCATGACTTTCCCAGTACAAAAGATCACCGGGCATGACTTTCCCAATACAAAAGTTCACCGGGCATGACTTTCCCAATACAAAAGTTCACCGGGCATGACTTTCCCAATACAAAAGTTCACCGGGCATGACTTTCCCAATACAAAAGTTCACCGGGCATGACTTTCCCAATACAAAAGTTCACCGGGCATGACTTTCCCAGTACAAAAGATCACCGGGCATGACTTTCCCAGTACAAATGTTCACCGGGCATGACTTTCCCAGTACAAAAGATCACCGGGCATGACTTTCCCAATACAAAAGTTGACGGGCATGACTTTCCCAATACAAAAGTTCACCGGGCATGACTTTCCCAATACAAAAGTTCACCGGGCATGACTTTCCCAATACAAAAGTTGACCGGGCATGACTTTCCCAGTACAAAAGATCACCGGGCATGACTTTTCCAATACAAAAGTTCACCGGGCATGACTTTCCCAGTACAAAAGTTCACCGGGCATGACTTTCCCCAGTACAAAAGATCACCGGGCATGACTTTCCCAATACAAAAGTTGACCGGGCATGACTTTCCCAATACAAAAGTTCACCGGGCATGACTTTCCCAATACAAAAGTTGACCGGGCATGACTTTCCCAATACAAAAGTTGACCGGGCATGACTTTCCCAATACAAAAGATCACCGGGCATGACTTTCCCAATACAAAAGTTGACCGGGCATGACTTTCCTAATACAAAAGTTGACCGGGCATGACTTTCCCGGTACAAAAGATCACCGGGCATGACTTTCCCAATACAAAAGTTCACCGGGCATGACTTTCCCAGTACAAAAGATCACCGGGCATGACTTTCCCAATACAAAAGTTGACCGGGCATGACTTTCCCAATACAAAAGTTGACCGGGCATGACTTTCCCAATACAAAAGTTGACCGGGCATGACTTTCCCAATACAAAAGTTCACCGGGCATGACTTTTCCCATACAAAAGTTGACCGGGCATGACTTTCCCAATACAAAAGTTCACCGGGCATGACTTTCCCAATACAAAAGTTCACCGGGCATGACTTTCCCAATACAAAAGTTCACCGGGCATGACTTTCCCAGTACAAAAGATCACCGGGCATGACTTTCCCAGTACAAATGTTCACCGGGCATGACTTTCCCAGTACAAAAGATCACCGGGCATGACTTTCCCAATACAAAAGATGACGGGCATGACTTTCCCAATACAAAAGTTCACCGGGCATGACTTTCCCAATACAAAAGTTCACCGGGCATGACTTTCCCAATACAAAAGTTGACCGGGCATGACTTTCCCAATACAAAAGTTCACCGGGCATGACTTTCCCAATACAAAAGTTCACCGGGCATGACTTTCCCAATACAAAAGTTCACCGGGCATGACTTTCCCAATACAAAAGTTCACCGGGCATGACTTTCCCAGTACAAAAGTTCACCGGGCATGACTTTTCCCTTACAAAAGTTCACCGGGCATGACTTTCCCAGTACAAAAGATCACCGGGCATGACTTTCCCAATACAAAAGTTCACCGGGCATGACTTTCCCAATACAAAAGTTCACCGGGCATGACTTTCCCAATACAAAAGTTCACCGGGCATGACTTTCCCAATACAAAAGTTCACCGGGCATGACTTTCCCAATACAAAAGTTCACCGGGCATGACTTTCCCAGTACAAAAGATCACCGGGCATGACTTTCCCAGTACAAATGTTCACCGGGCATGACTTTCCCAGTACAAAAGATCACCGGGCATGACTTTCCCAATACAAAAGTTGACGGGCATGACTTTCCCAATACAAAAGTTCACCGGGCATGACTTTCCCAATACAAAAGTTCACCGGGCATGACTTTCCCAATACAAAAGTTCACCGGGCATGACTTTCCCAATACAAAAGTTGACCGGGCATGACTTTCCCAGTACAAAAGATCACCGGGCATGACTTTTCCAATACAAAAGTTCACCGGGCATGACTTTCCCAGTACAAAAGTTCACCGGGCATGACTTTCCCAGTACAAAAGATCACCGGGCATGACTTTCCCAATACAAAAGTTGACCGGGCATGACTTTCCCAATACAAAAGTTGACCGGGCATGACTTTCCCAATACAAAAGTTGACCGGGCATGACTTTCCCAATACAAAAGTTGACCGGGCATGACTTTCCCAATACAAAAGATCACCGGGCATGACTTTCCCAATACAAAAGTTGACCGGGCATGACTTTCCTAATACAAAAGTTGACCGGGCATGACTTTCCCGGTACAAAAGATCACCGGGCATGACTTTCCCAATACAAAAGTTCACCGGGCATGACTTTCCCAGTACAAAAGATCACCGGGCATGACTTTCCCAATACAAAAGTTGACCGGGCATGACTTTCCCAATACAAAAGTTGACCGGGCATGACTTTCCCAATACAAAAGTTCACCGGGCATGACTTTCCCAGTACAAAAGATCACCGGGCATGACTTTCCCAATACAAAAGTTGACGGGCATGACTTTCCCAATACAAAAGTTGACCGGGCATGACTTTCCCAATACAAAAGTTGACCGGGCATGACTTTCCCAATACAAAAGTTCACCGGGCATGACTTTTCCCATACAAAAGTTCACAGGGCATGACTTTTCCCATACAAAAGTTCACCGGGCATGACTTTCCCAGTACAAAAGTTCACCGGGCATGACTTTCCCAGTACAAAAGTTCACCGGGCATGACTTTCCCAATACAAAACTTCACCGGGCATGACTTTCCCAGTACAAAAGTTCACCGGGCATGACTTTCCCAATACAAAAGTTCACCGGGCATGACTTTTCCCATACAAAAGTTCACCGGGCATGACTTTTTCCCATACAAAAGTTCACCGGGCATGACTTTCCCAATACAAAAGATCACCGGGCATGACTTTCCCAGTACAAAAGATCACCGGGCATGATTTTCCCAATACAAAAGTTGACCGGGCATGACTTTCCCAATACAAAAGATCACCGGGCATGACTTTCCCAGTACAAAAGATCACCGGGCATGACTTTCCCAATACAAAAGTTGACCGGCATGACTTTCCCAATACAAAAGTTCACCGGGCATGACTTTCCCATACAAAAGTTCACCGGGCATGACTTTCCCAATACAAAAGTTCACCGGGCATGACTTTTCCCATACAAAAGTTCACCGGGCATGACTTTTCCCATACAAAAGTTCACCGGGCATGACTTTCCCAATACAAAAGTTCACCGGGCATGACTTTCCCAATACAAAAGTTCACCGGGCATGACTTTCCCAATACAAAAGTTAACCGGGCATGACTTTCCCAGTACAAAAGTTCACCGGGCATGACTTTCCCAATACAAAAGTTCACCGGGCATGACTTTCCCAATACAAAAGTTCACCGGGCATGACTTTCCCAGTACAAAAGATCACCGGGCATGACTTTCCCAATACAAAAGTTGACCGGGCATGACTTTCCCAATACAAAAGTTGACCGGGCATGACTTTCCCAGTACAAAAGTTCACCGGGCATGACTTTCCCAGTACAAAAGTTCACCGGGCATGACTTTCCCAGTACAAAAGTTGACCGGGCATGACTTTCCCAGTACAAAAGTTGACAGGGCATGACTTTCCCAATACAAAAGTTGACCGGGCATGACTTTCCCAATACAAAAGTTCACCGGGCATGACTTTCCCAATACAAAAGTTCACCGGGCATGACTTTCCCAATACAAAAGTTCACCGGGCATGACTTTTCCCATACAAAAGTTCACCGGGCATGACTTTCCCAATACAAAAGTTCACCGGGCATGACTTTCCCAATACAAAAGTTCACCGGGCATGACTTTCCCAATACAAAAGTTCACCGGGCATGACTTTCCCAATACAAAAGTTCACCGGGCATGACTTTCCCAGTACAAAAGTTCACCGGGCATGACTTTCCCAATACAAAAGTTCACCGGGCATGACTTTCCCAGTACAAAAGTTCACCGGGCATGACTTTCCCAATACAAAAGTTCACCGGGCATGACTTTCACAATACAAAAGTTCACCGGGCATGACTTTCCCAGTACAAAAGATCACCGGGCATGACTTTCCCAATACAAAAGTTGACCGGGCATGACTTTCCCAATACAAAAGTTGACCGGGCATGACTTTCCCAATACAAAAGTTGACCGGGCATGACTTTCCCAGTACAAAAGTTCACCGGGCATGACTTTCCCAATACAAAAGTTCACCGGGCATGACTTTCCCAATACAAAGTTCACCGGGCATGACTTTCCCAATACAAAAGTTCACCGGGCATGACTTTCCCAATACAAAAGTTGACCGGGCATGACTTTCCCAATACAAAAGTTCACCGGGCATGACTTTCCCAGTACAAAAGTTCACCGGGCATGACTTTCCCAGTACAAAAGTTGACCGGGCATGACTTTCCCAGTACAAAAGTTGACCGGGCATGACTTTCCCAATACAAAAGTTGACCGGGCATGACTTTCCCAATACAAAAGTTCACCGGGCATGACTTTCCCAATACAAAAGTTCACCGGGCATGACTTTCCCAATACAAAAGTTCACCGGGCATGACTTTCCCATACAAAAGTTCACCGGGCATGACTTTCCCAATACAAAAGTTCACCGGGCATGACATTCCCAATACAAAAGTTCACCGGGCATGACTTTTCCCAATACAAAAGTTCACCGGGCATGACTTTCTCACCGGGCATGACTTTCCCAGTACAAAAGGTTCACCGGGCATGACTTTCCCAATACAAAAGTTCACCGGGCATGACTTTCACAAATACAAAAGTTCACCGGGCATGACTTTCCCAGTACAAAAGATCACCGGGCATGACTTTCCCAATACAAAAGTTGACCGGGCATGACTTTCCCAATACAAAAGTTGACCGGGCATGACTTTCCCAATACAAAAGTTGACCGGGCATGACTTTCCCAGTACAAAAGTTCACCGGGCATGACTTTCCCAATACAAAAGTTCACCGGGCATGACTTTCCCAATACAAAAGTTCACCGGGCATGACTTTCCCAATACAAAAGTTCACCGGGCATGACTTCCCAATACAAAAGTTCACCGGGCATGACTTCCCAGTACAAAAGATCACCGGGCATGACTTTCCCAATACAAAAGTTCACCGGGCATGACTTTCCCAATACAAAAGTTCACCCGGGCATGACTTTTCCCATACAAAAGTTGACCGGGCATGACTTTCCCAATACAAAAGATCACCGGGCATGACTTTCCCAATACAAAAGTTCACCGGGCATGACTTTCCCAATACAAAATTTCACCGGGCATGACTTTCCCAATACAATAGTTCACCGGGCATGACTTTCCCAGTACAAAAGATCACGGGGCATGACTTTCCCAATACAAAAGTTCACCGGGCATGACTTTCCCCAATACAAAAGTTCAACGGGCATGACTTTCCCAATACAAAAGTTCACCGGGCATGACTTTCCAATACAAAAGTTGACCGGGCATGACTTTCCCAATACAAAAGTTGACCGGGCATGACTTTCCCAGTACAAAAGATCACCGGGCATGACTTTTCCCATACAAAAGTTCACCGGGCATGACTTTCCCAGTACAAAAGATCACCGGGCATGACTTTCCCAATACAAAAGTTCACCGGGCATGACTTTCCCAATACAAAAGTTGACCGGGCATGACTTTCCCAATACAAAAGTTGACCGGGCATGACTTTTCCCATGCAAAAGTTCACCGGGCATGACTTTCCCAATACAAAAGTTCACCGGGCATGACTTTCCCAGAACAAAAGATCACCGGGCATGACTTTCCCAATACCAAAAGTTGACCGGCATGACTTTCCCAGTACAAATGTTTACCGGGCATGACTTTCCCAATACAAAAGTTCACCGGGCATGACTCTCCCAATACAAAAGTTCACCGGGCATGAATTTCCAGTACAAAAGATCACCGGGCATGACTTTCCCAATACAAAAGTTCACCGGGCATGACTTTCCCAGTACAAATGTTCACCGGGCATGACTTTCCCAATACAAAAGTTGACCGGGCATGACTTTTCCCATACAAAAGTTCACCGGGCATGACTTTTCCCATACAAAAAGTTACACCGGGCATGACTTTCCCAGTACAAAAGATCACCGGGCATGGACTTTCCCAATACAAAAGGTTCACCGGGCATACTTTCCCAATACAAAAGTTCACCGGGCATGACTTTCCCAGTACAAAAGATCACCGGGCATGACTTTCCCAATACAAAAGTTCACCGGGCATGACTTTCCCAATACAAAAGTTCACAGAGCATGACTTTTCCCATACAAAAGTTCACCGGGCATGACTTTCCCAATACAAAAGTTCACCGGGCATGACTTTCCCAATACAAAAGTTCACCGGGCATGACTTTCCCATACAAAAGTTCACCGGGCATGACTTTCCCAATACAAAAGTTCACCGGGCATGACTTTCCCAGTACAAAAGATCACCGGGCATGACTTTCCCAATACAAAAGTTGACCGGGCATGACTTTCCCAATACAAAAGTTCACCGGGCATGACTTTCCCAATACAAAAGTTCACCGGGCATGACTTTCCCAGTACAAAGATCACCGGGCATGACTTTCCAATACAAAAGTTGACCGGGCATGACTTTCCCAATACAAAAGTTCACCGGGCATGACTTTCCCAATACAAAAGTTCACCGGGCATGACTTTCCCAGTACAAAAGTTCACCGGGCATGACTTTCCCAATACAAAAGTTGACCGGGCATGACTTTCCCAGTACAAAAGATCACCGGGCATGACTTTTCCCATACAAAAGTTCACCGGGCATGACTTTCCCAGTACAAAGATCACCGGGCATGACTTTCCCAATACAAAAGTTCACCGGGCATGACTTTCCCAATACAAAAGTTGACCGGGCATGACTTTCCCAATACAAAAGTTCACCGGGCATGACTTTTCCCATACAAAAGTTCACACGGGCATGACTTTCCCAATACAAAAGTTGACCGGGCATGACTTTCCCAGTACAAAAGATCACCGGGCATGACTTTCCAATACAAAAGTTCACCGGGCATGACTTTCCCAATACAAAAGTCACCGGGCATGACTTTCCCATACAAAAGTTCACCGGGCATGACTTTCCCAATACAAAAGTTCACCGGGCATGACCTTCCCAGTACAAAAGATCACCGGGCATGACTTTCCCAATACAAAAGTTGACCGGCATGACTTTCCCAATACAAAAGTTCACCGGGCATGACTTTCCCAATACAAAAGTTCACCGGGCATGACTTTCCCAGTACAAAAGATCACCGGGCATGACTTTTCCCATACAAAAGTTCACCGGCATGACTTTCCCAGTACAAAAGTTCACCGGGCATGACTTTCCCAATACAAAACTTCACCGGCATGACTTTCCCAGTACAAAAGTTCACCGGGCATGACTTTCCCAATACAAAAGTTGACCGGGCATGACTTTCCCAATACAAAAGTTCACCGGCATGGACTTTTCCCATACAAAAGTTCAACGGGCATGACTTGTCTCATACAAAAGTTCACCGGGCATGACTTTCCCAATACAAAAGTTCACCGGGCATGATTTCCCAATACAAAAGTTGACCGGGCATGACTTTCCCAATACAAAAGTTGACCGGGCATGACTTTCCCAATACAAAAGTTCACCGGGCATGACTTTTCCATACAAAAGTTGACCGGGCATGACTTTCCCAATACAAAAGATCACCGGGCATGACTTTCCCAATACAAAGTGACCGGGCATGACTTTTCCCATATAAAAGTTGACCGGGCATGACTTTTCCCATACAAAAGTTGACCGGGCATGACTTTCCCAGTACAAAAGTTCACCGGGCATGACTTTCTCAATACAAAAGTTCACCGGGCATGACTTTCCCAATACAAAAGTTCACCGGGCATGACTTTCCCAATACAAAAGTTCACCGGGCATGACTTTCCCAATACAAAAGTTCACCGGGCATGACTTTCCCAATACAAAAGTTCACCGGGCATGACTTTCCCAGTACAAAAGTTCACCGGCATGACTTTTCCCATACAAAAGTTCACCGGGCATGACTTTCCCAGTACAAAAGATCACCGGGCATGACTTTCCCAATACAAAAGTTCACCGGGCATGACTTTCCCAATACAAAAGTTCACCGGGCATGACTTTCCCAATACAAAAGTTCACCGGGCATGACTTTCCCAATACAAAAGTTCACCGGCATGACTTTCCCAATACAAAAGTTCACCGGGCATGACTTTCCCAATACAAAAGTTCACGGGCATGACTTTCCCAGTACAAAAGATCAACGGGCATGACTTTCCCAGTACAAATGTTCACCGGGCATGACTTTTCCAGTACAAAAGATCACCGGGCATGACTTTCCCAATACAAAAGTTGACGGGCATGACTTTCCCAATACAAAAGTTCACCGGGCATGACTTTCCCAATACAAAAGTTCACCGGGCATGACTTTCCCAATACAAAAGTTGACCGGGCATGACTTTCCCAGTTACAAAAGATCACCGGGCATGACTTTCCCAATACAAAAGTTCACCGGGCATGACTTTCCAAGTACAAAAGTTCACCGGGCATGACTTTCCCAGTACAAAAGATCACCGGGCATGACTTTCCCAATACAAAAGTTGACCGGGCATGACTTTCCCAATACAAAAGTTCACCGGGCATGACTTTCCTAATACAAAAGTTGACCGGGCATGACTTTCCCAATACAAAAGTTGACCGGGCATGACTTTCCCAATACAAAAGATCACCGGGCATGACTTTCCAATACAAAAGTTGACCGGGCATGACTTTCCTAATACAAAAGTTGACCGGGCATGACTTTCCCGGTACAAAAGATCACCGGGCATGACTTTCCCAATACAAAAGTTGACCGGGCATGACTTTCCCAATACAAAAGTTGACCGGGCATGACTTTCCCAATACAAAAGTTCACCGGGCATGACTTTTCTCCATACAAAAGTTGACCGGGC